>NW_027507686.1:163897516-164290623 GCF_037356315.1 Lithobates pipiens | reverse complement strand
CCAGCATATTTTTTCTCTAGTCAGTGGTCTGGACAGCATTCTTAAAACTAGTGTGAACTGAATTGCTGAATTTTAAACAGCTAAACAACATTTAAACATGAGAAATACTCCACCTGCCAAAGAATTTGTAGCTCACAAAGTTGACAAGATTGAACTTGTCACATGAAGTCTTAGGTTACAATCCAAGCTCCAAGACAAATGCAAAGTGCTTCAGCCTGAAATCCACAGGGAATACACAGAGGATGACGCACGTAATTCAAAAAAATAAAAATAAAAAAATCTTTATTTCTCAGCATTCATCCCAAATGTGACATACAAGCAAAGCAAGAAAACCATGATAAACTTGTCAGGTTTCAGGTGACAGGCACCCTTTGTCACGCAAGTAGCAGCACCAACTGCAGCAATTACACACAGTATGAACACACCAACCCTACACCAATAATGGAGGAAAACCAAAAAAAAAAAAAAAAAAAAAACAATGTACCTGCTGCACCTGGGTGTTGCAGTAAGACTCGCAGGGCGATGCCAGCGCACAGGAGTACCTCCGACAGTCCTATCTGACCAGAAGAACATATAAACTCCCACATAGCATTTCTTATACAAACTCTTCATTACAAATCAGACAGATCCATAAATCACCTCCTGCTAACACGTTTCAATCAACTAACAGCCTTAATCACAGCTAATTTGAGGGCTGCTAGTCAGACCTGTAGACAAATAGTCAACATTCCTAACAAATTTTTTAGGGAGGTCATAAATGCAAAAGGTGCAAGTACAGAGAGAGACATATTTCCATGTTTCTGAAACAGAGTTCCCCCGGTGAAGACGAATATGCACTAATATTGCAAATATACCCATCAATTAGCAAAAGAACCAAAACACCTGCAAGTTTAATCAAGTCTCATTCTCAATCCCATGTGTACCAAACATATCAAATAATACTCATATGCCTGTAACAAAAAAAAAAATGTTTAGGATGTTGGCATGTGTTATGTGCCAGGGAGTGTGTGTGTGTGTGTTGCAGAAACTAGAACTACAGCTAACTAGAGCTACACATGTCCGTGCATTCCAACAGTCGGAAATCGCATTACCACACCACCCTGAACTATGATACATTGCTAACCAGCAAAGGGACATTCATTTACCATTTTTGTATATCTCCAGTAACCAAGGGGACCAAGAAAGTTAACAGAAATTTTTATTTAATTTTTTTACAAAAAAAAAGGAGGATCAGAACATATTAAAAAGGAAAAACAGATCATCACACGGGAACTGGATGGACTGGTGTCTTTATTCAACCTTAGCAACTATGAAACTATGAAACTTATTCACAGAACAAGACTAGAACCTGTACGTGATCAATGACCATGCCCCTTAGTTGATCGGTTTAGTCTGCAAATGATGGTGCTCAAGGTCTAGCCTCATCTTACACCTATGTGTTTGAACACAGTCACAGGGTCCGGTAGTCTTTCTAATGTAGACACAAGAACATGGACAAAAGCTAAATGCAATAATCTGTCACATTCAAAATACTCATGGATATGGTAAATATGCCTAAACGTGGATAGGAAATTGTAGAACTACAAATAAGAACACTACATGCGGTACATTAGTGGCATTAACCCTTCCACTAACATAAGGATTATGTCAGCAGCAACACCGACATGTCAGACTTCTGACAGCTGCAATTTTTTTACATTTTTGATTTCTTTTGCAAGCAGTTCAGGCCTAGGCATGACCCTACCTGGCCCCTCATCTCCTATGTGCACCAGGCTCATCTGTCCCTCCTACATGACCAGGAATATCATGGCAAATGTCAGGAACGAGAGCAGAGGGAGAGCTCTCCCGTGAATAAACTCAGAAGCAATCAGCTTTGATCATTTCCAGGTTCAGCATCATTATTCTGCGCTCGATTAGCGTCAAAAAAGTGCAGGGGTAACACCAGGGGTCTCAAAACCCTGATGTCTCCATATGCCATCATCACTATCATTGTGAAAATAATGGGGGAAAAAAGGTTTAAAAAAAAAAATAATAATTCCGTTTCATCAAATAAACACACAGTAAATTCTCAAATAAACGTCAAGGGTGGTCACTAGAGAAATGTAGCAAAGTGTCCCTATCTGCAAGATTGAATACAAATTTGTGGCCAATCAACCATCGTCAAAAACAGACACAGCGTCATTGAAAAAAAAAAATAACTCTGTTGTTGTTGCAATATTAAAGCTGATCTCCAGCTTTATGTAGCTCCCTGTTCCTAAAATAGGAGTTATAGTGTAAATGTAGTTTTTTGGCTGAGCTGTAGGAGGTTCCTGGCCACTGTGCATTCTGGGAAGGGGGTATTTGTGGGTGAAGCCATGTGCTTTCTTACCTCAGGCCCTCCTGGCTCTAGGATGTACTGCTGTGAGTTCTGCAAGTAGGCCTGTCTGGGGCCTACTAATCCTACGGTGGTCCTTAGGTTGTCTTGCTTGGGTGGAAGAAGCTGAGCCAAGCTGAGGAGATCCAGGGGAGGACCCTTGCTGGAGAGAGCCAGAGTGGAAGCTGGTCTCTCAGAAGGGCTAGTAACTTGTTTGGAGGACGCACCTATACCAAATCTACGGTTATAGTGTCGCCGGATGGCTTAAAGGTTCTTGCACTATGAAGCTACAATCTAAACCATGGTAACTGGCTCCTGGCTGCCAAGTCTGAGAGAGGCTTGTCCAGAAATTCTACCAGTTGCTAGGTCTGTGTGAAAGGCCTATCCAGGTATTCAAGATCTGCTAAAAGAGAAAGCCCTTTACCTTTGGATTCAAGGAGTCTGTAAGTGATCTGCAAATGGTATCTGAAACCTCCCCTAACTCTCTCTCCTACAACTTTTTTCAAGTTCCTTATTAAAGCATTGAAAATATCTAAAGTGACTGGCGCCCAAATTCTGTTCTAACTTCCCATTATATCCATGGACTCAGCCCTGGGGTGAATATAGGCTGGCTCCCTGCCTCTGGGAGGTACCTCCTTGCTCCCAGTAGACCCGGGGGGGTGCTACATTTAGTTTCAGTTAAAATATAATGTGCTGGCCAAGTTGGCCCAAACATATGTGGCCGCTGAAAATGCTGTATAAACTGTATATAGCCTCAGTTACATACAAGCACTATGTTCCAGGTGCAAAAGGAGACCTCCCTGCCTCACACCCAGAACAAAATAGCGTTGGTCTGAGCTGCGCTCAGCCATTCATAGAAAGCTTTGTATTTGATCAATGAATACAAAGTGCCCTCTGATTAGCAGAGTCTGAGATTGTGACATCATCAGCCAACCGCTGACTCATTGATCGAATGCAAAGCTTTCTATGAATGGCTGAGTGCTGCTCAGACTGAAGCCATTTTGTTCCGAGTGTGAGACAGGAAGGTCTCCTCTCGCAACCAGAACACGGTGCTGTATACTGTATATAGCTTCAGCTACAGAGAATTTATACAGCACACCCAGTAGCCATGTGGAAATAAAGGAAGGAAGGAAGGAAGGAAGGAAGGAAGGAAGGAAGGAAGGAAGGAAGGAAGGAAGGAAGGAAGGAAGGAAGGAAGGAAGGAAGAAAGGAAGGAAGGAAGGAAAGAAAAGAACGTAACGAAGGAAAAGAACGTAACGAAGGAAAAGAACGTAAAGAAGGAAAAGAACGTAAAGAAGGAAAAGAACGTAAAGAAGGAAAAGAACGTAAAGAAGGAAAAGAACGTAAAGAAGGAAAAGAACGTAAAGAAGGAAAAGAACGTAAAGAAGGGAAAGAAAAGAAAAAGAAAAAGAAAAAAGAAAGAAAAAAAAGAAAGAACCAATTCTCCAGTACATACAGTAATGCTTGCAATCCTGAGAA
Source organism: Lithobates pipiens (assembly GCF_037356315.1). Taxonomy (NCBI): domain Eukaryota; kingdom Metazoa; phylum Chordata; class Amphibia; order Anura; family Ranidae; genus Lithobates; species Lithobates pipiens. The sequence goes on along the minus strand of NW_027507686.1, from coordinate 164,286,791 downwards.
AGGGTTATGTCAGCTAACATCACATACCATCCTAAGAATAAGGCACACTTTTTCTTGCATGTATGATTTTTTGCTTTTCTTATGTTTAGTACACAAGATTGAATGAATGAATGAATGAAATACTTATATAGCGCACAATGCGAACTGAATCGCCTCTAGGCGCTGTGGCGAGCTTTGATCATCTGCTAAAAAGAGGAAGGTCTTGAGTTTTTTCCTAAAAGCCAGGTGATTTTCTTCCAGGCGGATGTTGATTGGTAGAGCATTCCATAGCCGAGGCCCTTGGACAGCGAATCTCCGATCCCCCTTGGATTTATACCGGGCTTTGGGCACGAGGAGGAGGTTTTTGTTGGCTGATCGAAGACTGCGGTTTGGTGTGTAATGATTTATTTTCTCCATTAGGTATTGCGGAGCTTCTCTATGCACGCATTTGTGGGTGAGGCAAAGGGTCTTGAACGTGATCCGATTTTTTACGGTTAGCCAATGTAAGCTCCTCAGTGAAGGAGAAATGGATTCCCAGGGTTTTTTTCCTGTTATCAGCCTTGCCGCTGTGTTTTGGATCAGTTGTAATCGCGCAAGTTGATATTGTGGTAATCCTATGTAAAGCGAGTTTGCGTAGTCCAGTCGTGAATTAATGATTGTTCCAACTACCACTGCTTTGTCATTCTTTGGGATAAAAGGGATGAGTCTGCGAAGCATGCGCAGCAGATGGTGAGATCGACTGACTACTGCTCCTATTTGCGCATCCATTGACATTTGTGCGTCTAAAATAACCCCGAGACTCTTCACTTTGGTCTTTGGGGAGATAGTCTGCCCAAAGACGGTTGGTGGAGACCAGGAGGTTTTGGTTGCGGGCTTATGATTTTGGTGTAAGATAAGAAGCTCTGTCTTTGATTGGTTCAGCTGGAGGGAGTTGGTGGTCATCCAGTCCTCTATTGATTTGAGGCAGTTTTCAAGTTGTTGTTGGTGATCTTTTTTTCCATTGATCCGGAAATAAAGTTGCGTGTCGTCAGCGTAAGAGTGGAAGCAGAGATCTGAGCATCTGATGATTTGAAGGAGTGGGCGAATGTAAATGTTGAAGAGAACGGGTGACAACGGAGAGCCTTGAGGGACTCCGCAGGTGACTGCCCGAGTTTCGGAGAGGAATTTTCCTAGTTTCACTGTCTGTGACAGATTTCCTAGGAAGGACGCGAACCAATGGAGATCTATGTCTTGGACTCCGGCTACTTCTGTGAGGCGGACGAGTAGAGTATTGTGATCTACTGTATCAAACGCTGCACTTAGGTCTAGCAGTACGAGGAGACACGGCTCTCCGTCATCTGCCGCTTCGAGGGCGTCATCCCAAATCTTGAGGAGAGCTGTTTCTGTTCCATGACCCGGGCGGAAGCCTGATTGCAGCGGGTCCAGGAGTTTGTGAGTATCCAGGTGAAGTTGTAGCTGATGTACTACAGCTTTCTCCATGATCTTAGAAATGGTGTTGAGGCTTGTAATTGGCCTACGGTTGTTTGGATCCTGAGGGTCCAGGTTTGGTTTCTTGAGTAGAGGTTTGACGATGCCTTGTTTGAGGATGCTGGGAACAATCCCTTCGTGGAATGATCGGTTTATGAGGTGGGTTATGGTTGGAGCCACGATGTCGGAGCATTCTTTCAGTAGTTTTGTGGGGATGATGTCAATAGGTGAGGTACTGTCACGCAGTTTATTAATGATGTTTTTTGCGGTGTCTACGGTAATTGGGGATAGTGAAAATTTTGGCGGTTGCGGTATGTTGGTGCGGACATCCTCTTTATGTATTTGCTGGCTGAGGTTGGATGTTTTCTTCTGACAAATTGTTTCCCTGATGGTTTTGACTTTATCGATGAAAAAATCAGACAGTTTGTCACAGTAATCCTGGGATTCGCTTTCTGGGGGTTCTAGGCACACCGGATTCATTGATTGATTAACCAGTTTAAACAGTTCCCGTGGTTGGTTTGCAGGAGACATGGGTAAATGTAGAAGTATGTTGATTCTTTTGACAACTGGTTAGCTTACATATTTCAGATTGCTCAAGTACACATTTGTAGGTCGCCTAGAGAAAGGGGACTATGTCTCTGAAATGTGAGTGGAATACTGTCCATGTGTACTTAAAATTTAGCATTTATGATTTCAGTCGGTTTTTATACATGGATTGCTAGCTATTATTCTACATGTTTACTAGCGCATCCCCATTGGTTAGGCACCCCCCCCCCCAGGTATTGGTGCAGGGTGGCTTGTTTATCACAGAGTGGACCCAATAGGGAATATTACTCTACTAAATAAAAATTCCTCCTCCATCATATATACAACACAGGTGCAAACCCCACCATCGTAGAAGCAATACAAGTCACTAGATTGTTGTGAACCATTCCAGTCAAGATGCTATAGCAGTGCCCAATGTCCTCTTTTATCAACCAATGACATCATTATTTGTTAGGATGCCAGTGACCGACCTACATGATGCCCAAGGTTGTAATGCTGCACAATGAAAATCTGTGCCTTTTTGTAACAAAAGGGCAGGATTGATCCACTAGCTGGCTTGTTGACAATGTTTGAAGCAATTGGTGGCAATTTTTAGGCATTTTGCCAAGGCATCCCTGAAGAACCCAGAAGCCACCATAGTTGGAAAAAGCGGATTTAGACTAAATCGGTCACCGACCATTGATGGGCCACAAGAGGGGTTCTGCCGCAAATCAACATTGTGGCAGACATATACTGCCCAATGTTTTCAGTGTTCTTCTCAATGCACGCTGACAAATTCTGTCAGCACACATTTGTACCCAATGCCTCCTTTGTAGTTCAGAGGCAGGAGCCTGGAGTAGTTCAAAGAGGGAGGTGAAGAAGGGGACTTCCAAAATGCAGCACAGATCACAGACTGTGGGAAAGAGAACCGAGTTCGGGCACATGGCTGGATAAGGCAGTGAAAACCAATGATGAGTTTGTGTAAGGCAGCAGTGACACAAAGAGAGTGAGTGTGTGTGTGTATGTGTGTATGTGTGTGTGTATATGTATGTATGTATGTATGTATGTATGTATGTATGTATGTATGTATGTAGGGGGGGGTTATAGGGGACAGAGAACTGGAGCATTGTGTGTATAAGGCAGCAGTGTGATCCAAGGGGAGGGCGGCAAAGAGCTGCACATTGTTTGTATAAAAGGTATGTAAAATTCATGTTCGTGGTCCGCGGGATTGAAAATGGTGTGTCTAGTGGTCTGTGAGGTCTAAAAAGGTTGGCGACCACTGATTTAGAAATCTGTCACAATGCATAAAGGGAGACTATGCCTCCAACTGTCCTAGCCCCACATTCCTAAACACTGAAACCAAGTCCTCTGACAATGCAGTGCTGTCTCGCCAGCAGCGCTGCTGCTTCCTACTTCCTAGTCTCTAGGAGACTCAAGGAGCAGCAAGAGCCAATGGCTCCTATGGACACACACAGCAGGGTTTGGGAGTGGACCCACATGGTTTTCCCCTCAGCAATCTGCTGAGGGTACTCTCGAAAAAAGGAGGAGGGGACAGTGCCGACAGGAGACCATCAAAGAGGAGGTAAGGGGCTGTTATTATTAACCACTTCCACATCCGGCACTTTTACCCCCTTCCTGCCCAAGCCAATTTGCAGCTTTCAGTGCTGTCACACACCGAATGACAGTTCCCCAGTCATTCAACAAAGTACCCATATAAAACCTTTTGCATTTTTTTCTGAGAAAGATGGAGCTTTCTTTTGGTGGTATTTAATCACCACTGGGTTTTTTTATTTTTTGCTAAACAAACTAAAAAAAAGACCAAAACTTTAGAAAAAAATAATAATAATAATTTTTTGATGTTGGTTATAACAATTTGCAAATTTACGGATGTGTGCTGATGAGGCTGCACTTATGATCAGTGCCCGGATTATCAGTGTAAAGAATACAGTTTTAGTGGTTCAACATCATACAACACCTAATAGATAAGGCACCACATCCCTGAGAATTGAAACATTTTATTTTTTATTTGGGAGGGTGTTTACCCCCTGTAGGTTGACTTATTTTAGCAACCTTTATATTTATTTATTTATTTATTTTTTAATTTTTAATTTTACCTATATCTACTGAGACTTGCCAACAATCCTTTCTTTCATCATATACTTTCTCCTATCAGCAATTTTTGGCCGGTTTTTTAGCCCCCTGCGACCCAGCATGGTTGTGGTTAACTCCTGAGGTGGACAAATTCCCTACTTTATCATCTACGTAGTGGTTTAAGGTGGGTTTGTTTTTTTGTTTTTTTTTCTCAAGCCTGCACTCGTACTTATTGATTTTCGACACACTTTTGTAGATATTTTGTTACTATATTATTTTGTATTTTGTATTTTGATTTAGATTTCGTTGAAATATTCACACATCCCCTGAAGAAGCAACCTATTGCCAAACATGTCGGGATTATGTGTGTTTAATGAGAACAACCACTGCACTGCATTGTCCTGTGTTTTTATATTTCAAGCATAATTTGTTAATGATTTTAACCTTGAATTTAATAAATATTTGTATTATAATTCTGTATCTTATTCAATAATGTTTACTATCTAGTCGCTATTTGCACCGTTAAAATCCCTAATTCCCTCTCTTGTTTTTTGATTCAGTGTAAAGAATGAAATAGGAGGGCTTAAGGCTTTGAGCCCGACAGCATGGGAATGCGGTCGCCCCTCCCTTTATTAATAAGAGAATAGAAGCAATAGTGTAAATATTTAGGGCTATATACAGGTTAATGTATTTGGGTTAATGTCCCTTTAAGAGAATGGCAAATTGGGCTGGGGGCGGGGTTAAGGGTTGCAAGGCTATTGGTGATATCCCAAATGGTCATGTGACCCATGGGGAATGTTCTGGAAAGAGGCTTATTATATATAGGAATCTCTCACAGGTGCACTCACACCTGTTCCCAGCCAAGCAGTGAAGGTGCAACAAGCTTTGCAACAAGCTCAGTGAAGGTGAAAACAGGCTCCTGAAGTACTTCATTCATGGCTATGAAAACTTTAATGAGGCAAGTGTTGGAGAAAAAGCTGGGGATAAAGGTGAAAAAGAAGGACTTAGAAAATGACTGGCTTTGGCAGAGAATGATAATGAGCAAAGTGCTTTGGCTGAGGTAAATTCAGTACAGTATCCTGTGGTATTCCCCTGTAGTCAGAGGTAGAACAGCTGTTAATGACATTCAAAACCGCCGGACCCGCTGCCATAAACCGTCTCCGCAGCTGCTGGTGTCACAGGACAGAGAAGACAGCAGCACAGCATGGCTGGAAAAACCAGCAGCCACTATGCAGCATCAGGTCAGCTTGAGAGAAAAGAAATAGAGGAGGGTCCGGTCCCCATCGCCGCCCAGAGGCAGTGCTGGGTGGGCTAGAGGAGCGTCAGCTATACAGAGGACAGAGGCAGTGTCTGCGCTTGTGAGGAGAGACAAACCCTGCCCAGTATTATTACCACAGCATGCGGCTGCAAGCAGTGTGAGTATCACAGACATCCCGCAGATGGCCACTGGAGGCAACAGAGAGCAGCATTATGCTGCTTCAGATATAACAAATGCTCCAGCGCCCCCTGGCGGTATAGGTAAGTTAGCACACACTTAATAGCATTATGGAATCCATTAACAGATTAGCTGACACTATGAATACACATGCAATTTAAACTAGTAATTATTGTAATGCATGGTCTAATCAAAATAGACATTCTGTCAGCTTAAGCAATATAGGTAATGTTAATATCAGTCAGTCAGCTAATGTTAATTCACAATATCTATTACCAGCTGAGATTAATATATCTAGCGCATCGGTACCAGAAGTGTGCTTTAAAGAGACATTACCATGTGAGATCTCGCCATTAGGTTACCACCTTACTCCTCAGACTAAGGAAAAAATATGGAAAGGTCAATTCGTACATATTCTGTCGCTAAAAAAAAAAAAAAAAAAAAAAAAGGAATTTGTCAACAGAAAAAAAAAAAAAAAAAATCAGATGAGAAAGATGAGGGTGATAGGAGAAGACCTGTGGCGAGGTCTTTTAATAATTGGTGTCAGTCATTTGCAATATACTCCAGTGTGCTAGGTGAAAAGCACCTGGAGTATTGCAGCGAGCCGTTTCAACACATGGAGCATGTGCTAGAAGCGTATAAAGTTTTGTGGGTTTAGAATGGTTTCAATATGATGAGCTCTGGGCCCCACCCTTTGATCAGGTGTTTCAAAAAGGAATTGCAATATTCAAAGCTCCCAGAGGGATATTTATGCAAAAAGCTCACACCCCAGTGAAACTAGCAAGTATGCAGCAATGGTTGGACATATATCCAGACCAGGAGACAGCCAAGTTCCTAATTGAAGGTTTCTCCAAAGGTTTCCCTTTACCAGTATTTCTGGGTGAAGGGTGTGAGCCAGTTAAAAATGTAAAGTCAGTGGATACTTACGCACACAGTGTTAAAGAGAAGTTAATTAAGGAAGGTAGGATAGCAGGTCCATTTGATTCCCCTCCTTTCTCACCGTTTAGCATATCGCCGTTAGGCCTCATACCCAAAAAAAGAGAGCCAAATACCTTTTGCCTAATCCGCCATTTATCATTCCCAAAAAGTAGCTTGTTAAATGATGAAATAGATGCTGGCATGTCATCAGTATCATATTGCACATTTGAAGAGGCTATTCAGCAAATTAGGAAGTTTAGGAAAGGTGCATTGCTTGCGAAAGCAGACATAAAGGCGGCCTTCAGGCTGCTACCGATTGGCAGTAGCTTTCAACTCCTTGGGTATGTATTTTTAGGGCAAATACTACTTTGATATGTGCCTCCCTATGGGATGTGCCATATCTTGTGCATATTTTGAAAAATTTGCAACCTTTCTCCAATGGATTGTGGCTTTTCAATCTGGCTACCAAGGTATATTACATTACCTGGACAACTTTTTATTCATTGGTCCAGCGCAATTTCCTGTCTGTTATTTTATGTTACATCTGTTTAGTGCGGTAGCGCATCATTTCAGTATCCCACTAGCTAGCAAGAAAACAGTTTTTCCTTCCTCAATTATAGCATTCCTAGGTGTCAAGATTGACACTGTTAATCTGATATTTCAGTTACCTGAATCTAAAATCTTTAATTTCAGTGTTGATTAGGCGTAAAAAAGTGTTATTAAAAGAACTCCAATCTTTATTAGGCCTTCTGGCATTCGCGACAAGGATTATGGCAGTTGGTAGAATCTTCTCGTGGCTCTTGTACTTGGCCATGTCAGGAATGAAATCACCATTTTCCCACATCAGATTGACAGTTGACCTCAAGGAGGACCTGTCAGTTTGGTTCAAATCCTTTGATATATACAATGGCAGATCATTTTTTCAGGAACAATTTGTGTCCTCATCCGGCCTTGAGCTATATACAGATGCTGCAGGCTCATATGGATTCGCAGCTATTTGGAAGACTCACTGGTGCTGTGGTAATTGGCCTGTGAGTTGGGAGACAAATAAAGTCACCAAAAGCATAGTAGTGTGGGAGCTTTTCCCTTTAGTGGTTGCGATAGAAATGTGGGGTGAGCAATTTGCAAATAAAAGAATCCTGATTAATTTGGATAATAAAGGGGTCATATATGCTGTGAATTTGTTTGTCAGCCAAATCTACACAAGTGGTCAAATTACTAAGATTCTTAGTGTTTCTTTGTCTTAAATTTAATATTTGGTTAAAGGCCAGGCACATCTCAGGGAAGGAGAATCAAATTGCGGATGCATTATCTCAATTTCAGGTATACCGGTTTCACCAACTCCTGCAGAATGCGGACAAGGAAGGTAATGTGTGTCCAGAAAATCTGTGGAGCCTAATTTAGAGGTTCTTACAAATGCGATAAGACACTCTGTGGCAGAAAATACATGAGTTGAGTACCAGTGGCGGCTGGTGAAGTTTTAGGATGGGGGGGGGGGGTGCAAGACCCCGCCCATCCACGGTTGGCCCCTCCCATTTCTCATAAGCCACACCCAGAATTTGTAGAATGATATTGGCGTGTATCCAGAATTTCATTGTCCTGCAAATACAGTAGCTGTGTACATAGACATACTGTACTAACATTATCTATGTATCCAGAAATACAGGGTTATGTATAGGCATACCTGTGTATAACTGTGTATAGGCGTATCATTGCCCCAGAATTGCAGAGAGCTGTATAGAAACTGTATATATTAAAACAGTAGTGTAACATTGTAGCTGTGTATTCAGAATTACTGAGTTCTATATGTATAGGTGTAACATTATTCAGGATTACAGACTTCTGGATAGACACATCTGTGTGTATATATGTGTACCACTACCCAGGATTGCAGAGTGCTGTATAGATATATACTGTGTATTTATAGGTATACCATTATTCAGGATTGCAGACTTCTGTATAGCTATCTATGTATAGATGTGATATTATGCAGGTTTTGCAGACTCACATGGATTGCAGAGTGCTGTATTGATATCTATATGTATAGGTGTACTATTATCCAGGATTGCAGAGTGCTGTATATATATCTATGAATAGTATACATAGATATATATACACAGCACTCTGCAATCCTGGATAATGGTACACCTATATATATATATATATATATATATATATATATATATATATATATATATATATATATAACTCTGAAATATCGGATTATGTTACACCTATACATATAGATATCAATACAGCACTCTGCAATCCTGGATAATAGTACACCTATACATATAGATATCAATACAGCACTCTGCAATCCTGGATAATAGTACACCTATACATATAGATATCAATACAGCACTCTGCAATCCATGTGAGTCTGCAAAACCTGGATAATATCACATCTATACATAGATAGCTATACAGAAGTCTGCAATCCTGAATAATGGTATACCTATAAATACACAGTATATATCTATACAGCACTCTGCAATCCTGGGTAGTGGTACACATATATACACACAGATATGTCTATCCAGAAGTCTGTAATCCTGAATAATGTTACACATAGGTGTGCTGTTGCTCTCCTGTGACCATTCCTCCGCAAGGCACATTACAGGGAGGACAGGTCAGAGTGGCCAGTGAAGTGTGAACAATAGGTTTTGGCAGACCAGATTTCTAGATTTCCTGGGCAGATTAGAAAAACCTGTCAGTTTGTGGGAAAAGCCCACCATGGACAAGTGACAAAACAAGTGCCCCCCCCCCCACTAATCATTGCCATTGAGCAGAAAGCAACCTTCCTGGAAAGGCAATATGACAAAGGTCCAAATTCTTCAGGGGCTACATATCCTGGCAGGTCTACTTTAATATAGCAAGTCAATGCAACAACCACTCAGCTCTTGCACCTCATTCAATTAAATCTGGAGAGGACTCCACCATGCGCTGACTTAACCCATAATCTTCATTGTAAAATTCAGTTGGCTTCTGTGTTGCCCCAGAGCCACAACAGTCTGCATTTCTGAGCCTTCAACAGCTGCAGAGCCATCAGATTTCACCCTCATCTGTATTTCAGCAATGCTTCAGATGATCAAGACACGGCATCTGGAGTTCAGAGACACCCACTCAGTATCCAAAGTCCACACTTTTCCCCCAACAGCTAACGTCACATCTCAATTAGGACAAGGTCCAGTCACAGCTGGCTGCAAGGACACCGCATGTCCCCCTCATCAGCTGTCATCTTAAAGAAAAATAAAACCCCCAAAAAGGACCTGCATGCCCCTGATAAAATAGGTTTTAAACCATGGCAACAACCTGAGTCATCTACAAAAAAGGCTAAAGCTTCAAAATGTTGGAAGAGTGAAGGAAAGGGTCTGAACAACGATTCAAGGCTCTATTACAGGATTCCCTGCCCCCCCCCCCCCCATTCAAAAATATAAAAACCCAAAAGAGAAGTGTGCCGAAGTACAGTGCATGGAGTCCTCTTCCTAAGAAAGGACAGCCATGTATGCGGCACGTAGTGTACTCTGGCTCGTCACCAGCTGCTCACCTTTTTATAGCATTGGGTGGCATGGTGCCACAGCAGGAAGTGGGACACGATCCCATGTATGCCCAGGACCCGCACACACACCCGAAGCCCACTTACCTGACTGTGTGCTCCTCTCCGGTGTTCTCCGCAGCCGCTCCTCTCCTGCACACCGTTTTACTCCTCTTACTTCCTGTTTCCTCTCTCAGGTGAAATGGGAGAGAGAAGACAGGAAGTGACATCTGAGTCAACTCAGATGTCAATCAAACTGCCCGCCCGGCCGTAGTAACACATACTACAGCGCCGGGCGGAAGCTACTCAGCGCTTCAGAAAGCGCCCTGAGGCGGGCTAAACGCCCGCAAATGAAGCGCCACGCCTGCAATTTCATGATTGCATTGGCGTGGCGTTTCCCGGCGTGCACTGTTACCGGCGCTCGAGCACTTCCTTAAAAAACTTTTTTTTTTTTTTAAAGGGGCAGTTTTAAAACTTTTTTTTTTTTTAATTTTTTTTTTTTGTGACCACACAGGGGGGGCGGCGCCCGGGCGCCCCCTATGGACGGGCCGCCACTGTTGAGTACTCAACCGCATGGAATGGGTGGTATAATTTTGCTATGGAAATGGATTTACAATTTGAGTCACATTTCCAAAATCATGGCGGGTTTATCTTTTTTCTTCAAATTAAAAATATTTTAAATTAAAAAATTACGGCTATATTATTTAATACTGCATTTGTACTAGCCTTTCTGGGGCTCTCAGAATATCTGAGTTGCTGCCAAAAAACAAAAAAGTAATGGTGGGTTTACTAAAAAAGAATGTGATTGTCTCGGTCAAATTGTTCATCCCTGTGTCAAAAAACAGATAGGTTAGGAAAAGGCAGTTGGGTACCTTTAAGTCGATGTGGAGATGAGGATATATGTCCAGTTAGAGTCATAAATGGTTACCTGGCAGTTAGGCCAATAGGAGAGGGGAATTTATTTATTTATTTTTTGGTAGATGTTGATGGGTCCCCTCTTACTCAGTATCAATTCAATTACATATTAAAGGCTTGCTTGAGAAAATTGAATTTGCATCAATTTAAATTTACTTCTCATTCTTTCAGGATCGGGGCAGTTATGGAAGCTGATAGGATGGGATTGGATGATGCAATAATCAAACGGTTGGGGAGATGGGAATCTCAACGTTTTCAGATGTATGTCAGATCTGCTCTTTTTCTTTAAATTCTAGGTAATAGAAGATATGTTTGGATCCTGAGCCACTCTTTTGTATACTGGGCTAATAAAAGAGCCAAGAAGCGCTACTATATGTCCAATTTGTCTATGGATCCTGGAGAAATTTCATGAATTTCCAGAATTTTCTGGAAAGTAATTAGAGGTCTTAAATGGGCTAATTTATTTATTTATTTTTATGTCTCTAGATTGATTGAGTCATGGCCAGTTCCAGATGCATTAACAGTACACCTAGGGGGAAATGATGTGGGGAAAGTTGGAACTCTGGACCTCATGCCATTTTTTAGACGTGAGCTAATTAAGGTTAAGTTATCTTTTCCGAATACCAGAATTATCTTTTCGGAGATAATCCCTCGGCAAGTATGGCTCCAAGAAGTACATTTAAAAATTTTGAAGAAAATTAGGAAGAGATTGAACAGGTTTATGGAAAAATTTATGCTGCGCATTTGGTTAAAAGATTTATGTATGCTCGAGTCCTTTAAGACTGAGCTGTTTTGAAGTTGATCGTTTGCAATATAAGAATTTTATGAGGCAATAAAATTATCTGAATATGGCTATTAATTATGCGCATTGGAGGTTTCTCATATAGACACATTAATATAGAAGGTGGTTTCCCTGGATTATATAGAGCAGATGGAGTTCACCTGTCCGATATAGGTTTAGATATATTTAATGTAGGATTGCAAAACTGCATTGAATTGGCCGCGGTTGTGGGGTAGGCCGGGCTTGAAATTCTCAAACCCGGCATGTGGGGACTTTGGTTAAAAGATTTATGTATGCTCGAGTCCTTTAAGACTGAGCTGTTTTGAAGTTGATCGTTTGAAATATAAGAATTTTATGATGCAATAAAATTATCAGAATATGGTTATTATTTATTTATTGATTTGAATATACCAATAAAATGTGCAGTGGCCAATTCTTTGCCAATAAGTGTGTTGAGTATTATTTAAATAGGCTAGATACGTTTTGGTATTCGGGGAGGGTAGGTGCGGCCTGCATTCCCATGAAATAGGAGGGCTTAAGGCTTTGGGCCCGACAGCATGGGAATGCGGTCGCCCCTCCCTTTATTAATAAGAGAATAGAAGCAATAGTGTAAATATTTAGGGCTATATACAGGTTAATGTATTTGGGTTAATGTCCCTTTAAGAGAATGGCAAATTGGGCTGGGGGCGGGGTTAAGGGTTGCAAGGCTATTGGTGATATCCCAAATGGTCATGTGACCCATGGGGAATGTTCTGGAAAGGGGCTTATTATATATAGGAATCTCACAGGTGCACTCACACCTGTTCCCAGCCAAGCAGTGAAGGTGCAACAAGCTTCCCACCCCCCCTTCCCTTGTCGCTAAGCACGTTTATGTGGTCTGTCACCCTACGTGATGTAGGGGGGACGTTTGGTTAAAAGATTTATGTATGCTCGAGTCCTTTAAGACTGAGCTGTTTTGAAGTTGATCGTTTGAAATATAAGAATTTTATGATGCAATAAAATTATCAGAATATGGTTATTATTTATTTATTGATTTGAATATACCAATAAATGTGCAGCGGCCAATTCTTTGCCAATAAGTGTGTTGAGTATTATTTAAATAGGCTAGATAAGTTTTGGTATTCGGGGAGGGTAGGTGCGGCCTGCATTCCCATGTTCTGACAGCTTTGCCAGTTATCGGCTGTCCTTTCCTCACACAGACAGAGTAAGTCTGTTTACATGTGATCAGAGCTGTGATTGGACACAGCTGATCATGTGGTAAAGGGCCGAAGCGATTGGCCTTTTACTGCGATCTGTAATCAGCTGTGTCCAAAAAAGACAGCAGTCACAGAGCACACCTGACGCTTGCCCCAGGGGGCGGGATTCTGGAATAGGGATGAGCTCCGGCGCGTTTGCATGCTCCACATGCAGACCCCACAAGGAAGTCAGCACATAGCCGCGCTAATTACAGGCAGTAAGACATTATATATATATATATATATATATATATATATACATACACACACATATACACACACACACACACACACACACACATATATATAAAATGTGTGTGTGAATTAGAAAATAAATTGCCCCACGCACTTGAATGGGTCACAATTGATGACTGCATAATTTTTACTGTGCTGGACAACACCACAGTGATTTGCATTAACATGGCCTCTGGACATATAACTTGTACCCCGCAGTTGGGGGCAGAACAACCGCAGCTCAATCATCTGTTTTTACTGCCCCTTGGCTGCCTGCATAAACAGTGCCTATTAGAGTATGTCATAAGGGGAAAGGGGACAGGGGAGAGGTTGGGACTTTGTATGAAGCATGCAGTCTCCAGGGGCAACCAACTATCAATAATAGAATTTTTAAAGAAAATATACATTGAGACCATGTTCCATAAAATCACATAAATAAATGGTAGTGGTACTGTAACCTCTGGAAAGAGTCTAGGAATGCCAAGGCATATATATATATATATATATATATATATATATATATATATATATATATATATATATATATATATATATATATATATATATATATATATATATATATGGTACATCATCCCAGGGAGGACCTACTATCAATCATAGTGATGTAATTCTAATTATTGGTATATAGTAAACATGATTGGTACAGTAAAAAACAATTTTTAATAGTGGTAGCATAACCCCTAAATTCATGCATATACACGTACACATCAATCATTTACATGTCAAACGGTATTTACAATAATGGAAATTCTATTAATCCGCTGATCCCCCATATAATTCTAAAAAAAAAAAAAAAAAAAAAAAATAGGTATGGTATCTCCATTTTACATCAGGGTTAAATATAAAAAAGATTAATATAAATAGTATATAAATCCAGACACAGCTTCGAATAACTCATATAAGTACAAACACAGCTTCAATTAGCTCGACGCGTTTCGTGGTTTGATGGAACCACTCATCAGGAGCAAGCATGTGATGACATCTGGAATGAGATACATATTTTACAAATATTGACATGTAGTAAAAAAGATGATAAACAACTTTAAGGGGAGAGGCTAGTTCCATGATAATACTTACAAACTGGTCTGCTGTGTGTATAAGGCATGGCTTTAAATGCTGGACAATCGGAAACCCACCGGCATTGTCCGGCACGGGAACTGAGGGGGCGTGTATAGAAAGGGAGTATACTCTACTCAAATCGATCTAAAGATCTTGTACACTTTAGGCTGGGTTCACATAGGAGCACGCAGCGGCACACAGTAGGAGTCTGGTGTGTCCTTGTTCACCGTTTCAGATCTGATTTCAGCCTGAATGTTTGGCTGAATTCAGACCTGAAAACTGATCAAGAGACGCACAGGGCTCCTGTGCAAATTACACTGGAGCTGCTGCAGAAATATGTGAACCAGCTAAATAGAGAACCGGTCACAATCTCCTGCTGTGAAAATCGGATGCTGGCCCTCATCCAATTTGTACTAATGTGTACCCATCCTCAAATGTTTTCATTGTTTAACTAGGAATTTATGTGGTTCTATTCTCTGTGATGGCTATGTGCCTTACCTTATAATGATGGCCTCACATGTTGTGGCTGTAGTTTGTAGTGTGATGAATCATTGATTCCCCTATGTCCATCTACTGCTTTAGCTACTTGTCCCTATTTACCAAAGTGACAAGACATCTTCTTGTTCTGGGTCACACAGTGCATGCCTTGAAATTCCCTCTGTGTTGCATAACAAATGTCGGAATGCTAATAAAATAAAAAAATAAAAATAAAATCTTCCAGCAGCATGGTGAGCTCTGTGTACGTTAATGCTCTGCCTGTTTGTGTCAGATCTAATTACTGTGTAGCTCTCACCCTATCCAGCGATTTGTAGTTTTTTTTTTGTTAGTTTTTTTTTTAGGAAATGATAGTTTACATTTCCCTACACAAACAGAAATTGCTGGCACAGGAATGTGAAGATTTACTCTACTGTAGGCTTTGTGTACAGGGCAATACATTTGCCCATGAAACTACATGATCAATGCACGTCTTATGCTGGTGAAAAAACACAGAGTGAAGGTAGGAAGGTTTAGAATGCATTTAGCCTTAACCACTTGCTTACTGGGCACTTAAACCCCCCTCCTGCCCAGACCAATTTTCAGCTTTCAGCGCTGATGCACTTTGAATGACAATTGCGCGGCCATACAACACTGTACCCAAATGAAATTTTTATCATTTTTTCCCACAAATAGAGCTTTCTTTTGGTGGTATTTAATTACAGCTGGGAGTTTTATTTTTTGCTAAACAAACAAAAAAAGATGCAAAATAAAAAATAAAATAAAAAATCATGTTTAATAGTTTGTTATAAAATTTTGCAAACAGGTCATTTTTTTCCTTCATTAAAGTTCGCTGATGAGGTGGCACTGATAGGCTGCACTGGTGGGCACTGATAGGCATAGTTAAGGCGGCACTAATAGGCACAGATAAGGCGGTACTGATGGGCAGAGATGGGCACAGATAAGATGGCATGGATGGGTGGCACTAAGGGTCACTGATGGGTACCACTGATAGATGGCACTGCTGGGCGGCACTGATGGGCACTGGTAGATGACACTGATGGGCATGGATATGTGGCACTGGGGTGCAGCACCGTTGTTGAGGCAGATTGTGGGCAATGATGGGTGGCACTGTGGGCACTGCTGGGTGGCACCGATGGGGGGGCACTTATTTATCAATGAGGTGGCACTGGCAGGGGGCAGGTGGGCACTGGCAGGGCTGGCTGTGATCGGCACTGCTGTCTACGGCGCATGCACCGTAGACAGCGGCGAGCAGGCGCACTGAGCACGGCATCTTCAACAACGGAGATGCGGCGTGTGTCGGCTCCCAGCGACGTCATCGCGGCTTCGCCAAATGACAGCTGCAGAGCTGCGAGACCCCACCGAGAAGATGGATGCGCTGGACTACAGGGGACAGCGGTGACTTCGCTGGCTCCTGTGTAAGGCAAGTGACACATAATGGGCTACTATGTGATGCATAGTAGTCCATTATGCTTTGCAGGGAATGAAAGAGGAAGTAAACCCATCAGGGTTTACTTCCTCTTTAACCATATGACATTTAGTTCATTAAACCTCTGAGCAAACAATTGTTATATATTAAAAAAATGAAAGCAATCCTTTCTTAAGCTTTGTATCATCTCATTACTGCCATGTCATAACATGACGACAATACAGGAGCACAACTGAGAGACCGTGCATTCTCTTCCTATAAACAGGATTTGCCTGTACAAGATTTATAGTAATAGGTATTTTTTTAATGACATTTATAGATTTAAAAATTTGAGGAAAAAATAAAATGACATGAACATGGTAAAATGTATAGGATTTCACCGATTGGTTTCACACATACATGTGTTGGGGGAAGGGAGGGCACAGGGTTTAGATCTGCTTTAACCACTTGACCACTGGGCACTTAAACACCCTTAATAACCAGACCAATTTTCAGCTTTCGGTGCTCTCACATTTTGAATGACAATTACTCAGTCATGCAACACTGGACCTATATGAAATTTTTGTCCTTTTTTTCACACAAATGGAGCTTTCTTTTGGTGGTATTTAATCACCGCTGGGTTTTTTATTTTTTGTGCTATAAAAGAAAAAATACAGAAAATTCTGTAAAAAAATGAATTTTTCTTCATTTCTGTTATAAAATTTAGCAGATTAGTAATTTTTTCTTCATAAATTTTGGCCAAAATTTATACCACTACATATCTTTGGTAAAAATAAGTACAAATTGGTGGATATTATTTGGTCTTTGTGAAAGTTATAGAGTCCACAAGCTATGGTGCCAATATCTGAAAATTGATCACACCTGAAGTACTGACGGCCTATTTCAATTCTTGAGACCCTAACATGCCAGAAAAGTACAAATACCCCCCAAATGACCCCTTTTTGAAAAGAAGACATTCCAAGGTATTTAGTAAGAGGCATGATGAGTTTTTTGAAGTTGTCATTTTTTCCCACAATTCTTTGCAAAATCAAGATTTTTTTTCCTTTTTTTTTTTTTTTCACAAAATTGTCATATTATCAGTTTATTTCTCACACAGCATATGCATACCACAAATTACACCCCAAAACACATTCTGCTATTACTCCCGAGTACGGCGATACCACATGTGTGAGACTTTTACACAGTGCGGCCACATACAGAGGCCCAACATGCAGGGAGCGCCATCAGGCGTTCTGGAGCACCCAGGACAATTCTGACATTTCTCTCCTACATGTAAAAATCATCATTTATTTGCTAGAAAATTACATCGAATCCCAAAACATTATATATGTTTTTTTAGCAAACACCCTGGAGAATACAATGGTGGTCGTTGCAACTTTTTATCTCGCACGGTATTTGCGCAGCAATTTTTCGAATGCTTTTTTTGGGAAAAAAAACAGTTTTGTGCTTAAAAAAAAAAAAAACACAGTAAAGTTAGCCCAATTTTTGCATATTGTGAAAGATGAAGTTACTCCGAGTAAATCGATACCTAACATGTCACTCTTCAAAATTGCACAGGCTCGTGGAATGGCGCCAAACGTCGCTACTTAAAAATCCCCATAGGCGATGATTTAATTTTTTTTTTACTGGTTATATGTTTTGAGTTACAGAGGAGGTCTAGGGCTAGAATTATTGCTCTCGCACCAACGTACGCAGCGATACCTCACATGTGTGGTTTGAACACCGTTTTCATATGTGGGCGGGACTTACGTATGCGTTCGCTTCTGCATGCGAGCACATGGGGACAGGGGCGCTTTAAAAAAAAAAAAAATATTTTATTGTTCATTTTACTTTATTTATTTTAGTTTGACATTTTTTTTCCCCAAAAATATATTTTTTGATCACTTTTATTCCTATTACAAGGAACGTAAACATCCCTTGTAATAGGAATATGGCATGACAGGTCCTCTTTACAGTGAGATGTGGGGTCAATAAGACCCCGCATCTCACCTCTAAGCTGGGAAGCCTGAAAAAAAAAAAAGAAAAAAAAAGAAGATTCTGGATTTAATAGTATTGGCGAGTCGGTAGAAGCACCGGAGGGCGGCGGGAGGGTGTCTATGGCTGGGTATTGCAGGGTATCACCGACTATGGCTGGGTATGGCTGGGTATATCAGAGTATGGCTGGGTATCTCAGAGTATGGCGTTGCAGAGCATTGCAGGATATTGGAGGGTGTTGCAGAGCATTGCAGAGTGTTGCACGGTATTGGCGTGTGTTGCAGAGCATTGCAGAGTGTTGCAGGGTATTGGCGGGTGTTGCAGAGCATTGCAGAGTGTTGCAGGGTATTGGTGGGTGTTGCAGAGCATTGCAGAGTGTTGCAGAGCATTGCAGAGTGTTGCAGGGCATTGGCGGGTGTTGCAGAGCGTTGCAGAGCATTGCAGGATATTGGAGGGTGTTGCAGAGCATTGCAGAGTGTTGCACGGTATTGGCGGGTGTTGCAGGGTATTGGTGGGTGTTGCAGAGCATTGCAGAGTGTTGCAGGGTATTGCAGAGTAATGGCAGGGTATTGCAGAGTAATGGCAGGGTATTGCAGAGTAATGCAGACTATTGCAGAGTAATGCAGGGTATTGCAGAGTAATGCAGAGTAATGCAGGGTAATGCAGAGTAATGCAGGGTATTGCAGAGTAATGCAGGGTATTGCAGAGTAATGCAGGGTATTGCAGGGTATTGCAGAGTATTGCAGAGTAATGCAGAGTAATGCAAGGTATTGCAGAGTAATGCAGAGTAATGCAGAGTAATGCAGAGTAATGCAGAGTAATGCAGGGTATTGCAGAGTAATGCAGAGTAATGCAAGGTATTGCAGCGTAATGCAGAGTAATGCAAGGTATTGCAGAGTAATGCAGAGTAATGCAGAGTAATGGCAGGGTATTGCAGAGTATTTGCAGGGAATTGAGGGGTTAATTTCGGTGAGCAGCGATGTGGGCACTGCAGATGCAGCCCACATCGCTGCTGACACCGATCTCCTCCCCCTCCGCTGTTCCGATCGGTACAGAGAGGGGGAGGGAGGAACCGGCGTCATAACATGACGCCGGTTTGTTTACAAGTGATCACTCCGTCATTTGACGGAGCGATCACGTGGTAAACGGCCGCGACGAGCGGCCGTTTACCGCGATCCGTGATGCGCCGGGTCCTGTGGACCCGGCGGTCACGGACGCTCTCGAGTGCGCGCCCCAGGGGGCGCGCGAGAGCGGAATTCTGGGAGGACGTCATATGACGGCCTCCCACAGTTAAGAAACCGCCCTAAAGCCGTCATTCGGCTATAGGGCGGTTATTAAGTGGTTAAAAATACCTTGTTCCTAAAATACCAGGCATGGTAATTTCACAGGCCAACTATGAGTCAGAGGACTGTTTTTCCTGTTTTCACAGTATTTAAAATAGTAAATGTCTAATTAGCTTCTCTAAAAAATAAAGCCTGTTTAAAAATCGAATTTTGGTTCTTTTAAAAAGACTGTAAACTTTTTTTCTTTTAAATAAAACAGGTGTATACTTATCTGCTCTGTTCAATGGTTCTGCACAGAGCAGCCCCGATTGTCCTCTTCTCGGGTCCTCTGCGGGCGCTCCTGGCACCTACTCTTCTAGGAGGATCCAGGAGCACCTGCAGGGGACCCGAGTTCAGTACACAGACCCCCTGCCCAAGTTCAGTCCGTGTACTGAACTGGACAGGGGGTCCGTGAAAAGTTTTTTTCCTGAAACTTCCCTCTTAAATACAGTGATTTGATTTTAATATTCAAAGCAACTGCCCCCTATCCATACACTCCCTGCTTTATTTTGTTTAAAAAATACATTGAAAAACACACCCTAGCATTTCTGGCCATGAAATCCTCCTCATTCCTGGAATCCATCAATGTTGATTGGGAGAGTAAAGGTCAAAATAAAACCTTCTACCTTTACAACCACATCAAAGACGAACTGCAACATTTTATTTTTACCAAAACCTTTTCAGTGTATTGAGTGACACCTTGTGGTGATCTTTAGGTATTGAAATATTATAATCTTTTACTGAATTTACCAAATTCAAGACTACATATTTGATTGCAAAGGTCCTCAATGCAGAACCATAGCTGGCTTATTACATTTTAAACGAAAGACATTTAAAAGAAAAGTAATAAAATACAATTGATATAATGTATGTTCTTTATGGGAAATATCCTACTGTTTATTTGCTTAAATGCCCAAGACTTTCAAAGTACAGAGTGACATCTAGTGTTGATCTTTAGGTATAATTAAGCTATAATACGTATACCTATAGACACGCACTATATAAATAGAGAAAAAGAAATGCCCACTGGCATGCTGGATACAGAGATATTTTTCAGTTTTGAATTCCATTTCCACCTAGTGTCCATTAACTGCAGTGCTATTTTTTTTTAGATTTCTCTACATTAAAACCCAAATCTGTCTTCTCTTTCACTTTAAATAGTTCCTTTGGGCCACGCTAGCTTAAGAAAATCAATTCCTTTACTAGTAGCTGTGGCTACTGTCAGTACTGCATAAAATGTACTTGGCATTAGCTACATGCAGTATACAGTGCAGAGTTTAGGTAGCAGGTGGTAAGTACAAAATCAAGTCGGGCTGAGCATTGCTCAGCCATTCACAGAAAGCCTTTTTATTTTTAGCAATGACTACAAGGCTTCCTCTGATTGGCTAAGGTGGAGATCATGACATTCTTCACCTAAAATTAAGGAAGATTTATATTCACTTATAAAAACACAAGGCTTTCTGTGAATGGCTGAGCAGCGCTCAGCCCTACATGACTGTTACAGCAGGAGACAGGAAGTACCCATACCCTGGCCAGAATACAGCACTATATATTGAATGTAGTCAATGCCACAGTTTTATATTGTGCTGACAGTAAGGGGAAATTATTAGTAAAACAAAGCATTTGTTTAGGCCACCTTGGCCCAAATGTGCCATTTAAAGTGAAAGTAAACCTGAAATTAAGATATAAAGCATATCTAAACCCAAAAACAAAAATGTAAAATGTTGCAGCCTACCAGTCCTTAGATGGGGTTGGTGCTTTTTTTACCTATATTTTCACCTGACAGTAACATACTTTGTCCTAGAGTAACAGCAGGATGTTTGTGGGAAGGCACGTTTCCTCCTACAACCAATTTTACAGCACTGAAAGGGCATTCTGGTCTCCTTCCCAGCCCTGATGGGCTGGCATCAATCATGAAAACTTTCTACATATTTGGGGAAGAGTGGGAAGTTCACAATGCCAGATAGAGACTGGCAATGCAAGTCAGGCACATGGGGCAGTCTAAGAATTAGGTTTGTTTTCCCACACCAGAGTGTTGAGTTGCAATGGTCTCAAGTGAAACTGGGTGAGTATGGCATGGCTTTGAAGGAAGCTACCATCAGGCCCAACACCCTCATGCAAGCAAGAACTGAGGTGTGGCCCAGGGACCAAAGGGTGTGGGCAAAAGAGCTGAGGGGCAGAACTTTGTCCCAGAGCAGGAAGATATTGGTCAGGGCCGTACCCAATATTAGGCACAGGTTTGTAAATGGTCGGTCGGGCAAAGCGATGGTTTCCAAAGGTTGAGAATCTATCTGAATCCCTGCAGAGTCTACTTGTCCCCTGAACATCAGCAGAAAGGGCTTGGGAGGACTGGTCCTTTAACAGGATATCGTCCAGGTATCCCACAATATGAATCCCCTGAGAACAGAGCAGAGCTGGAAACAGAGCAAGCACCTTGGTGAAGGCCCCGTGCCATGGACAGGCCAAGGGGAGGGTGAAAAAATAGTAATGGTATAGAATGTTGAGGAGGATAAAGGATAAGTGTGCAAGTAAGCATTCCTATGTCCACTGGCAGATTCTATGCAGAACTTTTGAAATCACTGGAACAAGTTGAGAGTTTAGAATCAAGAATCAAGTTTAGAATGGGCCGAGAGCCTCCATTTGCCTTGAAAACAGTGAACAGGCTTCCATGAAGATTCCCCATGAAAGATACTGCTGAATAGCAATTGGAAGATCCCCTGCTTTTGCAGGGAGGATGGCAAAATCGAGAGCATGATGGGGAGGAGGCAAAGTTGGAAACTCTTGGCTACTTTCACAATGAGGTGGTTTTCAGGCATTTTAGCGCTAGAAATAGCCTCCAATGCCTGAAAACCGCCTCACATTCATTTCAGTGTAAGCTTTCACACTGGGGCAGTCCACTTGCAAGGAAAATTGCGATGCCATTGAAATGAAAAGTGATTTGGAAGTGCCGCAACACGGGCGCTTTTAACCCCTACTTCGGCTGCTAGCAAGTGTTAAAAGCGACCCACAGGCGGGCAAAAAGCACTGCTAAAACAAGCAGCGCTTGTAATGGAAATTTGTAGGTTCTGTATATAATTGTATTCTATTTTATATGTATTGCACAATGCCCTCACTGTGCACACGGCACTAATAATGTTTTCAGTACATGTTTTGCATTCTTTCGAGTTCTGATTAGAATAAGCCTGCCTATGTAACGCCCCTTGTTACCATAAACGTACAATTGTAATATTAATGTGATACCTACGTAATCATGTGTATAAAAGCCTTCAAATGCGTCATAATAAAGGAGAACGGTTATTTGGAAAGATGCTGAGCGTATCTTTTGTGTCTGTTCCCTACTGCAGTAGTTATTAATTTGGAACCACTAATCAATATGAGGATAGGAGTTGCCTATCATTTAAATATCCATTTCAGGTGGCGAAGCCAGCCCAGCAGGGGTTATCAGGTGACCCTGAGTATCCGAAACGAGGAGCTTGAGACGATCCGGGAATTTCTGATAATCAGCCGGCTGAGGTAAGCCTTTTGCTTACATTTGAGTTATCAGACTTCCTTGATCGGTAAGGCATTTTCGGGACAAAGGGTACCTATTTTACTCCCCTTAATCAAACTGTATTGATTAGTGGTTATATGTTATGTTGTCACTGTCTACTGTCCATCAGAGTGTTATAGAGAAAGAGAAGAATAGTGCTGTTCACAGAGTATATGTAGTACATCTGCTAGATGAAGTAGTTTAGAGGCAAAAGGGTATAGGCACACGTAGAGAAGACTGGCCAGTCATTATGGGCATTAAATTAAGTAAGGGAATGATGGGTAAGAGACCCTCAAAAATGCCCAGCGCAAGAGGAGCGCTATATATGAACCAAAGGTGCGGTTCCGCCTATACTGAGCCCCTAGATTAATGGTTAAAGTGGACAGGGATCCACAATGGGTAACTGGGTTACCACCAAAGTCCACAGGGACAAAGAATCATGCAGAGTATACAGCTAGAGAAACAGCTATTTATGTGAGCAGGATGGATCAAGAGTGACATTAACACTAGACAGAAAGGGACTTTTTGATGTTAAGTTGTGGGCTGAATTTGGGGTCAGGCACTACAACTAGTAAAGTCAAGAAACAGTAATGAGAGTTAAAACAGAATGCTTTATATGTTGTCAGAGAGGGAAGATGGGACGAGCACTATAGCTGCCCGTCTGATCATAGAAGGTACAGTATGTGAAGTATGGAATTATAATACATTGGATGCAAAGGATATCAGAACAAAATAAAGAAAGCAGAAATTTAAGCAAGGAAGTATTTAAAAAGCATTAAAATAAAGAGAGAATGAAATGCATGTGTTGTGTACAAATGGGAATAATGTAAGCGATTTTAGAGCGATACTTGTGTATGTTTGTGAATGCTGGAACCTGTAGTTCTATCGCTTGTGTCATGTACGCAGATGTGACCCCCTCCTTTGTGCTCTCCTGAAAGAATGTGGCTGACATGAGAGATTGGTGATAAGCTGGAAGGACACCATGCCAATTTCAGTTTTTTAGACAAAACATTTATAACAAAATGTGCCGGGTTAACGAATCTAATGATAAACAATGTGATCACGATTATTTTTGAATCTGTTTTCCAAACATGGTAAAATGAAGGTTACAAATTAACCGTGTCTTACACAAATTTAATATCTTTTGATAGTGGAAACAGTGCATTTACAAAAAAAAAAGAGAAATTGAGTAAAATTAAGTAATATGTCCCCCTTTAAGGACATTTATCTGGGCATCTTCAAAGCCAAAAAGGACCACTTCTCATATACAATCTCAACGGCCGCAAACCAACCACGGGAACTGTTTAAACTGGTTAATCAATCAATGAATCCGGTGTGCCTAGAACCCCCAGAAAGCGAATCCCAGGATTACTGTGACAAACTGTCGGATTTTTTCATCGATAAAATCAAAACCATCAGGGAAACAATTTGTCAGAAGAAAACATCCAACCTCAGCCAGCAAATACATAAAGAGGATGTCCGCACCAACATACCGCAACCGCCAAAATTTTCACTATCCCCAATTACCGTAGACACCGCAAAAAACATCATTAATAAACTGCGTGACAGTACCTCACCTATTGACATCATCCCCACAAAACTACTGAAAGAATGCTCCGACATCGTGGCTCCAACCATAACCCACCTCATAAACCGATCATTCCATGAAGGGATTGTTCCCAGCATCCTCAAACAAGGCATCGTCAAACCTCTACTCAAGAAACCAAACCTGGACCCTCAGGATCCAAACAACCGTAGGCCGATTACAAGCCTCAACACCATTTCTAAGATCATGGAGAAAGCTGTAGTACATCAGCTACAACTTCACCTGGATACTCACAAACTCCTGGACCCGCTGCAATCAGGCTTCCGCCCGGGTCATGGAACAGAAACAGCTCTCCTCAAGATTTGGGATGACGCCCTCGAAGCGGCAGATGACGGAGAGCCGTGTCTCCTCGTACTGCTAGACCTAAGTGCAGCGTTTGATACAGTAGATCACAATACTCTACTCGTCCGCCTCACAGAAGTAGCCGGAGTCCAAGACATAGATCTCCATTGGTTCGCGTCCTTCCTAGGAAATCTGTCACAGACAGTGAAACTAGGAAAATTCCTCTCCGAAACTCGGGCAGTCACCTGCGGAGTCCCTCAAGGCTCTCCGTTGTCACCCGTTCTCTTCAACATTTACATTCGCCCACTCCTTCAAATCATCAGATGCTCAGATCTCTGCTTCCACTCTTACGCTGACGACACGCAACTTTATTTCCGGATCAATGGAAAAAAAGATCACCAACAACAACTTGAAAACTGCCTCAAATCAATAGAGGACTGGATGACCACCAACTCCCTCCAGCTGAACCAATCAAAGACAGAGCTTCTTATCTTACACCAAAATCATAAGCCCGCAACCAAAACCTCCTGGTCTCCACCAACCGTCTTTGGGCAGACTATCTCCCCAAAGACCAAAGCGAAGAGTCTCAGGGTTATTTTAGACGCACAAATGTCAATGGATGCGCAAATAGGATCTGTAGTCAGTCGATCTCACCATCTGCTGCGCATGCTTCGCAGACTCATCCCTTTTATCCCAAAGAATGACAAAGCAGTAGTAGTTGGAACAATCATTAATTCACGACTGGACTACGCAAACTCGCTTTACATAGGATTACCACAATATCAACTTGCGCGATTACAACTGATCCAAAACACGGCGGCAAGGCTGATAACAGGAAAAAAACCCTGGGAATCCATTTCTCCTTCACTGAGGAGCTTACATTGGCTAACCGTAAAAAATCGGATCACGTTCAAGACCCTTTGCCTCACCCACAAATGCGTGCATAGAGAAGCTCCGCAATACCTAATGGAGAAAATAAATCATTACACACCAAACCGCAGTCTTCGATCAGCCAACAAAAACCTCCTCCTCGTGCCCAAAGCCCGGTATAAATCCAAGGGGGATCGGAGATTCGCTGTCCAAGGGCCTCGGCTATGGAATGCTCTACCAATCAACATCCGCCTGGAAGAAAATCACCTGGCTTTTAGGAAAAAACTCAAGACCTTCCTCTTTTAGCAGATGATCAAAGCTCGCCACAGCGCCTAGAGGCGATTCAGTTCGCATTGTGCGCTATATAAGTATTTCATTCATTCATTCATATATATTAGTGTGTGATATTGAAATTATCATATGAGTATTAATTTCTAATATGAGTTTAACAATTTTATTAATAAATATAAATATATTGAAACTGGTTTAGACAACCTTTGGTTGGAAATTAAATCCAGGTTAATGGGGAAATTGGTAAAAATTGAATTAGTTTAGATTAAGATAACAATTTTGTAATTTTACATTTATTGAGTGGAAAGAAAAAAAAGATTAAGATGAGGATGTTAATTTGAATACAGCTGCAATAATGTTTAACAAAGCCAAGATGGATGGGATACATAAGGAAGTTTTTCTACAGAAATGAAATCTTAAAGTCTGATAATAACTTGATGTGCGGTCCATGATGTGAGAGTAATAATACAATTTAAATACAACAGACCCATCACATCAAGTCCACACACCTTGTTAGGATAGCTGCTGCCTGCAGCCAGTTGGTTTATAGTTTTTGATGGCCAAGTGCTTTCTGGGCCGTCATACATATTGTTGGTCCTTTGGTTTTTATGTATTTTTATTTTTGAAATCCAAAGCAGAATGTGTGGATTGTGGAATGATGTGCCCCTTTTCCTTCTAAGTGCAGTGGGTATAAGTAGAAGAATATTTTGGATTTATGGACATCTCTGCATGACTGCAGGGTATTCTTATCATTTATTATAATATTGCCAGGAAAAAGTTGTCTTTTTGAAACATGAAACTTGAGTTCTTACACAAACAGCATGATCGAAAACAAGCCATTGTTTATGCAAGCTGGACCCAGTAATGAAGGGTTCACCCCGATAGATAAGAGCTGTAGCTTTATGCAAAGTTGCTATTAGACAAAGTTACAGATATTATTTTGGTTGAATATTTAATTTTTAATAGTTCGACATTCTGCACAGCAAATATATAGTGTTTGTCTAATGAAAGGTTCAAAATATGAATTTGTTTTGTGTGTTTATGTACAAATCTGGCAATGAAAAATGCGTACATTTGAATCCAGCCACCTTATTGCCTCTATTGGAGGAGGCTGGAAACAAAGAAAAAACACATGTGTTAAACTGATGACATAGGAATCAGCTGCTGTGAGCCCAGTGCAGGACACACTCCCTGAAGACCCGAGTATTTACTTTTTTGTAGTGTTATTCCTGGTTTTATACCGAGGATGAAGTTTATCACCCAGAAGGATTCCCTGTATTCAGAGTCATTGGATCCTTTTTCCCATCTCAAGAAGCAGAGCTCCATGTTTAAGTAAAGCCTGTGAGCTATAAAAAGAGTATATATTTATATAGATAGTCAAGAGATCGAGAGCTTTTGGTTCCATTTGAAGGGCCAGAAGTTTGATTTTACTTCGGCAGGTAAACCAATCAAGCATGCCAAGTTTGATCGGCTGTTTTCAGCCTTCCAGGTTCTTGCTGAGGTAGCCATACTAACAGTAAAACTCACTTATGGAAGCAGACCAGGCGACTCTAAGGATGCTGCATTTACAGCCCCGGACACTTGCTGGGTCTGTGCAACTCACAGATTCCACAACTAGTTCTGGCCCAGTATAGCTGGGATTAATAATTCAACTTTAAGGACCCCAGAACGAGAAGCACAAGTGGTCCACAGAGGGCAACTTCTTACGAAACAAGACTTTGGAAAAGGTGATCATTTATGTTCGCCAGACACTCTTTTCCCTTCAGCTTGACACGTGGACCGTGTCATCAGTCACAAGTAGTTATGGCTGCCTTAGTAAATGAGTGTGGGATAGAGCCAGGGTTCTCCACAGTTGTTTTTATAACATACCATTTCTTGTTTTACCTGTTACCAAACGTGTTACCAAAAGCTGAACATCCCTTCCAGAGATAACAAAAAGATATATCCAGATGCCCAAGTCAGGAATCTTACGAGTATGTATTTTGTTTGTATGGACATGTTTTCTGGATGTCCAGTGGCAAATGCTACTGCAAAGGCCATAGTAAAAAAGTGTTATCAGAAGTAGTTTTTAAGTACAGAGTGCAAAATCTACAGAGAGTAACAGAGGAAATAATTTTTATAGGAGAGTCCTTACTAGAAGTTTTGAGGTTTTATTTTTACACCCCCTACTGTCTACAATGTAGCGGACAAAGTAGAGTAAGAAACTAGAAAACTTTTGCCTGAATGTTTTATTATATTTTATCAAGCCTGTGAGGGGATATTGGACTCTCTCCCTTTGGGATTTGGGTTGGGAGTGTGTTACTCACTTGCTTATATTTTGTCTCACCAGCTGAAGTCCTCCATTCGGATCTCACAGAGAATGGTGCTGATTTTTTAAGGTTTTTGACAAACTTATTTATGTGTTTTCTCCCCAATTCCAGATCCAAAAGTTTGGAAGGATCTAAAACTAAAGCCAGGTGACATGTGGATTGTTAAGAGACATTTATATATAAGGAGATGTTTGGAGACTCAATACAGCATCTATTTCATGTACAGTTTTGCAAAACTTGAAGGAAAAGTGACCTGGATCTACACCAGACACTGCAAAAATGACTAAATGAAAGAAATCTCTGTGTTTGATTTGTTTCCTTCTTGCGATCACAGTCTAGGGCAATTTTTGATTCAATTACTTTAATTGTAAGGGATATATATATTTGAAAAGTAGTTTAGCCATGTTGAAGTCATATTTGTCTTTTGTACCTCCATTTTATGTAGAATTGTCTGTTTACATATGCTGATAAGTCAGCATACCAGCAATTAAGCTAGAAGGCCATTCTGGCCACAGGAGTGTACAGCCAGTACTCTGTAAATATGTATTTGTTTTTCACAGTGAAAAGTCATTTTGTAATGAAAAAAGCTGCTCAGCTATTATTTTCTCCACAATGGAGTTTTTGCCTCTTTGGCCAGGACTACCTCCACCTAAGCGTGTGGAGGTTCCAGGTTAAAGGTGATAGCAGGTATGGTTAGTGATCAAAATATTGATCAAAAGAGAGGAGACTGTAATGGAAATTTGTAGGTTCTGTATATAATTGTATTCTATTTTATATGTATTGCACAATGCCCTCACTGTGCACACGGCACTAATAATGTTTTCAGTACATGTTTTGCATTCTTTCGAGTTCTGATTAGAATAAGCCTGCCTATGTAACGCCCCTTGTTACCATAAACGTACAATTGTAATATTAATGTGATACCTACGTAATCATGTGTATAAAAGCCTTCAAATGCGTCATAATAAAGGAGAACGGTTATTTGGAAAGATGCTGAGCGTATCTTATGTGTCTGTTCCCTACTGCAGTAGTTATTAATTTGGAACCACTAATCAATATGAGGATAGGAGTTGCCTATCATCAAAATATCCATTTCACGCTTTAGCACCAACACCCAGTGCCCTGCAGTGTGAAACTGGGCTTAGTTCATAGCTCTGAGAATGCCACCATGAACCCAAAACATCAGAAATCTCTGAGAACCAGATGAATGAAAGCCTGACAGGCATTCTCCTCTACTCTGACAAGTAAGGGCATCCCTTTATTGGAAGAAATTTTATTGTGACTTGTTGCAACGACAAAATATTTATTTTAGAAAGAGGGCTTGGACCTACTCTTGGTGGTCTACATCCGCCAACAGGATTGTGCTCAAGGCTTAGACTTGGAGTGTGGGACCTGTGAGGGGCGAAAGAAAACTTCTTAGTCTAAGGGGTAAAGGCTTACCTGCAGGAAGAAGAGCTGGGTATACACCTCTCCTAAGCCATCTGCAGGATCTCACGTGGTGCTGTATAAAGCCGGGTGCCTGTCTGGTCCGCAGCCAGAGGAATCTATGGAGGCCAAAGAGAAAGAGCGGCACATCCGGAGAATAAAAGCAATACATTTATTGGAAATCCATAAAACAATGAAACACAAACAATCCAAAGGTGCTCAGTAGACGCGTTTCACACAAATGTGAGTAATCATTAATTAGTAATGAGGAAGTACTTTGGTGTGAAACGCGTCTGAGCACCCTTGAATCGTTTGTGTATCAGGTTTAATTTTTTTATGGATTTCCAAAAAATGTATTGCTTTTAATCTGATGTGCCGCCCTTTCTCTTACCTGCAGAAACACAAGCCTTTTTTCCTGGGGAGGAGAGTACTTTTTCTGCCAGCGATGTACTTGTCTATAGATGTACCAGATAGGTGCTTTACTATGGACCTTTTGAGACGCTTCTTGCACAGGACTTATGAAAACCAGCGTCTGAATGGGAGGATATTTCTCCTGTGAATGGAAAGAAAGCTCATCCTGGATATCTGATGGAGAGTAACCAGTAGGCTATCCAAGCAGTAGAATAATGCTTTAGGTAAAGGCTTCAAGTGGTGGTGAATGAAAATATATCTGTTAAAATTGAGCCAGGGACTTGGGCTATACACCTAGTCCAGACAGCAAGACTCTTAGCTAATGGCCATGGATGCAACCTTGGGTTGCATTACAGGACCTGTAAAAGGGAATAAGAGCTAAATGGCTCTTCCACATGGATGCCCTGAGCTCATGCTACATAGATTCTAATTCAATTCCCTTCCCAGAAAGCCCAGGTGCCATGTACATCAAATCCAAATAAATAAGCGGCTGTGTGCAACTATACTCGGGTATACTCCAGTATTCGCATAGACAATCATGTAGTATACGGGCATATATCAAAAATAGAACATTTTCTATACAAGTACACCCAAACACAACCTTTAATGTCAGTGCTGTGCTAGGTGTCCCCAGAGAGGGTACTCGTAGCCTTCAATATGTACCAGACAGCGTTCAAGGATCATTGTGCCGTACTGCAGAAGACAGGAGAAGCCTTGCTGATTGTAGAGCGTGGATACAGAGGAAAAAAAAAATGGCATGGACTTGTGCAACAGGGCCAGAAAAATCGAGGCTTTGCATCCATTTTATCTTAAAGCGTTTGTAAACCCCCCCCCCCCCCCCCCAAAAAAGTTATATAAATCCTGCCTCCTTTAAAGCATGTTAAATAGCACAGTGCTTGTGCCATGTCATGTGTCCCTTTGTACGATGTGAAATACCTGTCTGATCCTGCCTGTTCCCGTGTCCCCCTGTCTCTGCTGACCATGATAATCAGGGCTCCTGATCCAGGATACCGTGGTCAGATTAGGTCCCTCTGTCATCACGCTGTCTCCTCTCTGCTCTCCGTCTCTCTCCCCCGCTCCTAGCCTGTCAGTTCAGATGCCTGTGTGTGAGAGCGATCTCCTCCAGCCCCTCCACCCTACTGCTCTTCCCTGTCACTCGAAATACCTTTGAAAAGTAACTTGCATCCCCTCAGTTTTATCAAGATCTTAACTACTAGGTGTGTGTTCTTTAAAACGCTAATCATAAATTCCTTATTCTCACAGCGGTCACATGACATTCCTCTGCTGGCCAACTGACGTCAGAGGGTTATCTCAGCCCCTCCCTTTGCATTCTAGAAAGACAGAGCAGAGGAAAGACACGGACAACAAGTTATTGCTTGAGATAAGGTACTTACAATTAGAATTAAAAATAAAAACAGAGGGGATGGCAGTGTTTTATCACCCTGACTTTACAACTACTTTAAAGCGGAGCTCCAGGCTCCGTCAGAAAAAATACTATAGCTGCTGACTCTCATTAGGACTTACCCATTTACCTGTCCAGGAATCCAGCAGTGTCCTCACCCAAGGTGATTTTTCAATCGGCTCTTGGGTGCTACCACCACCACCATCAGAGCTAAGGGAAAACGGCTCCCTGTTGCAAATGCGTGAAGCGCGCTGCGCTGTGTGAATGGCCCAGCGGCAGGAAAAGAAGTGGGGCTGAACTTCCGACAGTTTGTCGTGGCAAACTCACCCGAAAGTGGGAGCATCTGTCAAAACCAGGTACCCACTCTCTCTCTCCCCTTTCCCAAAAGGTGTAAAATGTGGCAGCGAGGGGGGGGGGGACAGACAAGCAGAGCTTTCCCTTTGGTTGGAGCTCTGCTTTAAAGCATATTTAAAGAAAGAACAAAAACAATATTGCAGCTTACCACTCCTTTAGAGGGGGTGGCTGCTTTAGTTTCGTTTTCTTTGTAAGGCTTTATTTCCTTTATTTTAATCTGGTAATCCTGCAAATAACATACTTCCTGTCCCTTTGGGCTGGGTTACATCAGATGCTTTCAGGTGCATTTTTTTCAATTGATCACGCCAATTTACACCACTGCTTTAACTACTTCCAGACCGCACACTGCACATATACTGCGGCAGGGCGGCACGGCTGCGTGACCCAATGTACCTGTACTTACAACATACGCGCTTCCTGGTCTGGGGCGCTCACTCGGGGCACCCCACTTCCACCATGATTGGACACTGTGGGAGCCAACCCACGATCGTTCAGGGGAATGAGAGAACAGTGGGTCAGCCTATGTAAACAAGGCAAACTGTGGTTCTGTCACAGAGGAAGAGAGAGATCTGTAATTCCTACTAATCAGGAACATCAATCTCTTTCTTCATTTAGTGTCTGCACCCCCCCCCCCCCCCCCAGAGCACATAGGAAACACATTTAACTCTTGGATTGCTCCTGAAGTTAACCCCTTCCATGCCAGTGTAATTTATACAGTATCCCTGCAATTTTTAGCACTGATCATTGTATTAGTGTCACTGGTCACAAAAAAAGTATCACTTCATGTCTGTCCGCCGCAATGTCGCAGTAAAAGGAAAACAAAAACAAAAAAAGTCCCTAAATCTATCCCATAGTTTGCAGATGTGATCATTTTTGTGCATGTCAATATACGCTAATTGGGACTTTTCTTGCCAAAAAAATATGTAGCAGAATACAAATTGGCCTAAATTGATGAGGAAATTAGATTTTTTATTTACAGATTTTTATCGGAAGATTTATCTGAGATTTTTTATAGCAGAAAGTTGTTTTTTTTTTTTTATTCAAAATGGTCGCTTTTGTTTATAGCACAAATAATAATAAAAACCGCAAAGGTGATCAATTACCACCAAAAGAAAGCTCTATTTGTGGGGAAAAAAGAGCAAAATTTTATTTGGGTACAACGTCGCACGACCGCACAATTGTCATTTAAAGTAGCGCAGTGCCGTATTGCAAAAAAAAAATGGCCTGGTCTTTAAGGAGGTAAACCCTTCCGGGCTGAAGTGGTTAAAGAAATAAAAAAAGAAAAGAAGAAATACAGCATTATGCATGTTCCTGCACCATAACCCTTGTAAATATACTGGAAAGCACATAGAAGAAAAGTCACTAGAAAGCATTGAAAATAAAATAATTGTTTAAAAATGGTGAAATGGAAAAATGGGCCTACAATGTTTTTATTTTCATGGACTAATAGTGAACTGGTGCAGCCCTAAGAAGCACCGATTAGGCATTACCTGGACTGCTCATAATATGAGGTCATAAAATGGCCATTCACTATTTGTTTTGCCACCATTAAAGTGGTTGTATAGTCATTTTGGGGACTTTTACCTACAGGAAAGCCTATAAGAAGGCTTACCTGTAGGTAAAAAAAAAAAAAAAAAAAAAAAAAAAAAATCGCCTAAACCTGCATGCGCACAGGGGATTCCCGGCTGGAAGCCCGGCAGACGCCGGACCCTGCCGGGAAGAAATCTCCTGCGCGCATGCGCGGGGGTGACGATATCGCGGCTCCGGCCACTCACAGCGCCAGAGCCGCGATACCCGGAATAAACGCAGAGGGAACATGTCAGCTCCCTCGGCGTGGATCAGGACAGATGTCGGGGCCTCGTTCTAAGGTAAGTATTTTATAATGAGCTAGTATGCGGTGCATACTAGCTCATTATGCCTTTTCCTTTGCAGGTGGCAAAAAAAAAAAAAAAAAAAAACATAACAAAAAAAAAAAAAAAAACACAACAGCGGGTTTCCAACTGCTTTAAACACCACTGGAAGAGTTTCTGTAGAGGTTATTTTAGTCAGACCACCTGGCTGATGTAAAGAAGTTAGCCCTGGACTCTTTTCTAACACCGCTAATGCTTTGTACACACACCAAGATTAGCGGACGAATTAGCGTTTTTTTTTTTTTTGCATGCCAATCTCATAATCGAAAATGAAGTGGTTACTAAAGTTAGGAAAATTCTCAAACAGAATAAAAACAAAAAATCAAAAGCTGTGTACCAACGATCAGATTATCGTAAGGTCCCTTTGAAATCTATTTTTCGTACGATTTTTGGATCGTGTGTACAGGCTATTAGTATATTGTAATGGATCTGCCTACGAGAATTGAATGTGAGCACAGCTGGACATGATTGTCATAAATGCCAGCTGGTGACCTACAGCCGATCAGTGTCTTGAGATTTTGATCAGTCCTACAGCGCCATCTGCTGACTAAAATTGGCAAAGTCTTAAGATATTTAAAAGGATGAGTCTCTATCTGGATGGATGGAAGCATTTTGCAAGCAAAGATGAGATCATGACACTGTCCCCCTTTCTCATTTGTCACACAATGGAACGCAAGGATGTTTGTCACATAACTCTATTGTTTCTTTAGCTGTAATTTTGTCCTTTCTGCAATTGTCTCTGTCCATTGGCAACAATTTTGTGTTTTAGCCCAGGTTCACACTGAGCTGCGTGAATTGGAGCCGTGCGTGTTCAGCTGAACTCGCACAATTTCACTCCTGCACGTCAGTCCCGATTTTGGCTGCGATTTCAGAGTAATCTGTGCAAGTTTCTACACAGATGTAAATGTAAATCGCAGCCCGAAATCGCAAAAAGTAGTACAGAACAACTTTTTGAAATCGGTGCAGATGCGGCGTCGCACCGATTCGGACTTTGCCATTGACGGCAATTGCTGCCGATTTGACATGTCAAATCGCATGTCAAAATGCTCCAGTGTGAACCAGGGCTTAAAATTTGTAACATCACTGCTTTTAATAATTTTATTTACTTTATTTATGTTATACTTGATCAAGTTAATCATATAGTAAGGGGTACAAGAGAGGCTAGATTCTGGTATAAGCAAAAGGTGTTTTTTTTTGTTTTTTTTATCAGCAAGCAAATAAGTGAGGTGGTATATTTGCCAAAACAAAGGGCATGTGGAGAAGCACACGGACTGCAAGGATGTGTGAACCAGCCTTCAGGGTGGGTTCACATATGTGCAGCTGCCGTTTGCTGTCCAGGCCTGGTGCGTTCCTGTTTAGGTGCGATTCAGGTGCAAATGTTTGCCTGAATTCAAACCTTTTTGAAACCGCACCGTGGCCACCCTGGACATGTGTGAACTGGCTCCATTGAGAGCCAATCACATTCACATGTCATGCGAATTGCATGTGTTTTAAAACGCATCCAATTCACGTATATGTGAACCCAGCCTTAAAGTGGTTGTAAACCCTTACAATACACTTTTTGCTACAGGTAAGCCCAATAAGGCCCCGGATATCTCCTAAACCTGCAAGATTAGGAAATATTCCCTGTATCTTCATGTGTCGACGTCATCGGCACATGTGCACTGAAGCAATGTTATGTGCCATTTGCGTCAGTAAGTGTGCCGTTACAGGTAACTCCAGCAAGCATGCGCGGGAGTGGCGTCACCACAGCTCCAGCCAATCACAGCGCAAGAGCTGCGATACCCGAAAGTAACTCCGGGGAGAAATGTCGCCGGCTGGTGCTGTGTACGGGCACTGCAGCGGGGGCTTCAATCTCAGGTGAGTATTACATAATGAGCTAGTATGTTATATGCCTTTGTCTTATGGGTCTTTTTTTATTTTTATTTTTTTTCCATGTGGGTTTACAAACACTTTAAGGTCTATGCTTTTTCTCCACTATTTTATGGGGGCACAGCATAGATATGGTGAAACTAGTAGATTACACAGTAAAAATAGGGTTCTTTATTCTTTCTGTTAAGCTTACAGGGAGTAACAAGGACATTGCATTTCAAGCAAGATCGGCAGGTGTTTTTTGCATTTGTGGAAAAAATTCTTAGCCTAAAAAACAAAAAAAAAAAAGCCACCACATCTAAAGACTGGTAAGCTGCAATATATAAGATTTTTTTAGGCTTTGAATGAGGAGTTTAGTGTGGTATCTCTATGCAGCTAATGTGTAGATTACAATGAAACCATCAATCATTCTTTCTTCAGTTAAGTCTTGTCTACATATGTTACAGTTTACTTAAAGCTTGCTACCTCTCATAGACCTTGAGCAACTTTATGAATCCCTAATGACTAGGAAAGTTAAACATACAAAAGGTAGTTCTACTGCACTCTGTATAGGGTTCATTTGGCAAGTTACAAAAGTCGGTCTGTTTTCTCCATCAACCCTTTCCTGCATCATCATAAAACCCTCATTCAATAAACACATTGTTCAACTAGTAGTCACAAGAATTTCTAGCAACAGGTAAGTGAAATCCCATTCAAGGATGGAAACATCCTTTTTCTGCCAGTGCATTTTTATAGTATGACGTGCAATACAAATTGATATGTTCTTTATTATAAAGCCGACAAAACACAATGCCTGAAGTCGAAAATACTTTCTTTCAAATCTTCCTGCTTGTCAGGACCAGAGAGGTTTCCCAGTCTAAAAATCACCGACCACGTTTGCCTATGGCTACATCCACATGGATGGCTGGTTTGCTACACTTAGAGTGGCTAAACACTTGGTGCCCTGGCCAGTTGGTGTGCAGCCAAAGCCCTGCAGAGACGCCAATTCTGAATTCGCACTGTATGCATCTAGGAGAAGCTCTATGCACACTTAGATGAGCAGTTAGACCCCTTTTACACTCGGGCTGCCTCAGTGCTAAAGCGCTGCTCATTTTAGCTGTGTTAAAGACCCATTTCACACTAGAGCCGTATCAACGCTAAAGCACCGCTCACTTTACCGCCGTTTAAGAGGCTCTTTTCGTCCACTAGCAGTGGCGCTTTTAACCCCAAAAAAAGGGTTAAAAACTCCCGTTTTACTGCGGTTTCAAAGCACTGCCGATTCATTCCAATGAGCAGGGGCGTTTTGAGAGTGCTGCCCCAAAGATGCTGCTTGTAAAACTTCTTTTTTTTTTCCCCAGAGAAGGGGCTATTTCTAGTACTAAAGTGCCTGAAAACCACCCCAGTGTGAAAGGAGTCTTATAGTTCCATTTTAATGGCTAGCTGTAATGATTTTTTTTTCTACAGTAAATAACTTAATCAAGTCCCTGTTTAGAGATATGCACTGAAAACCATAACTCAGTTTACAACATGCTTCTGGCAAGAGTAGATGCCCCCTGCACCTGTTTAGAAAGACATAAAAATAATAACACTGTGTCATGGTCCACCAAGATCATGGGTACCATTTACAACCATATACATTTCATGAGCAGGCTATGATTAAAAAGTATAGGGGCCAAGTTACTGAACAATAGAAACTCTTACCTCTATGGTTGGATCATATTCATCCACAAAAATGGTTCTGTATAAGCTGTATGGTCAAGGCACTTTTACCAACGCCTCCGGCACCCACCACCACCAGCTTGTACTCCGTCATAGTCTAGGACCTCTGAAAAAAAAAAAAAAATAGAAAACCGATACAGAATTAAAAAACATTATTAAAAAATAAATCTATTTACATGGCAGGTTTTAGAGATGGAAGGACCATGCTGTCAAATGTTTCTTTATTGTCCAAGGACATATACTGCGCATGGATCACTTCTGCTTTAACATTCAGTTATACACATTTCTTATTATATCAGTTACTTATAAGCATGCTGTGAACAAGCCACGTGCCGAAACACGTTAGCTTGCTTTTTAGTCACGGTCATTGCCACCAATAAAGTCTTCTAAAGGATTTTTCAGTTGCCAGCACGCTCTACAAAATTTTGTATTGTATTGAGTGGATGGAGGACACTTTGGTTGAATCCTTACACAAGTGCTCAGGTTCCAATCAATGCAAGGTGTGTTACCTTGTTAGAGAACTGCTATTTGCTTCTTGTGTCTGAAAGCATGGTACTCCCTACTCTGTCCAAATCTATTCCTAGAATCAACACCATTCTTTTGCATGAAAAGATCCAAAACACAACTTACAAATAGGGTCAAAAAGTACTAAGCAGTTTGCGGACCACCCCTAGTTACCTTCTGGCAGGATTTGACCAAGAAATCCTGCCCCTAGGATTGAGCTAGTAAATCTCTCAACTATAATTTTTTCCTTTTTTGCCCCCTCACTTCAACCGGGACCCCCCCCCCCCCTTTTTTTTCTCTCCTTTTCTATCCCTCCATGACTCCCATTGGTTCGTTGTAGGCACTCAACACTATTTATTGTACATCATATTTTATTGTTCTCTATACGTCCAAACTATGTACATCCATGACATGTATTCTGCAAAGCCTGAAGATGTGCATGCTTTTGTAATAAATACATTCAAAACCCAACAAACAACTTGAATAAAGGAAAGAAAATTTTAAATATTTCTTACTAGTTAAAGCAGTAGTAAAGCCCACTTTGTGATTTTTACCTACAGGTAACCTATAATAAGGCTTACCTGTAGGTAAATATAAATATCTCCGAAACATACACTGTTTAGGAGATATTCATCCTGGATGCAGCTGGTTAGGTCACCGGCATACCTCGCAATGCATACTAGCATATTATTGCTTTTTTTTTTTTTTAACCAGCCACGGTTTACTACCGCTTTAAAAACACATCATAGTGTTATTGTAGGCCTGAATGCCCAGCATTAGAGCATCACAGGTAATTTTAAAAGGGATACTGTCACTTTGCCAATTCATGTCAAAGTGACAGTGCCTTTATAAAGAGCTCCATTCAAACCCCGATACTCGCCCTTTGCATCGCAGCCAGCACTAAAATCCCTAGTGCTGACTGGTGTTAAATGCTACGTTACACCCTAGGACATGAGAGACTATTTGAGCCCAATGATTGCCTGCTGGAACCAACCAGTCACAGGGGTGGAGAACACATTTCCCCATACCTAGAGGCGTCAGGTTCTAGAGGCAAAGAAGATCTAGGAAAGAGTGCCAGGGGGGGTTCAGGGGGCCTTTACAAAGGCACCATAACGTTATAGTATGTGACACGACCGTGTCACTTTATGTAGATCTTCCAACACTAAATTTTCTCCAAAATATCTTTGCATTACTCTAAATGTGAGCTGCTGCTAACGAATTTTAGTAATGCGATTGCTCACCCCTGACCCCTCAATGCTGCACTTTAAATGGCAAACAGAAACGTAGTAATTTATCACCTCTCTTCAACTTCACAAATTTTGGAAGCACATGAAAACTCGCTCATCAAATAAACACATTTAGAATACTCTTGGGTGTTTTTTTTTCTCCATTCAAACACCCCTGTGAAATTAATATCCAATTTACCCAGCAATGTCCTGCATCAAAACTAAGTATTGATTCTTGCAAAATACAGATTTTCATGCTCTGGCATTAAAAATCACCTGTGTAGCCCTTACGAATATTGCTGCTTGGACCCCAAATCCAGTGTCTGAATCAGAATCTTTTACCCTGGAAGCATATTATTGGGGGTGAAAAACACAAACGCAGCTGAACCAAAGCAGCAGTAAAGCAACTAGTTGGCATGCAATAACTTGGTCTATCATACGCACGTAGACACACCATGCCACTATCCTACTCCCAACAAGCTGCAGTATAGGCCTATGATAACCATACAACCCACATTCTTGTGATTCTGGATTGCAGTCTCTGAAGACCTGTGTTCAACCCCATGAAAAAGGTCATTTCCTCATGCTCTCAGAGGAGGAAGCTGGACCAGGTTTCCTCTCTAGTAGACGTGTCTGCAATATAGCACATGCTGGTAAGGCGGACCACCCTCCGGTGCAATAAATGTAAGAAAGCTGCTACAATTATCCTGGGTAACTTATGACTGAGGAAATGAATATCCTGAAATGCATCTACTTTCTGACAATGGATCTGTCACTGGGAGAGTCTGGCTATACATCATGTAAAGCAGCTTCTTCCAAGTCTCAGCTATCAACAGGCTTTCTTTGTATCATTATTTCATGGGTCGTGAGAAAGCCATAAACAAGCCCCAAATGCTACATAGCGCTCAATCTTTGCATGTCATAAGCTCAATTCACAAAGCCAAAGAGAAGGGATCCTTAAAAAAAAAAAAAAAAATGAAGTATTTTGCGCAATCTAATGAGATTTGAGAGTGCAAAACTCTGTGATGTTTCCCCCTAATAGCTTTGTAGATGCTAAACAATTGGCACATACACATACGTGCTTAGAAAGTACTAACAGCAATCAACATTTTTTAATGAAGTTCATAAATTTGAAGAAATAGCTAACTGGTTAGTTTGGACAATATAAACTCTTGTTTCTGTTTGCCAATAAATCTGTGACTGATGGTTTTTAATATCTGCTCGTTAGCTGGGTCCCATTGTGAGCATAGTGCCAACGTGGTAACTAAAAATGACATTAACCACTTTAGTTTTTCCTTCTTAACATAACATATGTTTAGGCATTTATAACATTTATTCTGTTTGACATTCATCCGAATAAGTTTTTAATAAAAGCTTAAAATGAATGTAACAGTTTGTGAAGTGGGGGTACATCTGCTTTGAGATTTTGCTTATGCATTTTATTTATTCACGGGTAACTGCATTTAATGCTTAATAAACCAACAGTAATCGCATACTAGCACATTATGATAAACTTATCTGCAAACAAAGCCCCCCATCGTCCCCACTGGAGGCAGCATCCATCTTCGCCCGTCTTTCTTCCAGGTCCATGGACTCCAGCTGTGTGACTGACCGGAGCTGTGTAACGTCACTCCTGCACATGCACGCGAGAGCCGCCGTCACGGCACAGGCTTCTGGTGAAATGGCACAGGTGGCTGTTCCAGCAGAGCGCATGTGCCGATGAGGTCATCGGCGCAGTATACAGTAAAATATTTGCAGTAGCTTTAGGTAAGCCTTATTATAGGCTTACCTAAAAAGGTACAAAGTATGACGTTTACTTCCTCTTGAAAGATACCAGGAGGTTACTCAGATCATGTGGTTTGGAGTGTTGTACATCAGGGGAGGAAACCTTAATCACCCTTTTGTGTTCCAAATGTACTTGTGGATGTGCGTCTGTAAACTCTGGGACCCGAAATTCTAGGATTGTGAAAGACTTTTTATTATGTGATAGCGCTGCATTTTATTACTTGAGCTTGTAATATTGGTTAACAGCAAATTTTGCTAGTTGCTTTTACCTGTTTATATTGTTTTTGTGCCGAGTGCAGGTAAAAAATGTTTGTATTTAATGTGACAAATTGCTAGCAACTTGTTCACCAACTGATTATCAGCAGAGATCATGTAACTAATTTTTCAGAATTTGTGTAATTTTACCAGCATCACAGGGCAGGCAGAACAGCAATTTCTGAGCTTCTGTGTTTAATTGAACTGGATGATCAGAGTAGGGAGGTGCTTCAAAGCAATCCTTAGGGCATAGAAAAATATTGTAGCCTACAGCAACAGCAGGTCAGCTCAATGCGTGGCCCCATGGTACTTGATGTGTGGCCCTCAGACTCCAGCTGTCAGGATTGATAACATTGATCTGTAGCTGCTGACTTAATAAGCAGGTACTCACCAGCCTAGGGATCCAGCACTGTCATTTTCAGGTCCCCAGCACTGCCATCATGAGTGTGGGAATCTGCCTGTGACTTCCTGCTGGCCCACAGCTGGCTCTCCAGAGGGAGGACGCAGCGGGGGGGACAGAGGGAGGACGCCACGGGGGGAGATAGACCGACAGACAGAGGGAGGACGCCACGGGGCGGGGGGGGGGGGGGTGGGGGGGGGCAACGACCGTCAGAGGATGCCGCGCGGGGGGGCGACAGAGGGAGGATGCTGCGGGGGGGGGGGGACCGACAGAGGGAGGACGCCGCGGGAGGAGGGGGGCCGACAGAGGGAGGACGCCGCGGGAGGGGACCGACAGAGGGAGGACGCCGCGGGAAGGGGGGGGGGGGACCGACAGAGGGAGGACGCCGCGGGGGGGGGGGGGGACCGACAGAGGGAGGACGCCGCGGGGGGGGGGGACCGACAGAGGGAGGACGCCGCGGGGGGGGGGGGGACCCGACAGAGGGAGGACGCCGCGGGGGGGGGACCGACAGAGGGAGGACGCCGGGGGGGGGACCGACAGAGGGAGGGACGCCGCGGGGGGGGGGGGGGGGGGGGGGGGGGTTACCGACAGAGGGAGGACGCGGGGGGGGGGTACCGACAGAGGGAGGACGCCGCGGGAGGGGGGGGGGGGGACCGACAGAGGGAGGACGCCGCGGGAGGGGGGGGGGGACCGACAGAGGGAGGACGCCGCGGGAGGGGGGGGGGGGGACCGACAGAGGGAGGACGCCGCGGGGGGGGGGGGGGACCGACAGAGGGAGGACGCCGCGGGAGGGGGGGGGGGGACCGACAGAGGGAGGACGCCGCGGGAGGGGGGGGGGGACCGACAGAGGGAGGACGCCGCGGGGGGGGGGGGGGACCGACAGAGGGGAGGACGCCGCGGGAGGGGGGGGGGGGACCGACAGAGGGAGGACGCCGCGGGAGGGGGGGGACCGACAGAGGGAGGACGCCGCAGGAGGGGGGGGGGGGACCGACAGAGGGAGGACGCCGCGGGAGGGGGGGGACCGACAGAGGGAGGACGCCGGCGGGAGGGGGGGGACCGACAGAGGGAGGACGCCGCGGGAGGGGGGGGGGACCGACAGAGGGAGGACGCCGCGGGAGGGGGGGGACCGACAGAGGGAGGACCGCCGCGGGGAGGGGGGGGGACCGACAGAGGGAGGACGCCGCGGGAGGGGGGGGGACCGACAGAGGGAGGACGCCGCGGGGAGGGGGGGGACCGACAGAGGGAAGACGCCGCGGGAGGGGGGGGGGGGACCGACAGAGGGAGGACGCCGCGGGAGGGGGGGGACCGACAGAGGGAGGACGCCGCGGGAGGGGGGGGGGACCGACAGAGGGAGGACGCCGCGGGAGGGGGGGGGGGCGACAGAGGGAGGACGCCGCGGGAGGGGGGGGGGACCGACAGAGGGAGGACGCCGCGGGAGGAGGGGAGGACCGACAGAGGAGGACGCCGCGGGAGGGGGGGGGACCGACAGAGGAGGACGGGGGACCGACAGAGGGAGGAGCGCCGCGGGAGGGGGGGGGACCGACAGAGGGGAGGACGCCGCGGGAGGGGGGGGGACCGACAGAGGGAGGACGCCGCGGGAGGGGTGGGGGGGGACCGACAGAGGGAGGACGCCCCGGGAGGGGGAGGGACCGACAGAGGGAGGACGCCGCGGGAGGGGGGGGGGACCGACAGAGGGAGGACGCCGCGGGAGGGGGGGGCCGACAGAGGGAGGATGCCGCGGGGGGGGACCGACAGAGGGAGGACGCAGCGGGAGGGGGGGACCAACATAGGGGGGGACTCTCCGAAACCACCCCCCCCAACACATATCCCCTTACTCCCCTCCCATCACTCCATGTGTGCATCTGTTATCTGACACCCCCCCCCCCCGGTTTCAGTGTCCCCCTCCACTGTAAACTATACACAGACCTCAAACCAGCAGCGCAGCTATATGAAGTAGTGTCCCTCCTCTGTGGC
The DNA here is from genome assembly GCF_037356315.1 of Lithobates pipiens. NCBI lineage: Eukaryota > Metazoa > Chordata > Amphibia > Anura > Ranidae > Lithobates > Lithobates pipiens. Next base: position 164,243,270 of record NW_027507686.1, on the reverse strand, counting down.
TCTTCCTTCTCCTGGCTGTGTACAATAGAAAATTTGAGCAGAGGTGGAGGAGCCAAGGAGGGGGGGGGGGGACCGACAGAGGGAGGACGCCGCGGGAGGGGGGGGGGGGGGCGACAGAGGGAGGACGCCGCGGAGGGGGGGGACCGACAGAGGGAGGACGCCGCGGGAGGGGGGGGGGACCGACAGAGGGAGGACGCCGCGGGAGGGGGGGGGGGGACCGACAGAGGGAGGACGCCGCGGGAGGGGGGGGGGACCGACAGAGGGAGGACGCGCGCGGGAGGGGGGGGGGACCGACAGAGGGAGGACGCCGCGGGAGGGGGGGGGACCGACAGAGGGAGGACGCCGCGGGAGGGGGGGGGGACCGACAGAGGAGAGGACGCCGCGGGAGGGGGGGGACCCCGACAGAGGGAGGACGCCGCGGGAGGGGGGGGGGGACCGACAGAGGGAGGACGCCGCGGGAGGGGGGGGGGGACCGACAGAGGGAGGACGCCGCGGGAGGGGGACCGACAGAGGGAGGACGCCGCGGGAGGGGGGGGACCGACAGAGGGAGGATGCCGCGGGGGGGGGGGACCGACAGAGGGAGGACGCAGCGGGAGGGGGGACCAACATAGGGGGGGACTCTCCGAAACCACCCCCCCAACACATATCCCCTTACTCCCCTCCCATCACTCCATGTGTGCATCTGTTATCTGACACCCCCCCCCCGGTTTCAGTGTCCCCCTCCACTGTAAACTATACACAGACCTCAAACCAGCAGCGCAGCTATAATGAAGTAGTGTCCCTCCTCTGTGGCTCTTCCTTCTCCTGGCTGTGTACAATAGAAAATTTGAGCAGAGGTGGAGGAGCCAAGGAGTGTGTATGGCTGTCAATAGGGAGAGAGGTGTCGGCTGCTAAGGAAAGCTAGTCGCTGCTTGGAGGATCCCCGGGGCGGCAGATGTCCCGGGTGCCCATGCTAGCGCACCTCTGTCTGGCCAGTTACCGGAGCGCAGTGCCGGAACTGGTTTGTGGGCACTGGGCTCCGGGATTCAGCTGTACTCCCCTGATGGCGGCCCTGGGTGCGTGAGCTGGGAGGAGGGCGTGGGTATTTTTTTGTGCAGGGGAGGAGCGGCTTTTTTGCGGCGCCCCCACAAAGTGCTACCCTGGGCCTGTTTGTGGCCTGGGCCAAAAACATGGGCTGGCTACTCTTTGTGAATGGACCTGCAAGGTGTCCCAGGAGATTATAGACAAGGTAGGAGCAGTAGTAGTAGCAGTAGGGGGTTGGAGAAGCAAAGGCAGAACTTTACATTTTTGTGCAGTTTCCTTTAAAGCAGAGTTCCAGCCACAATTTCTTTTTTTTTTTCAAGTCAGCAGCTGCAAACACTGTAGCTGCTGACTTTTAATAAGGACTCTTACCTGTACAGGGAGCTCACGATGTTGCCGCCAACTACCCCTCCCCCCCCCCCGGCCGATCTGTTCAACGGTTCAGGCACAGATGCCACCATTCTAACTAAGGGAAACCGGCAGTGGAGCCTTGTGGCTTCAATCCTGGTTTCCGGTCGCGTGGTGCTTTGTGAATGGCCAGCTTGTCTTCTGGGACACACACAGAGGACATGACGTCCTGCGCCGCAGCCGTGCTGGAACGGAAGCACACTTAGTACTTCAGAAAAAATTAGTTGGGGGGGTGAAAAAAAAAAAAAAAAAAAAAAAAGGCCAAAAATTTGTGGTGGAGGGGTCATCTTTCCTTTAAGACAAAGTTCTAAAAGTGTGTTGAACTCCGCTTTAACAACAGTAATCTCTAAATAAAGAAGTCGCACACCAATTTCCATCACTTGGCTCAGTCAATTTTATATTCAGCCCATAAAAGCAACACAGTTCATCCCCTTCTCCTCTGACATATTTCACCCCTAACGGATTTAGTCAGAGATCCGCTAGGTTTCTCAGACCAGCAGCCCACCAGATTTGCTGCGGTGGCTTATGCATAGCTAACAGTAATCTCTAGCTGTCTCGTGTATCATGTCCTCTGTCTCTACACACTCCTGTAGCATGCTCAGTCTCTCAACAGGCCTACTGTCCCTGACAATCTGTTGTAACATAACATATACTGAGAAGGCATCCTTCACACAGGCATATTTTAGCTTACACCCGTGCAAAGAGCCATGTTTGCCCTACAGGATGCACAGGTCTTCCTTACATCCATGTGGAAGCAGTCCCATTCATATTTATTTGGATGCACACTGGTTCCTTAGACACAGCAATCGGACATCCCTGAAGGTGAACGTGCAGGTCTTCATCTCACACTGTCTGCAATTGGAGACATGCACTCACACCGATGTCAAATTGGGAGCAATGGTGGTGTCTGTGTAGCCACTGTGCCCCAATTTACATGAATGGGAGTGCCTGCATGTAGATGTATGGAACACCTGTGCATCCAGTGCAGGCAAACCCACCTCTTCATATTGGTGTATGCTTGCTTAGGTATGCAAATGTGTGAACAAAGCCTTAAAAGCCCCCCTTTGGTGATGCAGGAGGCTGCACTTAACCACTTGTATAGGTTATCGGCTATACCTACCCCTGCAGAAACTCACTAGGTGCTTGCAGTTTCCTCATTTTCTAGTAGAGTAGGCTAATCCTTGCACCCTTTTACCTGCACAAGAAATAGCCCTTTCCTTATTGGAGGTGGCTATCAGTTAATGCAGCTGTATCACCATTTCCAGCTGGGCTGTTAATCTTTTTCTGAACTGTAGGTGTCTTTTCAAATCAAGTCTTAGAGATTTTTCTACAATCAGGTTTACTTTGATTTTCTATTGTTCATAAACTGTACCAAATGGACGTAGCAACATATTTTTAGGTCTCTAAAGGCAGGCCATACATGGTTCAAATCTCATTCGAACTGTGTATGGGCAGGCTGAATATACCAAGTTGATTGATCAACTTGGGCACAACTAGCATGCCCGGTTTTACCTCCGATTAGCCCTAGCGGCTCTTATAACTGCTAGCAATAATCACAGTCTTCTCCCGGCAGGTACAGCCCCCCCTCCACCAGGAGAGCACAATGGCCCAGCAGGATTCCTGCATCAACACGATGTGGGAAAAAAAATAAAAATAATAAATGGAGCAAATTTCTTTCCTGCAACCACGAGTTGCTTAAGCTGGACATAAAGAGAAAATGTACTTAGTGGGTGGCCGTTTCAGACAAGTCTGATTTTTTCAATCCAGAGATGGCAAGCCAAAAGGAGCTAGGTGGAAAACTGTCAGCCAATAAGCATTGTGCTGGTAGCATAAGCAGCTCAGGACAGATAACCTGGCCATAGATTGAAATTCAGGCAGGAACTAGCCAAGATTCATTCCATCTAGGGCTATTACCATTTGAGAGCAGTAAATCGAATTGGCTTAAAGAAAAGATTTGGGTTCGCTTAGCACTGCAGCGCTGATCAGTGTATTCTGACAGTGGAGGAGTCCCGCTGTCAAAATACAATAACAGAATGGTGGGTAGATGAGTGTATATGTTGTATCAGTTTTTTCGATCAGCCCTCAGTCTGATTAAAAACAAGACTGACTCATGTATCGCTAGCTATAGGCCCTGGCCACTAGAGGCAATGTGGAGGTTTCACGTGGTAAGACACTGAGGAAGAGCAGAGAAACGGTTAAGCAAATCTTCTTTCATGGTTTCTCTAGAACCTTAAAGCGGTTGAGTAGGATCACTGCGAGCCACTTTGTTATACAATGGTATACTATGTAAATGTTTGTGTAAAATAATGCCGATAAATACCTTATTTCACAAATACATAATTTAATTTGCCTATCGTGGTCACATGACCTCCTGTTGCTCTCCTCCCAAATCTAAGGGCCACACCTGGAGGGGATGAGAGGATGTCGGCTGGGAGATCATGTGATCGCTATGCCATCCACTCCGCCTATACCACTGTAGCCCTTAGATCAGGGGAGGATTGGGGCAGGAGGTCACGTGACAACACAGAAGCGATGTGAAAGAATGTATTTAGCAGCACCATTTTAAACAAACATTTACACTGTGTAGTATACCTTGGTATAAGAGAGGGGCAGGGAGATCACTCACACACAGGAGCTGACAGGCAGGGAGGAAGGGGGTTGAGGGGAGAGAGGAGAGAAAGCTGAATAATGGAGGCATGTAAACTGGCAACGGTATTATGGATCATCAGCCTAGATTACTGTAGTCAGTTTATATAGGGGGACACAACAGGCAGGATCAACCAGGTTTTGTTACAGCATAGAAAGGGACAGATTAGGCAGCACAATGCTGTTTAACCTGCTTTAAAAAAAAAAAAAAAAAAGACAGAATCTTTTTTTTTTTTTTTTTTTTTTTTTTTTTTTAAGGTTAAAACCTCTATAACAAGCAGTTAACCCTTGCAGTGTGGGCACAACAATGTCTTAGTTGCCTGGAGTTAGGCTTTAAAAAAAAGTGTACGTATTAAAAGCGTATCTACAGTCCAACAATAAACACCTTAATTGCTCCCTTTTGGTCTGGTAATTATTGTATTGAAAGCATATCTGTTTGCTAAATGAAAAAGAGATCATGTCAGAAATGAAGAGCTGTCCTGTAAGCTCTGCACACATCCTGAGTTGTTTCAAGGAGTCTAATCATCCCTCCCAGTTATCTTGGACTACAGAATAATTAGTCCCTGTGCTGTGGAGATGAGGCGGTAGGAGGGATTTGGTAAGACAACTGAGCAGCTGAGCAGGACTAACACCATATCTTAGGATTTAGGGAGTGGTGGTGAAGGGAATCATAGCCTTGAGCAAGACTCTACATTGTCGAAACCTGCACAGAAACATCTAATTACTGCAGAAGCAGTTAGTCGGGGTTAGTTTTTCTTGTAAGCTAGCTTGTAAGGCTTTATGTACATGACGTTGTTTGACTTCTGAGCGATTTAACTTGACAGTTAGAAACCGGCATCTAAAAACATCCGTTTAGCCGCGTTTACATGCCCCATTTGCGTTGAGGCTTTTTTTATTTTTTTGCTAAAATGAAAAAAAAAAACACGTCTGTAAACGAAACTCTGCTAAATGTGAGTTGCCACGTTTAGCAAAGTTTACAGACCGTTACAGGCATTTGGCTTTTCAAATGTTTCTTAACATCCGTCTGAAACCATTTTTTTTTTTTGCCTTCCAAAAAAACGCTTCTTAATTCAACTGCCTAGAAACGACTATAAAAGACCCAGTGTACATGTACTGATAAGATAACAGAGGAGAGTTCAGGGGCAGCTGAAAGAAATGCCCAACTGCTCCTAAACATCCGTTTACCAGCAGCAATGTACAGGAGGCCCTAGTGTACTGGGAAGTTTTCTGTTTGTACTGTATTACTGTAGAAGCACCTGGGCAGAGCTCAACTATATGCATGAATTAATAAAATAAGCCTGTTTGTGGGGTAAAAAAAATAAAAAATAAAAAATAAAAAAGGCTCTTTAGTGAATTCACAAGGATGGAAATTACTTCACTATCACCACCCTGAACAAGCATGCAACCAGTAATATCTGAAACTGGTTGCAAACACATAAAAGTTCATAATTTGCCTAGGCAACAGACAGTGAGGATGAGCATGGAGATAAATCTGTTACTTTTTTTAGAGAAAGGAGAGGATATAATAAACACTGGCCCCAAAAAAAGGAAAAAACTAACTACGAGGGGGAAACAAAATACTCAGACACAGGTGGTGGATCAAGGAAGAGGAAGAGAAATAGGCAAAAATCAAAAGAGAACTCAGAGTCACAATAACAGAAATATCAAATTTTTTTCTTATCAAACTTTACTCTTCCTGGATCTGACTATTTGAGTAAAAGATAATACGATCCCGACTAAGACCTATTGTAAGGAGACAGCGGCTAATACTCTATTACAAGCTACAAGCCATCATCCTTGATCACTCATTCAAGGAATACCTGTGGGCCAGTTCCTTAGAATTAAAAGGAATTGCTCACAGGAAGAGGACTTCTGGATTGAAGCAAGGGAACTGTACGGCAGGTTAAAAAAAAGGGGATACTCACATAAATGCATCAGAAGGGACAAAAAAACAAAACAAAAAAAACTATACAGATGAATAGAAGAGACCTACTGGATAAAACAAAAGTACAAGACAAAAAACCCAACAACAAGCCCCCATCAGGATAAATACAAAATACGGGGCACAATGGGACCAGGTCAAAAAAGTGTACTTGGCCACCATTGGCATATCCTGTCAGGATCACCTATACCGGGTGAGATTGTTGGAGGTTGACATCTAAGCCTTAAGGACAGACTTACTCATTCTGAATACCAAAGATCAATTAAATCTTTGGCTGACCAGTCTACCACCTATGAAAGGCATGCATCCCTGTGGTAGGTGTACTGTCTGTAAAGTTGTGGATAGAACGGATGTGTTCCCCAGCTCTGATTGCAAGAAGAATTTAAAAATGAATAAACTTCATCAACTGTTCTACTACCAGAGTATCCTCAAGAGAGATGATAAGCATACTCTCACCCTTCATTTTATTATTAATTTCTCTGACAGTTACCCCCCAAGGGACTCTCCTTTAAGGGCATCTACAAACTTAATTTACCCTTAAGGAGAGGTCACTGACAGAATTCTCTATCAAAAAGAATAAATGTGGATTTGCAATTTAAATAGTATGTAACTCCTGGGGCTCAATAAATGCAATCTGTTCCATGAACCCTACTGCCAAACTGAGACCAATGAGTTTAAATAAGGAGTTTTCCCAAGCTAGATTATATAGCGCCTGTAATCAAGCATCATTAAGGATTTTTTTGTTGCCCTTTCCCCCTCCCGTTTCCTCTTCTATATCTATAGGTACTCCACTCCTTGGCTTTTAATACATTCCAGTAGCCATTTCAATCCGGGGTTATATCAAGGACTTACCATGGCATGGTGGGGAATTCTTATGTGGGTTTTTCCAAATTTTTGTTTTCAATTCTTTAAATTTTAATTTTTTAAGATATATATATATATATATATATATTTTTTTTTTTTTTGTTCATTATCAGAATAGTCATTATTTTCCATGCTTATTATTATCTTTGTTTATTTCTTTGATTTGTTTGGAGCTCTGCTGTACTCCATGGCCAGCCATGTCTACTATTGATACTGTGTGAATGGCTGAGTAATCGGAAGTGGACGCCTGCTGAACCCTGTGGAGACACCAATTGCTGTGTCTCGCATGGGCTATTCAAGGATACTTACCAGACTTCCGCGCATGTTTTGAAGAAACTCGGGTCACAAGTGAAACGTGTCTGCATGACGCCATCACAGACCATTCACTAGAGGACAACCGCCTGTCCGCATTCCCCGGGAGATGTGAAAAAGTTATTGGAGTACCCTAGCTACATGCAGGCATCATAACGTGGAAAATCAACAGAATTGGATGACCTTGGGACACTTGGAGGGGCGTCAAAGGTTTTTCATCACCCCCTGTGGTTCCCATCTCCTCTGGAAACTTTGATGCGGCGGACAAGGTGGATATCGGAGAGTGGTGAGCTGTATTGATTCATCTTCCCGGTTTACACACACCTACCCCATAGAGATACAACAGCCCATCCTAATCTGTTACTGACAACTTGGATAGCCACTACACACCTGTATACCTGGGGGAGCCTTGAACACTCCTGCCATGTCCACTCTGCTTGATCTGCACCACTAGGAAATGATACTTCCATTCTATCATATTTGCCCTTTCAATTTTCAATCTGTCCAACTGGGACTAAATGTATGAATTGCTCCTTGATATCATCTATCTAATTTAGTTGTGGACAGGATAAATGCTCAATGTGTGGTATTCATGTAATACTGAGTGAATTGCTCTAAACCCACCTCTAGCCAAGTCCACACTGGGGCTTCATTATAAGAATCAGCAATCCATGATAGTAGCGAGGGGCGTGTGTCTGCTTGTGGTGGCCATCTGTGTTTTAAGACAACGTTGTCTATTTTTATTGTATGTGGTGGAGGTTTGTCATTTATACATTAGTCATTAGCGTTTATGTGGATTTTTTTTCAATAAAGAATCCATTTATATTTTGTTTAATTCTGGCGGTTGCTCTCTGAAGAATTACTTGGGAAATTTCTTTCTCCACCTCTGTACGCTTGCCCTAATTCAGAGGAACACACCTCAATCCTTGGAATAAGTTAACTCTTGAGGTGACAGTTTTCTATGACTTTGAGGAATTTATATAATTTCGTTTCTCCTCTCTAGTCTACCTTATATTAGGCGTGGCCGTTGTGTCATTTTTATAATTTTTTGTTGAAGAATTTTGGAAGTTGGCCTGTACCCAGTCACCCCGTACCCAGATACAGCAGGAGGTCACAGACCGTTCCCATATCCAAATGTCGGCACTGGAGATCCGAACACCATTGCAGAAATGGCTCAGCTGGATTCCTGTGTTCTGGTGTTTGTAGCTGCTGACTTAAGAAATGACTGTAGTTCCACCTCAACGCCCATATTGCAAATTTTCCCAGATCAGAGACTCACAAGACAGTGAAGCCAGGATCTGGATGTCAAATTCTGAGCCCAACTTTAAACTGGTAAAATCTTAACCGTTATTTCTATCTTCACAGGTCACTCTTTCAATATGAATTATTATCCTGCATGAAATGTATTGTGAATACTGTTTTCCTGGATGTTAGCTTATAAAGAGTTAATGGGAGTGAACACTGAAGATGAAGAAGCAGATCCCGAATTCCCTATGGCTATCCCATTTTGCTGCTACAAGTTTTACATTCCTGGTGTATTGTAGAAGAAAAGAAACAGACAATCTTCTCTTTGTATTCTGCATCTGTCTTGTGAATGAAGAAAAAATGTTACAGTAAGATGGTGAGGAACTCTTTGGGAAAAATAAATGATCACACTCCTTAGTGGACTGCAGGCATAAGTAATACTACATGCAAGCTGAAAGGAACAGCAATCATTAATACTGGCTAGAACAATTTATGGCATATTAATGATAATGCACAGACACATGCAAGTTGTCTCCATTTTTGTGCCCGCATCCGACTAGCTTGACTTTAATCCCATCCAAATCTAACATGCTTACCCTCCGTTATTAGCAATTGCTGGAGTCTATCCTCTTCCCCGGCTGGTGAAGAAATCAGAAAGTGCTCAACTTAACCAGTCCACAAAAGAGTAGTAAAATTAACATTTTAAATATTTCAGGTACTTACATAGTGCCGTCAATTTAAATTTTTTAAGTTTTTGGCATTTTAAATATATATTGTACATTCACACTGGTCCCTGCCCTCAAGAAGCTTACAATCCAAGGTCCCCAACTCACATTCTCACACACACACACACACACACACTAGGGCCAATTTAGACAGGAGCCAATTAACCTACCACCATGTCTTTGGAGTGTGGGAGGAAACCCACACAGGCACAGGGAGAACATGCAAACTCCAGGCAGGCAGTGCCATGGTAGGGATTCGAACCAAAAACTCTAGTGCTGCTAGGTAGAAGTCCCTAAACATCTTGTTAAACCACTTTTAATAACAATTCTAGTATTTCAATCCATACAGCAATTACACCATATGAATTTCCCATGCAGCCTGCTACCCAATGTAAACTGGCAATTAAAACCCAGCTTTTGCCTAGAGTTGCAAAATGTCAAGAAAATTATGTTTAGTTTAATGGGCTGTCCATGCGTGTTACACAAAAAAAAAAAAAAAAAAAAAAGTATTGCTCCTTTCTAGCCAACTAAATGTTTAAAAATTCAACTCCGCCAAAACTTTTTTTTTTTTTTAATCGATAGAGTAAAATACTGCCGTCATATTAATTTCTGTTCATGAGCCCGTCAGAGAGATTTCAACTTCCTGTCCATGCGACAACAGGACAAGAAATGAGGGGAGCAGTTCTTACTGACAGGAATATTCACAGATGTTTTGTGGGTGGACATACCCATTGGTCTCTTGGATCACATGGGGCTTCAGGAGGTGAAGTTGCTGCCCACACTAGAAGCTCATTCAACCTGCTGTAAAATGGATGTTCTGACCTCAGCAGCATTCTACATAAGATTTATGAGAGAACAGCACTCCCTTGTAATGGCTGCAGAGCAGAAATGGAAGCTATGAATGGGGTGAACTGACCCATTATTACGTAATGTAGCCCAGATCATTAAAAGGCACATAAATATAAAGAGACCCCCATCTAGCAGAAGTAGAGAAATGGGGACTGCTACACAACAGGAAGAGCGAGAGGAGATGTACCAGATGTAGTGATACTTACCTGTCTAAACCAGGGGAGAGGGGTGTGTTGGAGGTTCTACTGAAGGAAGAAAATAGAGATGTGCTGGCTTTTTGGTATTTAGAGCACTGTGCACAGAAGTGAGACTGAATTAAAAAAAAAAAAAAACACTGGATGGATCACAAATGATGTATGGACTATATTGGTTTATATATGTTTGGACTGAAGACACTCGCTGAATAATGAGGCACATGATTGTTATGTTAACACTGATTTAAGGGCAAGGATAACTTCATATGTTTCAATTATATGCTGGTAGAGGATTGGAAGATTTATATGCATGTTTATTTGGGAAAGTTTAAACATCTTGCAGATATAACGATGGTTTTACAATCGCTCACCTTAAACTGGCTGGATAGGGAGATGCAATGTGCCCAATATAAATCGTTTCATAGGTCCTTTAACTTATACCGTTGTTTCCCATATACATTCCTCCAGCCTATTTCAAATGCGCCTGTGCTTTGCTGCATTCGAACATACGGGATAAACAAAGTGCCCACGCTTACAACACGCCCTCCTGACCTTTTCCAAACTAGATGGTGGCATTGGCCTTCTAGACATTAAATACTACAAAGCCATACATTTGGCCCAGATAGTAGTGTGGCCCCTACACCTGGCACTTAAAAACTGGGTCACTGTAGAATAAGATATTTCTTCTGTACCTTTCCAAAGTCTTTTATGGCTCCCTCCCAGTGCTTGGCAAATCCTCAAACATTATCTGACCACTGGGACCACCCTCAGGATCACCATTTAGACCTTTTCAAACTCAGATTTCTCCTTCACTTTCCCCGTTACTTCCAATACTGGGCCACCCCGAGTTCCCTTTCTGGCCTGGACAAAAAGCACCCGAGATGGACCGAAAGTAGGCAAAAACTAAAGCTTTGCATTTTCTTGTGAACCAAGACCGGCCCAGTCCTATAGAAATACAAACTTTGCTCTCACCTTCGGTAGTTCACCTGGCCAAATTTTAGCTTAAAGTAGTTATAAAAAGGAAAAAAAAATGTAATAAAATAAAAAATAAAAAAGGAAGGAGGGTTATACTTGGTATTTTACAGGGCAGCCCCTTACCTCCTTCTGGAGTCCCCTGCCAGCGCTCTTGGCTCCTCCACTTCTACGCGTGCCTCCATATCAAGATGATGTGCGAACGCATGTGGGAATGTTCCCGAGCCAGGCAATGTGTCTCAGCCCCACTACCTGCTCCCTCTTCACATGATCTGATTGACAGCAGCAGGAGCCAATGGCTCCCATTGTTTTCAGTGAGAGAAGAGCCACACATGCAGCACTGAAGCAATTGAGAACTCAGGTAAATGTTTAGAATGCATGAAGGTAAGAACATTTTAAATTTAGAAACACTTAGACATAGACCCTTCCACAGATCCCTACCTCCTCTTAAATAATTCAATAGGCCGCTGAACTACCTACCTGACTCTGTCCCACCCTACATAGTGATTTGAAGTTTGGATTCCCATTTTCCTTTCTCTAGAAAGCAGATACAGGAGGACAATCTCTCACTGTCCCATAGGGCATCCTTGTCCAATAGATACCAGGAAGAGGGGTACAAACTACTCACGTGGTGGTACCACAAACCTGCCCTACTTCACAAGCAGGTCCCTTAGTTCTCTAGCACCTACTGTAATCGCTGTCCAAAATCTTCTGGGCTTGCCCTCTATTGCACCTGATATGGGCAGAGGTGCATAAGCACACAACTGAACTCACCATGGTCGTTTTATGGAACAAATTCCATCAGCTACCTTCTACACTTGTACATAGTCCCACTAAAAAACCTCCCACAGCCCACCTTCTCGAAGTGGCCCAAGCCTGTGTTCCTGCGCTATGGGATCCAACGACCCTTCCTGTGACTTGCATGCAGTTTTCCAGAAAAATGAAGTCTACGTTGAAGGAACGGGCAGCTACTCTTTACAACTGAGAGGAGAATAATCATAAAACGTGGCTTCCTTGGATTGAAATCATGCGTTCTTCCTCCTACCAAACAATTAATCCCTTCCCACCCATAACCTGTATATTAATGTTCCCTATTATGATGTTCAATTCTGGGAATACATTAACATTTATTTTTTGAGAGCTAACAGCCAACACTGCACAGCTGGTAGCTTTTATCTCTGGATGTCACATGTGCGGTCCCCACTGATAGTTTCATAGTTTGTTAGGTTGAATAAAGACACCAGTCCATCCAGTTCAACTTGAGTGTCTGCAATTGCCCCTATCCCTGTACATTGCACACTCACATCGGTCCCTACCCTCAAGGAGCCCACAATCCAAAGTCCCCATTCATATACTAGGGACAATTTTAGACAGAAGCCAATTAACCTACCTGCATGTCTTTGGATTGTGGGAGGAAACCGGAGTACCCGGAGGAAACCCACGTAGGCACAGGGAGAACATGCAAACTCCAAGCAGGAAGTGTCATAGTTGGGATGATCCAGTGAGAGTGGTTCCGGATCATGGGATTAACTAGGTCAACCATGATTATTATTCAAGAGTAATATAATGGAACAGTTTGGAGTAGCTCTTTATAAAATACGGGAAGATGCTCAGGAGAGCTTGCAATCTAAAAAGGGAAGGGCAAGTGATATAAAATGTAGTAACTGTTGAGTTATCTGAGAAAGTAAAATTCAGTTGTTTAGCTAGAAACAGGATACTGTTGCCTCAAAATATTTCAGATCAGTCACCTAAAAGGAAGACAGATTAGGAGATAGCCATAAAAGGTTGGGGCAAGGCATTTGAGGATTGGAGTGAATTTGGGGAAGTTTTTGATGTGAGCATGAGGAGGAGACTAAAGGAGCTAGAGAGCAGGTTGTCTTGGAAGTAGCAAATAATGATGCTAGCCAGAAAGACTGACAGTGATTCTTAGAACAGTCCAACAGTCTAATGATCTCACAATGTAGTGTTTAGGCTGGCCATGCACTATACTTTTTTTGTTCAACTTTCCTTTAGATTTACTAAAATCATATAATAAAGGTAAAACCTAAACCCTTTCAATTTGTATGCAATCAGGCAGGCCCTTGCACTACATTAGTTGAAGGTAAATCTAAAAGGCAATTGAACAAGAAATTTGTATCGTGTATGGCCGGCCTCAGTCTCTTGCAACTCCTGACTACCGTAGAGGTCCGGGAACTGGGATCAGCACAAGGCAGGAGAACAAGACAAATTCACTGGAACAGTTCAATAGTTAAAAATATTCTGAAACAGTTTGTGCAATTGCACCACCAGTCAGTAAGTGCAACCGTTTGCTAAAATACCAATTCATAAAAAAAATAAATAAATAAATAAATAAATAAATGAAAAAAGCACAACAACTTTGTAGACCTTTATGGTTTGTGGCAAATGTCTATTTTATGAGGGTAACACCATTGATATTAAAATGTACTATTGTATACATGTGCTGTTGTGTAAAGCATTCACTGCAGGGCACCATGCAACAACCGTGTAAAGTGAAATGATATCTTTTTACATTTTTTTCCCCTTTTCAAATCTGTAGTATAGTATACAATTTGATCCCGTAGAATAGAAATTCTACTAAATAATTATTTGGTGTTAAGAGGGTAACTCCCTGACTTCCCCCAAGGTCAGCAGGAGTTGACAACGATTGTATATTATATGCCCTCAAACTACAACCCTGTCAGCAGTCTGTGCGCTCAGATTTCGTCCTGTCGATCGAAGGATTTTCAATTAGAGCAGGCAGAGAAAATTCAGACTACTGTGGCTAAAAATAACAGCCCTGGGTCTATTAAATGGCCTGGACTGCCAAAGAGCATATTGATTTGGGGAAATGCTTCCATTAGCAATGTCAGAGTAAATGCATTTGATGTGCTTGTGTCTTCATTGTGCCAGCGCCCGATTTTAGAACAAAACACAGACTGGCCAGTAAATTAGACAAATACTTGGGGGTTGTTTACAAAATAGGTAGCACAACACAACCACCAGGGATGTTTTCACTGTTGATTGGCTGCTATTGGTAATTGCATATTTGCATTCTATTACTTCTGTGTATTGGGTGCTCTGCAGAACATATGCTTAGATTATATCTAAAGCCCAGTTGTATCTAGTTTTGTATTATAGTAGGGAATGCTTAACACTAAGATGTAAATAGACAGAAGTCTGTTTATCTGGGCGCCCATAGAGCCAATACGGGTCTGTAAAGGTCCAGTTGCACAATGCAGAAAAATACTGAATAGGCACAGATGTCACAACAGCGCCATTCATCCTGTCCTGCTCCGATTCAGCAAAGCAATCGGTTTACAGGTACCCCTGCTAAAAAGACCAGACAGTCCATGAAAGAATACAAAGAGTGTAGATTATTTTTTTTATTTTTTTTAAATACCGCATCTCTGTAGACCTGCCCCTGTTAAAGAGGAGAGGAGGAGGAGGAGGAGGAGGAGGAGGAGAGGAGAGAGAGAGTAGTCCTAACATACTCCCTCTCTATGGGTGACAACGCTGCTTAGTACAGTTGTCACCCTAGGTCAGGGAAGTGTATTAACGGGATTACCAGGTTAAAATAAAAAAGGGTAAAAACAAAAAAAAACAGACAAACCCCTAAAGCAGACACCATATCTAAAAAAGGACAGGCAAGATATGATTTAAAGTACACACATTGCCCTTCTTGTCACAGCTTTTCACTGTCTACACAATGGATGAGGTGGCTATAGTGACAGACTGAAAGCTGGAGGAAGGGGTCTGGTGTCAGGATAGAAAATGGGAGGAGTGTGAGAACTGAAAGTGCAACAGGCACAAGCACCAATTCAGATTTCTACATTAACGTTTAAATGCACCACTGTAAAATTAGGTGGAAACAAACAAAAATAAAATTCTACTATGCTGAACCATGGTTAAACTCTGATCCTTTACATCTGGGAAAATAGCCAAAAGATACAACAAATAAATAAGTTATTTAGCACAACTCTGAATTCTGCGAGTCAAAATCATTAAAAGGGAGCAATACAGGATCCTGTTAGTCATTTGTGGGAAAAAAACAAGGAATTTTGACTGTAAACTCCATATCTTGCAGTGCAGTAAAGCACACAGGCCAAGTATACATAGACATAAGACGACCCAAGCAATAAATGAGGGTGGGCAACAACTAGGCAAACAAAACTGGGCCAAGAGGCCCAACAACAGCAACAAGAAAAAGGTCAACAAACTTAACAGAGTGTCACTGCAAGAACTTTGCTGCCAAAAGCTTCCTCCTCAGAGAATTAGATATCTACCTAGTAAAACTCTGAAAATGGGGACCAGGTGTCGGCATTACAATCCTGGGGTACAGAGGTCTGGTGCAGGATGGCTTTGGAAACCCCCATCAATCTCAGGGAATGAGCAAGTAAAAGCACAAGAGGAAATGTGTCCTTTAGCTTGGGTTCACATACTGTATGTGCGGTGGCGGGATCGTGCCTGGGGTCCGAAGCGTGTCTGTTCAACGGTTCAGGCAAGACTCTGGTCCAAATTTTTGCCTGAATTCGTCCTGGACCCACAACATACACACAGGACCCTTCTGGGATCCAGACTGCAGCCGCCCATGACCTGTGTGAACCAGCTCCACCGAGAGGACAGTCACACTCACCTGTCATGTGCATTGGATGCGGGGAAAACCACATCCAATACGCATATATGTGATCCCAGCCTTAGACTTCTAGCAATCAGTGTTCTTATCCATTGGTAAACTTTAAAGCAGGGTGTCCTTTGTGAGGCCATAAAGCAAGAGGGCACACCAGCCTAGCGCATTATCCTCAAAACATGTATTTTAGTGTTAAAAAGTTGGAGGTATAATACAACTGAGGAAGAGGGAAATCTCTCGAAAAGGAATTAGCCTGTTGGACTCTTGACATCCTGTTATGATCTATGATGCAACGTAGACTTGATGCCATTGTTGTAGCAAGACAAGCTTTTTTACGTCAGATGGTTTGTAAGTAATATACTTATGACTTTTCCAACAATAAAAATCATGTATTGGAGGATAATGCACTAGACTGGTGCACCCTCAGTTTTGCTTTATGGCTTCAGTGTATCCTAATCCCAGTAGCAAGAGGGCAGCAAGGCACAACAACATGTCATTTAAAGCCAAGATTAGAATTTAGACAACTGCCACTCCTGGGGTCTACTCTTAAGCACGTGCGGGGGGGGGGGGGGGGGTCACACATTTGTTGGTTTGTCGTTTGTGAGGCCCTGAGGAGAGGACATATAGGAAATCAGTCTTCCCAATGAAGGTTGTTGCTTTGAGGTAGACTAAATGGCTCTGGCTTTCTCCATGGAATGAAGAGAGATCTCCTTTTTTGTTTTGGACCAGGGCAGAAGGATGGCAAGATTATGTCTTCAAAAGGAGCTGGAAACTTGATACCACCGTAGGAAGAAAGGCTGGTCTTGGACAAAATAAATAAGATAAAAAAAAAGACTACCTTATCATGAAGAATGAGGAAGTGCTTCCTACAATTGGTTGAAATAGATGGACTTGTGTCTTTTTTCAACCAGACTAAACTATGTACAAGAGCTGCTAACTCCGACTAGTCTGATAGATGTGATCATTACCAAAAGGTTACTTTGCAGGAGAGGTCATGTAGCAGGATACTAAAACAATCAAACAAAAACCATTAATGGGACTTTTAAGGCAGATATTACAACCATGCCCATTTTGATAAAAACAGCTATGCGGTTGAAACTAGACACTGAGAAGCAGGATCGATTAGGCGGCCCTAAGACAGCAGGTTTGGCCTGTTGGGGTGAAGCCAGGGGTTGTCTCCTGAAAAGCCTGAGTATGTCTGTATATCAGGTCCTTCTGGGCAGGTTTGTTGTAATTAAAATCGCCATCTTCCTCTACCTTGTTAAGTAGAAGAGGTAGAATTTGTATCATAATGGAGGGAAGGCATAGATTAGCCTGTATTGAGACTAGGGGATGATTGGGGTATCCAAGGCCAGCACTGCTAGATCCCTGGTCCTGGCCACAAACCAAGGTACTTTGTTGTTGAATCTGGAGGCCAGGATATCTACATCTGTGGTCCCCCACATCTGACATATCAGGTTAAATATATGTCTGGGTGAAGGGTCCATTCATCCTTATCCAATTGGTGGCAATTTACATAGTCCACTTTCCAGTTGTTCAATCCTGGGATATGAACCACAGAGATGGCTGGACAGTGAGTTTCCATTAAGATTATCTGGCTTGCTTCTTTTAGGGCTGCAAAACTCGACATGTCCTGAGTGGCTGATGCAGGCCACAGCAGGGGCATTGTCTAACTTAGGGGTCTACAAACTGCAGTCCTCCAGTTGTTAAGGAATTACAATTCCCATCATGCTTAATCATGTCTGTGAATGTCAGAGTTTTACAATGCAATATGGGATGTGTAGTTCCACAATAGCTGGAAGGCCATAGTTTGGAGATCCCTGGCCTAACTGAAAACTGACTGGTTGACCTTGCCGAATGGGGTCCAGTGTTGCAAAGCCATAGCTCCAAGATGTTGATGGGTGGGAAGGGGTTTGCTTCCGCAAATAACCATATTCCCTGTACTCTGAGGGACTGGCATATGTTGTTATCACTTTCCAATAATAGGCAAAGATTTTCCCCATTGTCAAGGCTGGACTGGAGATCCGCCAAGTTAGAGAATTCCTTGCTTGGCAAGCATATGCAGGTGGTGAGAAAGAAGATGCTTGTTCCAATTAGACAAAACATTTTTTAGAGAGGTCTCAAAAAGGGAACTGGGTAAATGGTACAGCCCCAAAAGAAGGTGATCTACTGCAAGGAATTTTATTTTTGGATCCTTGCACTAGATCACACTGGCCCTACCTTACGTGGAGGCAACTACAACAAACTGCTATTGCAGACTGAATTAAAATTGATATTTCATCTGGGGGCCACTACAGCTTCAGGGCTCAATGAGACCTTCCATTTTAGACCTCAGCTTCCAGGGTTTGAGTCTGTAGTTTGTAAGTTGGACCTTTAGGCCAAACATCTTCATAGAGTCCCTCATCTTTATATGGTTTTCCAAATTAATATATCCGAGATGTGATGAAATGGTCCATTTCATCACATTTGTTATATTAGTAATCAGTACTGTGAGACACACACACACACACACACACACACACAATCCCCTCCACCAGTATGGAGCCCCATTGTTTTGGTGGGACAGCTCGGTATGCCCCTCACTTGGCATGTGGACCCTTCTGGTGTCCATACGGCTGTGCACTCCAACCTGAAGCGCAGGTGGTGCCACTCGCACGTCGGCAGTGTGATGATGCACAACGCGCCCCGCCCTGAGGTAGGTTCACTTTTACTACCTTATCCATAGCAGACTACAACTACATAGTCACAATCTTTTTGGTATGTGTGCTATCCTAGTGATTAATCCTTGCACTGGGTACAGTGTTTAAATTATTATACTATTCTATACCTCCCATATAGTTACACTGGCCCAGCACTATTTGGAACGATGCTGTTCCTCTACCTAGAGTCCTCGCAGCGAAGCACGTTATCTGACCTTCCTCTGGCACTGAATTCTGCTGTACCTTGGAGATGGCTGTCCCTGCTACTCATGAGTGATTTGATCATCTTATTCTCTTCAGATGTACTTTGTCTGAACTGTTTACAATGCAAGTAATCCGTCCCTATGACGGACAATACCTGCTGTGTTAACTTACTGTATAGTGTGGTCAAGCTGAAACAATATTTATTTTCATTACCTTATACCAATTCTGTATTATTTGCATACTCTCTTTATTGGTCGAGAAGCTATACCCATCTGAACCTATAACAAAACCTCTGAAGAAGGACTTGTAGTCCGTAACATGTAAGGTGTTCTATACTGTACTGACCGCCACTAGTCCACTCTGCACCAGGACAGTGACTATCATTTTGGGTATCAGATATTGTTCTTATGGCCAATATATTTTTTCTGCATGTATATTTTTATAAATTTTCAATAAATTCACACTTTTTATACATGTTTTGGTCTATCGATTACAGACCCTAAAGGGGTTCTCTCCACCGTGATCTTGGCACCAGGTGTTTTTGCCATTTGTTTGATTTGGGTCAGACAGACCAAATCTTGTTCACATATAGTCCTTTCCCTCCCTTAATCTTATTTCTCAAAAGCATGAGCTCTGAGAGACATGATTTTATTTTCCGGAAAGGAAAACCTTTGCTTGGGATGTGTTGGAACTGTAACAAAGTATTTCAGATGTAGAGAAGGCTGGAGAGCAGATTTTTGAAAATTGATCACCCAACTGAAAGCCTGGAGCAATTTGGAACGTTAACTTGTGAGGGATTTTAAGTCCAAAATAGGACGAATGCCTTCATAGGGTTTTGGTAGTGTGAACAGGCTTGCTTAAAAATTCTTGAGCTTGTCTTGTGAAGGTACCATCATAAAAAAAACTGGGATAAAATATGGCTGAGGGCATTGTGTAAATCTGACCATTTTCATTTAAATGAGAGAAGAAAATGGTCTGGGGCAGAGTTTTGAACTTTATTTTGAAACCACCAGTTGAACCCATGTGTGTGCTGGCAAATATCTCCATTGAAACTGACATGTGACCCCCCCACCCCACTCCTAGGTGTGAGTGTAGTCATAGATTGCACATTCTATTTGTTCAAGAATGGGGAATGTCTTTAAAGATTTTGCAGGTCTCTTCTTTGTAACCAAAAGGGCATGGCGAGACGGAGGATACACCGCCAAAGCCTTTTACAGACAACAGAAGTGAGCTTTTCCACATCAGCAGGCATGTTCAGTGAAGCTCCCTCTTCAACTGTATGGCAATGTGGGGAAGAAAAACCTTCTGCAGCTTCCTCCAATACCACTTCTATGTCCTCTTCATTCTCTTCTGTGTCTGCCTAGTCTAGGGCAGGCATATCGAGATCTGACACAGGTAGAGACATGAGAGATGGTGAAGAGACCTACAATTTTTGAGCCCTGGACAAAGATGGCTGTATTAAAGCCTTGGTTTGTCCAACGAGTTGTTACAAAGATGCAGAGAATTTGGCTTTTGTCAGGTAGACTGCTTATTGCGTGCCTAAAATAGGGCTAGAAGCGGACACAGAGACAAGTGTTACAATCGGTTCCCGCTCCGCTGCAAGGAGCCCATCATCACTCTGAGGTTGAGTGTTGTGCAGGTCATAGCTATGGGTAAGGGTTTTCTCCTGTGGGGTACTCACAGAGTAGGATGCAGAAGGGGATGCATTTCCAGAATTCCCGGTCTCTGTCATAGCTACAGGTGACAGTATTTCCCTGTAGAGTCTCACAGAGTGGGTTAGGGTAAGCATGTCCAAAATGAGAAATGTAGCAACCCAGGTGTAGATTGTCCTGTAACAAATCCTCATGATGAAAGAGTGGTTGACTTCTAGAGCCAAATTTGAAACATTTACACTGAAATTAAAGCAATTCAAATATAGCCCCAGGCTTTTACAGCAATGGTCAGAGGGAGATACAGGTTACCTGGTCCTACCTGTCCATGACATTAGACTGTATGCCAAGTCCAGGCTACAAGGCTACACTCACCATGGTGGGCATACCCCCAAAAGGGGTCTTTATGCACTGGGTTTCACAGGGATGGACCACAGCCCTAAACCTGTATAGCATCCTGTGGCTGATTACATGCAGTGCTGAGGTGAGAATCTGTGCAGGATCCAAAACATAAAGCAACATTATAGGCTGTCCCCACAGTGTGAGGTCGGAGTATGGCTCCCTTTTAGAGAGGTTGTGCTAATCCAGAAGCACTAGTTATTTTTTGTGGCATTAAAAAACAGTGAGGAGTTGAAGAATTTAAAGATAAAATATAAAACAAAAAAATAATAATAATAAACCAGTTATGCCAAGAGTGATTTCTCTATGAAGGAGAAGAGGTCCATTTCCTTAAGAAACTAACAAACACTGTCCTTGAGAGCTTGCCAGTGTCCAATCACCCTGAAGGCATTAGCCAATACCCCAGGGTCTATAAAAAATGTACCAGTGTCCTGTGCAAATAATTATACAGGATATATTCTTGTGCTAAATCAACTGAAGTACAGCTAAAGCAAACGCATGCATTTTGGAGAAGAGAGCATAGGAAAGGACTAAAACTCTGGCAAAAGTAATGGTTAAAACACCGGGCAGGTTTTTCTTTTTACCATGTCAATTGGGGAGATTGCCCTTCCTGTCCTACAAACAAAACTGATAGAGGAAAAAAATGGCCTTTGTCACTGGAAAAGTTCAAGGTCCATAAAAGACATGGATGAGCGAGTTTGGAGTTGAGGAACTTGGCTGGTCTTCACAAAGTCCTTACCTTAACCCGATAATACACTTTTAGGATGAATTACAGTGCAGACTGTGAGCCAGGCCTTCTCATCCCACATCAGTGCCTGGCCTCACAAGTGCACTTTTGGAAGAATGGTCAAACATTCCCATAGACACGCCTAAATCTTGTGTACAGCCTTCCCAGAAGAGTTGAATCTGTTAAAGCTGCAACAAGTGGGGCCAACTCAATATTGAACCCTACAGACTAAGACCGGGATGCCATTAAAGTTCACGTGCATGTAAAGGCAGATGACAATATAGTGTATCTTAAATTAATAAAACTTTTTCTTTAGTTTTGGATAGAGTGGAGAGGGATTAGAACACCTGTCAATGCTCCCTATTAGGGAGATTCTCTCTCTCTATTTGTCGGGTTTACCATCATCATTGAAAGAGAAGGAAAATCCCAAATGTTGGGCTATTACCTAACAGTTAAAGAGGTAAACTCTTCCAATGAGGACGCCAGTTCTGCTGAGCCTGGTGACAAGGGATTACCTCACCCTTAAAGCGGGAGTCCACCGGGACTCCGCGTTTTTTTTTTTTTTTTTAAAGCCAGCAGCTACAAATACTGCAGCTGCTGACTTTTAAAATAGTGACACTTACCTGTCCAGCGCGCCCGCGATGTCGGCACCCGAAGCCGATTGCTAGGTCGTCTGTCGGGTCCTGCCGCCGCCATCTTGGGTATGGGAATCAGGAAATGGAGCCTTTCGGCTTCATTTCCCGGTTCCCTACTGCGCATGCACGAGTTGCGCTGCGCAATAAGGACGCTCCCCGCTGCCTCTGGGAGCTGTGTGTTTCCCAGCAGGCAGCGGGGCACTTGCGGGAAGGGGCGGGCACTTGTGGAAAGGGGCGTAAGTTACGCCCCTTTCCGCAGAGAGCTGTCCCGGAAGTGGGTGCAGTTACCTGGATTATCCAGGTAACTGCACCCCCCTCCCCCTGAAAGGTGCCGATTGTGGCACCGGAGGGGGGGGGGGGTTCCGATGAGCAGAAGGTCCACTTTAGGGTGGACCTCCGCTTTAATGTTTTGGCCATAGGAGCAGGAAATTGAGAGAAATCTCTCCAAACACAAAAAAGCCAACAGGGATTAGAACTCTCTAGCTAACATGTAAAAAAAAGTTTTACCTTTAGTTCTACAGGTGTGTGTGTGTGTGTGTGTGTGTGTGTGTGTGTGTGTGTGTGTGTGTGTGTGTGTGTCTCTCATCAGCATCAAAGTGTTTTCAGCCAAGCAAGCTGCCATCTTTGCCTCCGTTTAACCTACAAGTGCCATGATGCTGCACCTGTGATCAGTTATTACACCAGCTGTTGGATGGTTTGACAGTTTGGTTGAGAGCACAACCAATGAGAGCGTTGTTACATTTCCAGCACATGCTAAAAGGCTGCATGTTTTTTGTGCATTGTGAGAGCGCGCAATTTTGCATGCATTCCCACAATGCACAAGTGTGAATGTAGCCCTACAAGTGCTTGTAAAAGCAGGGTTTTTTTTTTTTTTTTTTAACCTCAATTCATTCTTTGCATTAAAAAGGGTTGCAAGCCCCTTGTGTTTTTTTTCACCTTAATGCATCCTATACATTAAGGTGAAAAAACACCTGGCAGTGACCGGCCCCCCAGCCCGCCCACCGACCGAAGGTGCAATCTCAGGACTTCACTGGCAATCTGTGTCCGTATTCACATTTCCCGATTCACCAGCTCAGAGGTGGAGAATCGGGCAGTGAAGAGAGAGAGAGAGAGAGAGATTATATATATAATATAAATTATATGAGAGATCGATCTCTCTCTCTCATATTTTATTTATATATAATAAGAACGGACCCCTCGAGTGTTTTAGTGAATTTCTGGTACTGCAATCTCGCCATGTCTCGCCTGATTCCAATATCGGGGTGTTCGCCACTGTGTTTGTAGATTGTTTCACTTGATAAAAGGAGAGGCGATCTACACCACTTCATAAAACTGGCACCCAGGAGGAGGAGATCTCCTCTGTGAATGCTGTAGAATTGAGCAGTGGATATTTTCCGCTGCTTCATAAAAACGGACACCCGGTGAGAAGCTGCAACAGGGGCTGAGTTGCATCAGAGCTTTTGAATGCATTTAAAAATTGCAAAAACTCCAGAATGGACATGATTGTTTCTTCTCTGTGCCAGCATTTCTGTCCAGGAAGTAGATGCTGACCATGTATGATGGCTGAAAAAGATGGCGATTAGAACATAAAGGCGATTTTAGAGGTAAGACTGATCTCTCCAAATACTGAACAAAAACCCAAATATAGATAACTTAGCATGCATACACAATTTGAAAATTATTTCTGATGCTAGGTCCACTTTAAAGCTCCATGCACACTAGCTTTTTTTTCTGCTCCTAGAAGATAGTGTTATCCTATTTTTTTCAAGCACACAATTTTAGTCCTTAGTGGAGTAAGTTAACAATGTTGCAGCATTTCCTAGAAACATTCACATTTTGACATTTGACTTCCTGTTGTACGTAATTACTCTTTTAGACACGCAATGCTAGGGTACACCTAAAAATCAGAAGAGACGAGATGGACAACTGTAAATGAGCCAATCATGAACATGATCTGACCTCTATTTCTGGATTGAATGTTCTAGGGCAGTCACCTCCTCCCTGTCCCCTCTTAACACAGGTCAGAGCAGTATTTCTCAACTTTTTTCGAGTCAGGGCCCCCTGGAAAAAAGTATTCAGTCTGGGGCACCCCAGTTTGAGGCTTAGTTCAGATTACTGTGTGTTGGGGAGCTCATGCAAAAAAAGGACCATCTTCCCCCGCACTCCGTTTACCTCTACATGCCCATCTCTGCTCACCCCCACACCCTGACCCACCCTCTGCTCACCTGCACGCTCTCCACTTTTCTCACCTCTGTACCCTGAACCCCCCTCTCTGCTAAACTAAACTATTTACCCCAATCCCCCCCTTTGTCACAAATAGTTATATGTACCCCTGTGTGGCGATGGGTGATGACATTAACCGCGGCACCGGATGAACTACGTGAAGAAGTCACTGAAGTGTGGGCATTTGGAGGGCAAGCTGGTGGGCGAAGTCCCATCACAATGACATGTTTTGCATGCCTGCGCCTTGTCAAAGTCATCACCCGTCACCGCGCACGGGTGGCACCTTCATGGTTTCACAGTCTGTCTTACATTCTTCTGGCCCTATCCATTGGCACTGTGGTTCCCAAGATAGCACCCCCTGCACACTGGGTGGCTCCATGTTCTAGGTCCATCATCCTGCAACGAGCATTGAGGCTCAATTACCAGACACATCTCAGACGTCCTCTGTTGGAATACAGTAAGCAGGCTTAGCCACAGTTTCTCCTTTACATCTGACACTTGTTCTGGGTGAAGATTTTTAATATACATTGAAATAAAATTGATGTTTTTTATAGAAGTTGGTGTATCATCAGGTTATGTTACCCTCACATCCTAGACATTTAAAGACCACACAATCTGGATCCAAGCGCTTTCTGGAACAATTTCTTGCAGCTCAGCTACTGTATGCCTGCCTATTATCCATTACTAAAAGCACAATCTGTCTGTTTTTCAGATGGACCTGACTGAACCCTCCATTCTCCTCAGAGTAGCCGGATCTAAAACAAAAAAAAAAAAAAAGGACTTGTGTTCATTTACACACAGTTACCTCCAATCCAATCCGATCTGGCAAAAACCGGGTGTCCATTTACATCCAATTGCCCTTCGAGGAGAACGGGCAGTGTTGGTGTCCGCTCTACATAAGAGTACTGGTCACAGGTCTGGGTCGTGTGAAAGGGCCAAAAAATAAATAAATAAGAGCCTGGTAAATTGATTTTCACCCCCTTACAGTCACAATTACCACTGTAACTGATGGGGAGGGGCAGGAAATTATAAAGTCTGCCTCAGTTCATATAATAGCACAAATGTCATTAATGAATTTACTCTCTGAAATTAGGTGCCGCCAAGAGCAACCGATGCAGAAAAGCTTTTCTGGAGGTAAAGGGTGTTTCTTTTTTTTAATTAAACCAATGGAATACACTAAAGAAGCTGAAGGGACTTGAACTATAGAACTGCAACATGAACATTTGGGTTCCTTGGTGACCTGTTAAGATTTTGGAGTGTCTCTGTGCCAATTTATGTCCATTTAGCCAAAAGGTCAGATAGTGATACTGGATGAGAAGCCCTGGTTTCATAATTTATATTCCAGTTTCTTCCATAGGTGTTCAGTAGGTTTGAGGTCAGGGATCTGTGTAGGCCACTCAAGTTCCTCTACACAAAAGTCATCCCAGAACGTCTGTATGGACCCAGCTTTGGGCACAGGAGCACAGCCACGCTGGAACAGAAAAGGGCCTGTTCCTAATGATGTTGCCACAAGGTTGAAAGAGCAAATTGTCTTTGCATGCTGTAGAATCAGCAGTACCCATTACTGAAAACACCTAAACACGATTTGGAAGAGGTTTTTCATACTTTTGGATCTTAAGTGTAGGAGTGATGATCAGGTGCCCACAAAGGTTTGACTTTACAGTTTAATATTTTATGGCTATTATATGCATGTTTACATCTTGATAGCACTACAATATAGCTCTCAGATGTTGCAGACATGGTAGGGACTCAAGGTAGTTCAAAATGGCTACTGTGTCTCAAAACGGCATACCAGCATTTCTTCTCTTAGGGCTCACTACAGACGATTGAAGATATTTATGGAGAAAAACATTTTTTGTCCTCTACCCTGCATTTTTTTTTAAACTTGATCATACGAACAAAGATGTGTGTCTGAAAACTGGGAATCAGGGTGCAGTACAGCTAGCACTGCAATTTAAAATGCATACACGCACACACACAAAATAGAAGAAAAGACTGTACCATACCTGATGCACGGAGAGTAATCTCAGAGGATTCTTGGACCTGTGCAAATAAAATCTTACTGTTAATTCAGATACAAACCAGCAATCGGCATATTATATATCAACCTCACCCCTAATCTGTACACAGCAAAGTCTAAAGGATATGTTATATAAAGTACTTTTTATAGTACTACTTTCATATACAGCTACAGACATTCCAGTGCTCTCTGCCAATAAGGACAACATACGCGCCCAAAGAATTATTTCAGCAGCGCAAGTAACCAACATCTTGCCAAACTATAACAGCACGACATATCGCAGCACCTGTAAAAAGGTATAAGCTGTGGAGCCTTCACCTTATACTTACACAAAGTCATTGACCTGGAAAAGGCATGACGGATGGGAGTCTCAAACTCCCTTTGTTGCAAAATCGTTCTGAGATAGTAATCACTTCAGGATTAGTGGATATTTCTTCATTCTATACCAGACACTTTGCCAAATTAATAGGTAGGTAATGGAAACGTAAATCACTTTGGCAAAACCTATATATTATGTGGCAAAAGCTTTGGCATAACACACAATATATATTTTTCATGCGCAATAAGGCTTTTTGGTGAACATGCTTTCCAAGAAGAACTGCATTTTAGGCCTCATTCACACAGGGCCTATCAATGTGTAAGGTCTTCCATACAGCCTCATGCTGGCAGTCCCATTGGGACAAAGCCCCTGCTTCCAATTTGACATCCCTACAGGCACAGGTCTCTGAACACCACTGTAAGTTCAGGGTCACACACGTACACAGATGTCGGAGGCCATGTCCGTGCAGCTGCTGCATCCCAATGGACCTGAATAGTACTGCCTGCACAGAACACCTGTGCATCTCCGGGCATATGCTATAGTATACCCTGAACCAGGTCCAAGGTGATTGTTTTTAATGCAATAATTTAAAAACTAGTGTTACTGTAAAAAGCGATAATATATATATATATATATATATATATCAGGGCTCGACAAAACCCGGTCGCCAGGTCGCATTGGCGACTAGAAATAGCGACCTCGCGCCTGGGGCAGCACAGCTGGGGGTATCCTGTGTCTGTGGACCCCCCCAGCGTGATCGCGTCGGGCTGTTCCGCCGGCGGCCGAAAATTTAGGCCGCGGCTTTGAGGCCTTCTGTGGTCCTATGATTCCTTATGGAATCTGGCGCCCTCTTGTGGTCGCCGTTGGTATGACAAACCAGCAATGTTAATGAAGATTCCTCTGCCTGTATTATATTACCTGCCTCTTCTTCCCTTTATTTAGAACCCCCTAAACATTATATATATTTTTTATTCTAACACCCTAGAGAATAAAATGGTGGTTGTTGCAATACTGTCTGTCACACCGTATTTGTGCAGCGGACTTACAAACGCACTTTTGTTGGGAAAAATAATTTAGTTAATAAAAAAATAAGACAACAGTAAAGTTAGCCCAATTATTTTTTATATTGTGAAAGATAATGTTACGCCAAGTAAATTGATACCCAACATGTCACGCTTCAAAATTGCACCCGCTCATGGAATGGCGACAAACTTTTACCCTTTAAAATCTCCATAGGCGACGTTTAAAAAAATTCTACAGGTTGCACGTTTTGAGTTACAGAGGAGGTCTGGGGTAGAATTATTGCTCTCGCTCTACCGATCACGGCGCTACCTCCTATGTGTGGTTCGAACACCGATTTTATATGCGGGCAGGACAGGGCGCGTTTAAAAATTATTATTTTTTCTGCTTTATTTTAACTTTTTTTTTTCCACTGTTCTTTTAAAAAAAATGTTGTGTCACTTTTATTCTTATTACAAGGAATGTAAAAATCCCTTGTAATAGAAAAAGCATGACAGGTCCTCTTAAATATGAGATCTGGGGGTCAGAGAGACCTCGGATCTCATATTTACACTAAAATGCAATTGAAAAAAAAATTGTCATTTGAAAAAAATAAATAAAATGTCCCTCTAAGAGCTATGGGCAATGACTTGGAGACGGGGGGGGGCGGCGACGGCGCTGCTATCTTCCCCTCACTCGTCTCCATGTCAGGCCAGGGACAGGTCCGGATCGTCGTCACGGACCTGGCTCCTAACTTTTTAAGCTGGCTCCTAGATTCCAAGCAAATTTGTCAACCCCTGATATATATATATATATATATATATATATATATATGACAATCTGAACTCTCACCCTCTTCAAAAGATGACCAATGACTAGGACGGGGAAGACTTGAATGGCAAATTCTCTAGGAAAGGTATTTCAAAAAGCCGTTATCGTTGCTACAAAATAAAATAAAATTAAAATAATTTACTTACAAGAAGGTTGTAAACCCTCCTGTAGTCATTGTATCTATAGGTAAGCCTTATTCTAGGCACTGTACACATCACCTAAACGTGCGCTGTTTAGGAGATTTTACTGTATACTGCATTGATGACCTTATGACCGCCCGTGCCGTTTGTTCAGAAGTCAGTGCCATGACCGGCGGCTCCCGTGTGCATGCACGGAAGTGATGTCACACAGCTGGAGTTCGCTGCCCCAGAAGGAAGACTGGCAAAGATGGATGTGGCATACAGCGGGGACGACGTGGGCTTCATTTGCAGGTAAGCGTCACAAAATGTGCTGGTATGAGATGCGTACTATAACATTATGCCTTTACTTAACTTCCTTTTTAAGGTTAGACTAAACGCTGGTTTAATAAAAAAAAAAAAAAAAAAATATATATTATATATATATATATATATATATATATATATATATATATATATATATATATATATATATATATATATATATATATATATATATATATATATATATATATATATATATATATATATATATATATATGCACGCACACACACACACACACACACACACACACACACCCAAACATTATACATATTTTTTTTAGCAGAGAATCTAGAGAATAAAATTGTGATTGTTGCAATATTTTTTTATGTCACACGGTATTTGTGTAGCGGTGTTTTAAAACACAACTTTTTGGGAAAAGGGACACTTTCATGAATAAAAAAATAAATAAAAAAAAAAATAAAAAAAGAGAGAAACAGTAAAGTTAGCCCAATGTTTTTGTATAAATGTGAAAGGTGATGTTAAGCCAAGTAAATAGAAAAAAATCTCCATAGGCGATGCTTTAATTTTTTTTTTTTACGGTTACCAGGTTAGAGTTACAGAGGAGGTCTAGTGTTAGAATTATTGTTATCGCTCTGACAATTGCGGAGATACCTCACATGTGTGTGTAGTTTGAACACAGTTTACATATGCTGGCGCGACTTCCATATGCATTTTCTTTGCTGCGCGAGCTCGCGGCGACACTTTAAAAATGTTTTTTTTTTTCTTATTTATTAAAAAAAAAAAAAAAATTATAAAATTTTGATCACTTTTATTGCTGTCACAAGGAATGTAAACATCCCTTGTGACAGTAAAATCGGCGTCATTGGCAGCCGAGTAAACGGGAAGTGACGTCACTTCCGTGTTTACGATCGGGCCACTTATGGCTTTATTCCAGTCTGTCCCTAGTCGCCAGCAGCGGCGGTTTGTTGATCAGGGCTCCCGATTGAACGGGAGCCCTGGTAAGAGCGGCAGGAGGGGGGGGTGTCCCCTCCTGCATAACAGCCAAGTTGCTTTTAGCCGCATCGGTTGTTATAGCTGGAAAGCCAATCGCAGGCATTATCCCGGTATGACCCTCGGAAGCTGAGGTCGCATATCTGCATCAGTTCGGCGGGAAGGGGTTAAATCTGAACTCCATGTTTTGATACACTTTACATAGTTCATTTTGGCTAGCTTGGAGAGGCTGCTGGATGTGCAATATAAACTGTATGTAGCTTTCCGAGTTGAAGCCAAGACTTCCAGTCTCATAACCAGAACACAGTAAAGTCTATCACAGCACTGCTCAGCCAATGTACAAGGCACATCTAAAAGGTTTGGTGAATGGTAGTCGAAAACAATCAAAACCAGAAAGATACAAAAACAAAAATTACCTTTATTGGCATTGAAAATAAATTGCCATCCTGCTGTCACACATTCTTGGATTGCCAACGACAATGGACTTTTGCAGGTGGCTCTTTTTGGGTTGCAGAGAAGATGGTGAATGACATTCCATTGATTGCTGCTTGAATTCCAGATTGAACTGGTACCACGAGGTCTCATCCCCTGGAACGATGGTTCGCAAAAAAGGATGGTAATGCATGGTAATGAAATCTCCAGAGGTTTTCATCCATTTTTCTCTCTTTTCATCTGTCAGCTTGTGCGATACAAACTGGGAACAGATCTTCCACTTACCCAAATATTTGTGGACGATGGTGTGCACCATGTCTTTGCTAACGCCCAATTCCTCAGCCATCAGAGGTAGTCGCCAATCTTGTGCCAGCATTTCTCGCACTTGCGCAAACATGTCTGGGGTTCTGTTTGTTGGCAGCTGACCCAAACATGGCTCATCCCCAGTCATTTCCTTCCCATATAGTGAAAGCATTTGAACCAGTAGTAAACACATTTTCTGCTCACGGCTTCCCTCCCGTACACTTGCACCAACATTTCATGTGTCTCCATCATGGTTTTTCCTAATATGTAGAACTCGAAGTTCCCTCGTTGCTCCATTGCACTGTGACCCTACCTCTCACACAGACTATGTCAGACTTCCTGCAGCGGGTTTACCCTGACCATTACGTTTACTCCACTCTAGGTAGCCCCTCTCGACGTGTCTCAGGATAGCTACGTGAACATGTGTGCACCTGACCCACGTTGCCGTTGAGATATTGAACAACTCGCCAATCTTTTTAGGCACACCTCATTCTAGCAATGAATACAAAGCTTCCTCCGATTGGCTGAGTCAGAGGTTGTGACATCAGCCCCCCCCCCTCTCTCTCTCAGACTCAGAGGAAGCTTTGTATGCATTGCTAGAATACATTGCTTTCTCTGAATAGCGGAGCGCCGCTGTGATAAACTGTGTCCTGGGTATGAGACTGGAAGTCTTAGCTCAAACATGGAACACAGTGCGGTATGCTGCAAGTAGCCACAGGTACATAAAGATTATACCACACATCCCGCGGCAGCGCATGTTAGTAAGGGAAAGAGTATCAAAAGATGGAAGTTCAGCTTTAAAGCTTTTCTACTGCTCAGTCTACTGCAGATTCCTTTTTTGCTGCTGTGACCTGGACTTACTGTTAGAGGGTGTCTACATTCATTTTCTATGGTTCCACTGTATGAAGGAACATCGCCACCCTCTCGTCAGAGATAGACTATGGGATGTGTAGTGTGCATTGAACAGTGCACATGACCACAACGAACATGCACTGTTCATTCCAATTGAATGAATTGAGAGGGAAAAACGCTGAGGTTCAGGATCTCTTGTAAGACTTTACAATTTCAACATGGCGGATCCCTCCAGCAACTGCCTATATCCCTGCAACATGACTGACCAACCTGTGCACCCTCCTCTTCCCCTAAGGAGGGAACAAGCATGGCTCGAAAACATGTTGGGCTTATCCTGTGAACAATTCAAAGGATCTAGCCATACACAACTAAAAGGCCAGTCCAGTGTTCCAGTACCAAGAGTAGTGGGGTGTCCGATCAAGTATTGTACACTGCTATGCCAAATGCTCCAGGTGATCAGCATGCGTTCCACAGAGGGAAGAAGTGATGTCAGTGGTTTGGAGACTGGAAGTTCAACACGTTTCGCCTCCAGGGTGGCTTCAAGGACAATGTGGATGCCTGTTTAAGTCTGGTTTCTTGTAAGTAGCACCTAGCCAGCGCAAACTTCCCTATAACCATACAGTACTTCACCATTAGTTCCTTCTTTGTCTTCCACATACAAATATGATTGAGCACCTTTGAACGTTAATGGAAGTCATCACTGTGAGAGGCTTTAGTGAAATCCTTGTGCCCCATAATTGATCCCATTGATCTCAGCTTTTCTGACCCCAGAGTGACTCAGTGAGTGAGGTCACAACAGGGGAGTGTGGCACATGGCGCCGTTCTTGTTTGTGGAGCACCAGCAACAATATTGGAGCACTTATGGACTTTTTGAGCACTTAGCACTTTATTTCAGAGATATTATTTGTATAAATACATTTTTATACAATGTTCATTTGCACTTATTCACCATAGTCTGCAAGCGCTGTTTTGATTGATCCTTCTAAACGCTTTTTATTGACTATGTGACTGACATGAATTTTTGGTTACCTCTTATGTTGCCTAGGGTCATCTTTGTTAGACTTTACAAGGAAAGGGGGGGGGGGGCCCACACAGAGAGAAGTTTCATGAAAAAATTATTACAGGGCCATTAAGCGGTGGATGCATATGGATCGTTTTTTAGATGACTAAGGACAGCAATTTTATTTTACCATTAAAGCATTCACCGACTCCAGTGCGAAAGGTTTGGATTTTGCTATAGGGAAGCCAATACTCTCCCGCGTGCATTTTGCGGACAGCAGTGTACAAATCAAGGACAAACCTTACAAAATGGGGGGGGGGGGAAATAAAACACAAACACACTACTGCTGTCATCTTCTATATTCAACATCAGGTCTCAGAGATCCATAAAAAATACTTGACTACCACTGTATTATGAAAGTCTCCAGGGATAGAGGATGGATGGAGTCAGGCCAAGATTGGTTTCTGAACATAAGCAGGAAAATCTTATACTTGTGGCACAATGCTCACATACGTATCACTGTAATATAAACTCACAGAGGAAGGGTTGTGACCATAGGATGTTTAGCTGCAGCCTGCATTTAAAACACAGAAGGGTTCACGGTCAAAGGGCAGGTCCAAAATTAGGCACACAAATGAATAGAGACAAAAAACAAGAGAAGGCAAATTCAGACCCCAGGCCCAGTACTGGCTTCTCCTAGAATATTTTGATCGCTCTTTGTATGTGTATACATGGGCTGCATGTCGGGAGACAACAGCCGGTTCAAAGAAGACAAAAAAAAAATAAAAAAATAAAAATAACACACTTTATAGTGTGTACCTGGCTTAAAACTCTCCCTTGGCCCCTGTCCTACTGATGTGCACATGGTCTCCAGGGCTATACATCATGCTACTCTAGACCAAGCTGGTGACTCTTTGCTCAGAGCGGTAGGGAGAACTGAGCGATCAGCAGTGTTTTAATCACTCAGTCCTCAGCCTTAGAGACAGCAGGGGACAGATGCAACAGTGCATCGATTCACACAGGATCAGGCAGCTCCTGAAGTGCATTACAGCTCCAGTAGCTGTCAGTTCTCGACTGTGTTAGGGGGCAGCATGGCGCGCAATTCAGCACATCACACCCAGCTCATGTTTTTCTTATTTTTTTGTATTTGTACAAACTTTATTTGAAGTGTACAAAGTACACTTTTTAAAGGCAGCTGTGCAATGGGCTGCTGTACAGTGTTGTGCGATAAAATACAATACAGCATGTCTGCATTGTATCGCAGCTCGCTGCAGCGCAACTCTGGGCTGTGTTGCCTTGTGAATGGAACACACAGTAAACAATTGTTTTCTGTGTTTCCTTGTGGTGACAGATGTATATATTGTTGTAAAACACGCCTGTCACTGTAGGGTGTGAATTCCAGTGGTGTCCAGAAGTGACCAATGCGGATAGAGGACAGAGGAGACGTCAGGTTTGAAAACATCTGGTTTATATGATCAGATGACAAATTCATGCAGAAATCAAGACTATTTGTAGGGCTTCACAAACTGTTTAAAGATTTATGATCCTGGAACAAAATTCAACTGTTAGCGGAAAAATATATATATACTGTTCGTTCCTAAATAAGAAAACTGATGTCTCCATAAGCACTCAGAGTCCACATAGACAATGCAGTTTGGTGGGATGCATTTCCAGGAATGTCTATCATTCTCTGTAAGCAGTACACGTGTATCAATATCTTTAGAGTGTGTAATGGGAAGTCCAGCAGGGAAGCCCATTCCTTCCTCCCAGCCCCTCCCGCTATTCCCAGGAGACTCCTTGTGTTTCCTGAGGTGGGCAGCTTTGATAGTAAGTAGGAATAATGAACAACAGTTGCAGATCATACATTCGGTGGTACTAAGAATTTGCAGTCTTCATCGGAGGGTTACTGAACCATAGAGGGGAAAAAAAAAAAAAAAAGGGGGGGGGGGGGGAGGGGAGAAGAAGTTGTTAGCATTGATCCCCTACCCATTGCTCCTCCAACCTGCCCTGTAAATAAAATGTAGAGAATTGCTGTGTGCAACGTCCAACAATTGGTATATCATAGGTACAGATTATCAAATCCGCATATTGGTAAATCTGACATAAATGATCTACTGAACTGGTTTGCTCAGAATAAAGAATTTCACAACCCACAAAAATTCCCATCCAGCTCCGTCTCGTATTTCTCTCCTGACAGGTTCCCTTATTAAAGGGCATTAACGTTCATTGTAGTAAAGACAGCCCACTTGTTTTAAAGACATTGGAAAAGACCAAAAAAAAAAAATATATATAAATAAAAAAAAAAAAAAACAGAACATGTAGCTTAATTTTTTATTTTTTTGACGGAGTACACCACAACCATGCATTGTGGTGTGCTGCAATACATGTGCATCAGAGTGCATTGCCTTAGTGTGTTGGGGTGGCACTCAAAATGAACACACAACTTATGCAGCATATTACAAAAGTGCCTTTCAGCCCTAAGGCTAGGTTTTCACTAGTGCAAATTTTCATCCAATTTGGGACTGAATAGTCAACGACAAGTCGCACCCCATGATTTCTAATGAGTACCATTCAGATCTGTGCGACTTCAAAGTAGTGCCTGCACTACTTTGGTCACACTTTGATGTGACTTGAGGTCCATAGACCTCAAGAATACACAGGCATTGCTTCAAGTCACAGCAAAAAAATAAAAAATTGTGGCAAAAATCGCACGACTTCGGGGACGCAATAGTAGAAACATAGCCTTAAAAGTGGGAGTAAACTCCCATCGCTGACTTTTACCTATAGGTAAGCCTAAAAGGCTAAATACCTCCTAAAACGGGCACCATTTAGGAGATATTTACTGTATATGCAGCCAGTGCCCATTTGCTTCAGAGCCCTGTGCCATAAACGGAAGCTCCCACACGTATGTGTGGGAGTGACATCACAGCTCCAGCCAGTCACACAGCTAGAGTCCACAAATCCCGAAGGAAGACTGAGTGGAGATGGGAGTGCCTGCAGCGGTGGCAGCTTGGCGTTGGAAGGGCTTCATTTTAAGGCAAGTTTAACAATGTTCTAGTATGCCAAATGGTTTGTTTCTTGTTCATACATCAGGGGACACAGAGCTCTATTCATTACATCATGGGTTAGATAACCTACCTCCAGGTGTTGGACACTGGCAGCCCTAACTGTAAGGAGAGTTCCTCCCCTATATAACCCCCCTTATGGAGAGCACCTCAGTTTTTTCGCCAGTGTCTAAGATGTTTGGTCATGATGCAAGATGTGCCAAGAAGAAAGCTCTATTTGATGGTCTCTGTGGGTGCTCAGGAGCTACACAACTGGATCCATACCTCGGGCCAATAAAAATTGCCTAAGATGGATGGTACCCAGGCCTCGTGGGAGAAGAAACAAGTTTTGTCTGTAATGTCTCTTTGAGGACTGGGCTCTGACATCCAGCACTTTGGGCATATATTTAAATATGCGCAAAAGGTTTTCCTGGCAGAGTCTTCTACAAGTCCAGGGAAGAGGCTCCTGTAAGTAGGAACCCAGAACCCTGAAGGTTCGCACAACACTACCCATAGTGATGGGTGAAGGTTGGGTCTGGCTGTTCTCAGCAGTATTGGCGAGGATAAGGTAAGTGAAGACAATCCTAGGTGAATACAATAAGGACTGTCTTCTTTGAGGAGTTTGCATGTCTTACCAGTTTTCCACCACTAGAGGGAGTAAGAGGCATAGCTGGCGGGACATGCTCTCCAGGAAATACAAGCTCAGTGAAGCCACTCTATCAGCCGCTCACCTCCTCCACTGCAGGCTCTGACACATGAACAGAAAAGGGGGATCCCACAAAGTCTTGGGGTCCCACAATCATCTTCTTCTCCTCCTCCTCCTCCTCCCCCCTTCTTGATCTCACAAGAGTCCTTGATTACCCAAGGATACTTGGTAACATGGAGAAGCTTGTTTTTTTTACAAAAATGGCAAAAAAACAAAAAACAAAACCCCCCATAAAAAAAATGCTTGATTGCATACAAGATGCTGGATCGCACAGGGTTGCTTGATCACACACTTAACCGCACAGTAGTGCTTATAATGCATACAATGTTTGATTGCATAAAAAACAAATAAATTAAATTTAAAAAAAAGCTGAATCGCAAAAGTTGCATGTTCACCTAGATTTGCATGGTTGCATAATGAGGCATGTTAATTTAGCTTATGTTCACATTAGAATACGTGTCTGGATACATGATGTGCAAATTACACATTTAGAGACGCATGCCTGCTTGCAAGATGCTCGTTCCACAGCACATGATATGATATAGGTATGCGTGTATACAGCGCACAACTTTTTATGTTTTTGCCTTAAACATATTGTAAGAAATTCATGCTTCCATGAACACACACTTCTATTGAGGCATAGGGTGTTTACTCTTGCCACATAAACATGTGAAGAGCCATTTGCATGCCACTACAGAGGTTGTCTGCGTTTCACAGGGAAACAGCACCTCCTCCACTTAGTAGGCTTGCCCTTGGGTTAACCACCATGCTCGAGTTTTAAAGAATGCTAGGGCCCTCCTCTAGCAGGTTTAAGAGGCCAGGGTATAGTAGTAATGGCATGCCAAGGTAGTCTGCTGCTGAGAGATAAGTCTGTTGCATGGCTGGACCTAGGTACATCTTGCATGGTCAAGTATCTGGAACTCCTAGGTTAGGATCCCAGACTAAGGTACATTCTCAGCCCAAACAGACTTAATGTGCTCAATACAGTAAAGACTTAAGAGCACTTAAGCTGGGCCCTTAACTTAGAGAAATCATCTTGCAGCCCCTTTCGAGGCTGGAGGAGTTTTTTGGGTATAGCCATAGGCACAGGCACAGCCCAAAGCACGGTGTCTTTACCTGGGTCAAAGGCCAAGACGATAAAAGGAGATTAAAAAAAATAAAATAAATTTTTTTGGGCCTAAGTAGGCAAGTAGGGGAAAGACCTTCCATTTGCCTTTGAACGAGGTTGTTGGGGAAGATTGTAGCCTCATTCAAGGCTGTTCCTTTTGCCTAGTTTCACTCAATGCCATTAAAGAACAGCATGCTGTCGGCTTGGATTAAGAGAATCTAAGCCGTGGATTTTCCGATGCGCCTGACGTCAGAAGAACGTAAATCCTCAATTGGTGATTACTAGCCAAAAGTCTACAGGAAAATCCTTTATTCTAGTCGCCAGGAAAGAGGTAACTACAGATACCAGCATCATAAGCTGGGGTTCAGTCCTAGAAGAGCTTTTGGTCCAAGGGAAGTGGCCCAGACCGAAAGGTTCCTGTCCGTCAATATTCTGGAGGTTTGGGCAGTACGTTTGGCCCTCAGGGCCTGGACATGCAGTTCACAAGGTGGTCCTGTCTGGATACAAGCTGATAATGCTACAGCAGTGGCCTATATCAGTCACCAAGGGGGCGCCAGGAGTCTGGATACCCAGAGGGAAGTGAACCAGTTGTTGTTAGAGAGGCACGTTTCCTGGCCTATCTGCGGTCTTATTCCAGGGGGTGGAAAAATTGGCAGGTGGATTTTTCTAAGCCGGCAGCAACTGTACCTAGGAAAATGGTCTCTACACCCCACCATATTTCAGGCCATATGCTAAAGATGGGGTACCCCCAAATGTAGATCTGCCAACTTCCAGGTTCAAAAAGAAGCTAGACAACTTTGTGTCAAGAACAAGTGACCAGCTAGCACTAGGCTCAGAGAATGCCTTGAGATCAGTTTTCTCTGATCTATGCATTCCCTCCAGTTCCGCTTCTTGCACAGTTCCTTCATAGGATCAAGCGGGAAAGGAAGCCAGTAATTCTAATAGTCCCGGCTTGGCCCAGAAGGTCCTGGTATGCAGAGATTGTGTGAATGGCAGTTGGAAGGCCATGGGTTCTTCCGCTATGGCCAGATCTGATTTCACAGGGGCCAATATTCCATCCTTCCTTACAAAATCTGAATTTGATGTTTTTGCTATTGAGACCCATGTCCTAAAGTGTGGGACCTCAGGTCCAGTCCTAACCACTCTGGTTAATGCCAGGAAGCCGGCCTCCAGGCTCATCTATTATAGAATCTGGAAGGCATATGTCTCCTGGTGCGAGTCCAAGAGATGGCATCTTAGGAGGTATGTCATTGACAGAATTCTCACTTTCATTCAATTAGGAGTAGAAATTAAGCTGGCCTTGAGCACTATCAAGGGTCAGATCTCGACTTTGTATTTTTTTCAGAAACCGATTGCCTCTCATTCCCTAGTCTGGACCTTTATCCGGGGGGCACTGCGTTTAAATCTGCCAGTCAGGCCACCCGTGTGTCCATGGGATTTGAATTTGGTTTTGTCTATTCTACAAAAACAGCCCTTTGAACCATTACACCATGTATCTCTGTCTTTTGACCAAGAAGTTGTTTTTTTCTTGTTGTCATAACCTCTGCCAGAAGGGTATCAGAATCTTTTTTTTTTTTAATGTAAAGAGCCATACTCTGGTGTTGCGTCCTCACTCGACTTTCTTAACTAAGGTGGTATCAGGGTTCTACCTAAACCAAGATGTGGTCCTACCATCCTTTTTTCCAGATCCGCGAGGACAAATTGTTACACTCTCTAGATGATGTTAGAGCAGGCAGGCATAATCTATCTGGAAGCCACTGCTCAGATACGGAAGACTGGATTTTCTGTTTGTGTTGCCAGACAGTCCCAGAAAGGGCCAGGCAGCGAAGTCCACTATAGCTAGATGGATTTGACAAGTTATTGTTCATGCCTATGGTTGGGAAAAGAAAATTCCTCCTTTTCAGGTTAAAGTGCACTCAACTAGAGCAGCAAGTGCTTTATGGGCAGTGCATCATCAGGCCTCCATGGCTCAGATCTGTAAGGCTGCAACTTGGTCTTCGGCCCATACATTCACTAGTTCATCAGGTCATCAGATCATCAGATGGATGCAAGAGGGCATGAGGATACCGCTTTCGGGCGCAGTGTACTGCAGGCAGCAGTGCAGGTCCTCACGTCAATGGTGGTCTTTCTGATCTTTGTCTCCCTCCCCTCAGTTTGGGCATTGCTATGGGACATCCCATGATGTAATGAATAGAGCTGTGTTAAAAACGAAGCCCTCCAGTGGAACGCCGTCACCGCTGACAGTGCTTCCATCTTCTCGCTATCTTACTTCCGGGTTGGCAAGCTCCAGTCCTTTGATTGGACGAGCCACAATGACATCAATCCTGCACATGCATGCAGGGATCCACTGTTCAGGGCCCAGGGCTCTGAAGGAACAGCATAGTGCATGCTCCATTGATGCCGCCGGCGCCTTCACAAGTAAAGATCTCCTAAACAGTGCATCTGGAAAGTATTCACAGGACTTGACTTTTTCCACATTTTGTTATGTTACAGCCTTATTCCAATATGGATTCAAATTAATTATTTTCCACAAAATACTACAAGCAATACCCCATACTGACAACGTGAAAGATGTTTGTTTGCAAAATTTACACACACACACACACACACACACAGCCTTTTCCATGACACTCAAAATTGAGCTTGGGTGGATCTGGTTTCTAATAATCATACTTGAGAGGTTTCTACAACTTGACTGGAGTCCACCTGGTAAGATCTGTTGATTGGACATGATTTGGAAAGGCACACACCTGTCTAGATAAGGTCCTACAGTTAACAGTGCATGTCAGAGGACAAACCAAGCCATGAAGTCCAAGGAATTGTCTGTAGACCCCCCGAGACAGGATTCTATCGAGGCACATCTGGGGGAGGGTACTGAAAAATTTGTCCAGCATTCAAGGTGCCAATGAGCACAGTGGTCTCCATCATCTGTAAATGGAAGATTGGAACTACCAGGACTCTTCCTAGAGCGGCCCACCCAGTCAAACTGAGCAGTCGGGTGAGAAGGGCCCTAGTCATAGAGGTTACCAAGAACTCGGTAGTCAGTCAGAGAGCTCCAATGTTTCTCTGTGGAGAGAGGAGAACCTTCCAGAAGAACCACCATCGCTGCAGCACTCCACCAATCAGTTCTGTATGGTAGAGTGGCCAGAAAGAGTGGGAAGCCATTCCTCAGAAAAAAATAAAAATAAAAAACACACACACACACACACACACACACACACACACACGTCTGCCTGGAGTTTGCCAAAAGGCACCTGAAGGACTCTCAGAACATGAAAAAACTTCTCTGGCCTAATGAAACAAAGATTGAACTCTTTGGCCTGAATGGCAAGTGTCATGTCTGGGGGAGACCAGGCACCACTCATCACCTGCCCAATACCATCCCTACAGTGAAGCATGGTGCTGACAGCATCATTCTGTTGGGATGTTTTCTAGTGGCAGAAACTGGGAGACTAGTCAGGATTGAGGAACAGATGAATGCAGCAATGTACAGAGACATCCTTGATGGAAACCTGCTCCAGAGCGCTCTGGACCCCAGACTGGGGCAAAGGTTCATCTTCCAACAGAACAACGACCCTAAGCACACAGCCAAGATAATAAATTAGTGTCTATGGGACAACTCTGTGAATGTCCTAGAGTGGCCCAGCCAGAGCCAAAATTTGAACCCGATTTAACATCTCTGGAGAGATCTGAAAATGGCTGTGCACCGACGCTCCCCATCCAACCAGATAGAGCATGAGAGGTCCTGCAAAGAAAAGAAAATAGGAGAATGGCCCAAAAAAGGTGTGCCAAGCTTGTAGCATCATACTAAAAAAAAATAAAAAATAAAACAAAAAAAGGAAGAAGGACTTGTGGCTGTAATTGGTGCTAAATGGTGATTCAACAAAGTATTGAGCAAAGGCTGTGAATACTTATGTACATGGAATTTGTTTTCTTTTTAATAAATTTGCAAAGATTTCAAACAAACTTCTTTCACGTTGTCATTATGGGGTATGGTTTGTAGAATAAATGATGAATTTAAAGCGGAGGTCCACCCTAAAGTGGACCTTCCGCTCATTGGAATCCTCCCTCCCTCCGGCACCACAATTGGCACCTTTCAGGGGGGAGGGGGTGCAGGTACCTGTACAGTACAGGTATCTGCACCCACTTCCGGCATAGCTATCTGCGGAAAGGGGCGTAGATTCTGCAGAATCTACGCCCCTTTCCGAAAGTCCCCCGCTTCCTGCTGGGAAACACACGGATCCCAGAGACAGCAGGACCATCCTTATTGCGCAGCGCGACTCGCGCATGCGCAGTAGGGAACCGGGAAATGAAGCCGAAAGGCTCCACTTCCTGATTCCCATACCCAAGATGGCGGCGGCAGCACCCGAGAGACGATCGAGAGATCGGCTTCGGGTGCTGACATCGCGGGCGCGCTGGGCGGGTAAGTGTCACTATTTTAAAAGTCAGCAGCTGTAAGTATTTGTAGCTGCTGGCTTTAAAAAAAAAAAAAAAAAAAAAAAAAAACACGGCAGAACTCCCGGCGGACTCCCGCTTTAATCCATTTTGGAATAAAGATGCAACATAACAAAATCTGGAAAAGGTGAACCACTGTGAAAAAATAAACTTTCCTGATGCACTGTACCCATCAATATAAAAGCAAATGAGTTTACTAAAAAAATAATAAAAAATAATAAAACACCCACACTCAACCAAAAAAAAACCCAAATAAAACAAAAAAAAAAAAAAAAAAAAAAAAAAAACCTGTTATGCTCGCCATTATCTAGGAGGCCATTCATTCAACAGAAACATCATGCAATTCTACTCATTTCGATCTAAACATACACCATGTAGTAGGTCTCTGCTGAGATTAAAAGCAACTGAAAGCGACAGATAAGGAATACATAGAACCACCATCTTACACCTGAAGGTAGAACTTCTATATTTAGTCACTTGGTAAACATGAGGACAGGCAAGTGGGAAGCTTTAACTTCCTCTACTGGTTTCCTTTCGTTTGATGTCAAAAGTATTTGGACATGAAACAGGGATAGTAAAGAAATACTTAATTGCCCAACATTTCCGCAAGTAGAAGCTGTAACAAGGGTTTATTTATTAAGATACTGAAATGTGTAATGGCTGTACATTATAGGGTTAAATTATCATAATGTATACACTGCTCCACAGCCAATCACATTTAAACCTACACTAGAATATGACAAGAAATGAATATTTGCACATTGGCTGCTGTGGGATGTATAGACACTTCCCACCTCCGGGAATCAGAGGAAATCTACCCTAACAGTTGCAAATAAACCCCCCAACAGACCCCAGATCTCGCCATGAAGAGCATGTCACATGCCTGTTGCTGTCACAAGGGATGTTTACATCATGATTTAAATCACTAGTAAAAAAGCTTGATTGAAATCATAATTTTTAAGAGCAGCTGTATCTCTGTCCTGCCCGTGGCTCCTCCTCTGACCCGCTGTTGACTCACTAACAGTCCCATTCACATTAATGGGACGGCTGGTGATGCGGCATTGACACAACAAGGCGAGGGACATGGCGGGAGAAGGCGAGTGAATATACCCACTATCAGGCACTGCCATGATGGATCTGAAATGACAAGTGCTCTTTAAATGTAAGGACTTATTCTTGCTGGTAGTTAGAATCTTTAATATTTGCAAACAAAATGAAGGTTCCCCATTTAGAATAAGCAGCTGCAGGTTTGCAAAACAGCAATATCAGAACAGATTGAATGGTACAGTTTGTACATAGATTTGCAAAACAATAGGATAAAGGAATATTCCCAAACTTTGTTTTATCTCATGGTTACTGTGAAGTTATGTAAAGGCATCAATGCAGTGCATGTTATCGAAGCTTGCAGAGCTTGGATTCATTGAACGAGTTTACCAAAAATGTAAATATTACAGAATATACAGCCTCATGCAATACAACTAAGCTCCATTTCATACTCAAACTAAATTATTAAGGCATCTTAAATAGAAAACTCTTTAGATAAAATTATTTTGGAGTAAAAATCTATTAAAATAAATTTGATAAAAAAAAAAAAAAAAAAAAGCCCACCTGATAAATCACATACTGTGGCAATGCTAAAGCTGTATTCTCTAAGAATTTCACAAGACAAAACCTGCTTCATCAGGAGATATACCAACGTGCGCTAAGTACATACACAGGCAGTAAAATCATAGGAAGGATCTGTCAGCAACTGCAGAACCAAGGCCTGAAAGGTGATGGATAAAGGGCCCTGTAAAACTGGGACAAGGGGCTTTTTTAGGGTACTGCAGGGTATGCTCTTGCCTACTGACTATGAGCCCTGGCTTTAGCTAACTG
This sequence comes from Lithobates pipiens, assembly GCF_037356315.1. Classification (NCBI taxonomy): domain Eukaryota; kingdom Metazoa; phylum Chordata; class Amphibia; order Anura; family Ranidae; genus Lithobates; species Lithobates pipiens. The sequence goes on along the minus strand of NW_027507686.1, from coordinate 164,199,573 downwards.
TGTGGTACAAAATTCAGTGAGTTTACAATAATGGCAACTCCAGATTGCACCTAAGCTAGTGTTTAGTTCTTGAGTGCAATTCTCAGCTATAATATCTGATTCCTGTGCAGAGGAAGCTTGGCAAAGGCACCCATGTTGGGTGCCAGGCAGTCCATCACAAGCGTGTTTATATGCATAAAGTGTTTGGAAGTTAATATTTTTATTTGCCAGAATAATATAGTTTACATATAGTTTGTGTAAACATGCATTTAGATGCATGAATGCGTTTACAAGCTTCAAGCATTTTTTCTGCCAAAACACTGCTGCTCCTGGATACACTGGGCTCACATACACTATATTACCAAAAGTAATCTTTAACTGTTAGGTGATAGCCCAACATTTGGGATTTTCCTTCTCCTTCAATGATAATGGTAAACCCGACAAATAGAGAGGGTGAATCTCCCTAATGGGGGGCACAGACAGCAATAAAAACTGATGGGTGTTCTAACCCCTCTCCACTTTATCCAAAACTAAAGAAAAAGTTTATTATATTTAAAATACACTATATTGTCACATGTTTTGGGACACCTGGCTTTAAATGCACATCAACTTTAACCACTTCAATACAGGGCACTTAAACACCTTCCTGCCCAGACCAATTTTGAGCTTTCAGCGCTGTCGCACTTTGAATGACAATTGCGCGGTCATGCTACACTGTACCCAAATTAAATTTTTATCATTTTTTCCCCACAAATAGAGCTTTCTTTTGGTGGTATTTGATCACCTCTACGGTTTTTATTTTTTGCGCTACAAAAAAAATACCGAAAATTTTGAAAAAAAAAATGTTTTTTTTTGTTTCAGTTTCAAAACTTTGTAAATAAGTACGTTTTCTCCTTCACTGATGGGCACTGATGGGGCTACACTGATGGGCACTGATAAGGTGGCACTGATGGGCACCAATGTGGCACCAAAGAAGTGGCACTGATAGGCGGCACTGATGGGCGACACGGATGGACACTGATAGGTGGCACAAATTGGCACTGATAGCTGGCACGGATGGGCGGCACAGGTGGGCATAGATAGGCGGCACAGGTGGGCACTCATAGGCGGCACAGGTGGGCACTCATAGGCGGCACAGGTGGGCACTCATAGGCGGCACAGGTGGGCACTCATAGGCGGCACAGGTGGGCACTCATAGGCGGCACAGGTGGGCACTCATAGGCGGCACAGGTGGGCACTCATAGGCGGCACAGGTGTTATAGTAATGGATGCCAATCAGTGCCAAACAATGCATGCCAGTGATGCCCATTGTGGGCACTGATTGGCACCCATTGTGCTGACTGGCATCCCTGGTGGTCTAGGGAGGATTATGGATTTTATTACCTTTTCCCTGGTGGTCTAGTGGTGTCCCTGGTGGTCCAGTGTGGGCATCCTCGGGGGGCTGTGCTGATAATCGATCAGCACAGACCCCCCCGTCAGAGGAGCAGCCGATCGGCTCTCCTCTACTCGCGTCTGACAGACGCGAGTGAGGGAAAGCCGATCACCGGCTCTTCCCATTTACACTGTGATCAGCCGTGATTGGACACGGCTGATCACATGGTAAAGAGTCTCCGTCGGAGACTCTTTACCGAGATCGTAGTTGCCGGGTGTCAGACTGACACCCCGCAACAACGATCGCCGCGATGCGCGCCCCCGGGGGCGTGCAGCGGCTCATAATCCTAATCACGTCATATGACGTCCGGTTAGGATTATGAAACCACTTTGCCGCCGTCAATTCCCTATAGGGCGGGCGGCAAGTGGTTAATGGCATCCCAGTCTTAGTCCGTAGGGTTCAACTTCAATATTGAGTTGGCTCACCCTTTGCAGCTATAACTTCAACTTTTCTAGGAAAACTGTGGACAAGGTTTAGGAGGGTGTCTATGGAAATGTTTGACCATTCTTCCAAAAGCGTATTTGTAAGGTCAGGCACTGATGTGGATGAGAAGGCCTGGCTCGCAGTCTCTGCTCCAATTCATCCCAAAGGTGTTTATCGGGTTGAGGGTAGGCCAGCCAAGTTCCTCCACCCTAAACGCACTCATTAATGTCTTTATGGACCTTGCTTTTTGCACTGGTGCGCAGTCACGTTGGAACAGGAAGGGCCCATCCTCAAACTGTTCCCACAAAGTTGGGAGCATGAAATTGTCCAAATTGTCTTGGAAAGCTGACGCCTTAAGAGTTCCCTTCACTGGAACTAAAGGTCTATGCCCAACCCCTGAAAAAACAACCCCACCCCATAATCCCCCCTCCACCAAATGATTTGGATCAGCACACAAAGCAAGGTCCCCTGGGGTCTGGTGCATTTCTGGTCCAAATTTTTGCCTGAATTCTCACCCGAACGCGACCCAAAAATGCACAGGACCTTTTTGGAAACCGCACTATGGCCACCCTGGACAAATGGGTGAACCGGGTCCACTAACGCTCGATTCACACTAAATGCGTTTTTTGATGCATTTTGCAGAAAGGGAAATGTTTTAACATGGGTTGCTATAGAACATGTTCACATCAATGCATTTTTGTGCCTCTGTGTTTTTAGAAAGGGTCAGGGTTTTTTCCCCCTGCAAAATGCAGCGTTTTACATGTAATAGACTTCATAGGACCTGCATCCAAAATGCAAGTACCACGTTTTTACTGCAATTAGTTTTTTTTTTTTAGTTGTACAATCACTGTATATAAACGGGTTGCCAAGGAGGGGTCCGGAAAGCCGGCCGTCGCTTCCTTAACAACCAATGAGTCATCAGCCGTCAGCGGGCTTCCCTGCTGAATGTAAAAGAAAAGAATTGCCAGCAAAAAAAAAAAAAAAAAAAATCCATACCAGACCCTTATCCGAGCATTCAGCCTGGCAGGTCAGGAAAGGGAGGGGACGAGTGAGCGGCTCCCCTTCTGAACCATATCAGGCCGCATGCCCTCAACATGGGGGGGTGCTCTTTACTCCCCACCCCAAAGCACCTTGCCCCATATTGATGGGGACAAGGGCTTCTTATCGACAATACTTTACTTGCCCAGTGGTTGTCAGAGTCTGCGGGTGGGGCAGGCTTATCAGAATCTGGAAGTCCCCTTTAACAAGGGGGCCCCCAGATCCCGGCCTCCCACCTATGTAAATGAGTATGGGATACATTGTACCCCTACCCATTCACCAAAAAAAAAAAAAAAAAAAATACAGTAGACAGTTTGACAAGTCTTATTAAAAATATCTTCTTCCTTCATTCTTCATCTTCTCCCGCTCTTCTTTCTCCTGTCTCCTTTGTCCAGGGTTCTCCTTCATCTGCCGACAACCCCCCTCCGATGCAGGGTCCAGCATGTCCTAGGTAAGGATGGTGGCATGGTCTTCTGATGTCATCTGAGGGGCCCCCATCCCCTTGTAATGTCACCTTCTGGGGCATGATGGTTCTGTGACCTCACAAGGGGGCAGGGCCCCTGGGTGACGTCATCTGATGACCACACCCCATTGTTATCCAAGACATGCTTGAAATTGGTGCGGACAGATCCTCGGGACGCAGCATCGAAGGAGGGTCGTCGGCAGCAGAGGAAGGAGAACACCGGACAAAGAAGAACGTAGAAAGAAGAGTGGAAGAAAAAGCAGCAGGAGAAGGAGAAGCACGCAGGAGCAAGGCCGGAGGAAGAAGCAGGTTAGAAGATATTAAATAAAAGACTTGTCAATAAAACTGTCTACTGTATTTTTTCACTCTACACTCCTTTGCAAGGTGCTTTGGGGCGGGGGAGCCTGGTATGGTTCGGGGGGGGGGGGGGGGGGCCTCCCTTTCCTGACCTGCTGGGCTGAATGCTCGGATAAGGGTCTGGTATGGATTGGTATGGGGGGGTCCCTATGAATCCATATAAGACCCAAGGGTCTGGTATGGACCTGTGGGGGGGCGCCCACGTTTTTATTTAATTTTTTTCACAAATTTATTTTTAGCCGGCAATTTATTTTTTACATTAAGCAGGGAAGCCCGCTGGCAGCTGATGACTCATCGGTTGTTGAGGATGTGGTGGCCAGCTTCCCGACCCCCTCCTTAACAACCAGCTATATACAGTGTAAAAATAAATAAAATAAATAAAATAGCGGCAAGCCCTGCAAAAAACTAAAGAAACATGCATAGATGTGAATAGAGTCTAAGAGCTGGTCACATTCACATGTCATGCAAATTGGATGTGGTGAAAACCGCATCCAATTCACATATATGTAAACCCGGCTGAAGTAGGTTTCTATTTCTGCCCCTAAAAACCCCTGCCACTAAACACTGCTAAAAGCCTACGTGTGTATGGACACATAGGCTAAAATGCTGGAGAGTTTGGAGGTAAAAAAAAAAAAAAAAAAAAAAAAAAAGCCAAAAACGTCCCTAGATGCGGCTGCAAAAACAAAACAAAAACAAAGTACAGCCCTTGTGATTGCCTGTGAGGTCTGCTCAGTGAAGGCCGGGCTTAGACTTTTCATATTAATCTGATTAAATGAAGACTCTTTTATTCATGTGCCATTAGGTTTGAGCTCATTTGCACTAATAAAATATGTGATACATCTCTTTGCATGGGCGCTATATAAAGCAAAAAGGTAAAAGAAGAAAAGAAGAGAGGCTCGGGACTCAATCTTATCCAAGCAGCTGAGTATCATATGGCAGAATTCGTAATCAGCCACAGTGCTCCTTACAATCCTACCACAATGTCACGTCTAGGGTTACAAGATTATATAAGGAATTATGTTTCTTGTAACCTTCATCTAATTGGAATGTCAAAGTAGACTTCATGCTATAAGCTGTTCAATTAACACTTTTAATTAAAAATGAATCATGCCTACCCGGTAGAAGTAAAGATGGAAATAGTAAGAAAATCCTTTACCCAAGAAAAATTAGGGGAGCCATGTTTAAAAAAAAAAAAAAAAGGTACATATAGCCATTCCAGATTAGAAATACTTCCGACAACGTTAACGAGCTAGAAGGCTGAAAATAAAAACATAAGTGAAGCGCAACTCAAAATTCAGAATACAAAATTATAAATGACAACATATCCTCTTTGATCATATTGAATCAATATAATAAGCCTATATAAAGCGTCCCAAATATATATACACCGCTGTGCATTCAGTACAATAACTCCCTTCCTTGTGAAACCTTCAGCGACCACCACCCTTAGGTGAAAGACCTGCTCAACCTAAGACCCCTTTCACACTGGGGCGTTTTTCAGGCGCTTTAGCGTCAAAAAAAGCGCCTGTAAAGCGTTTGAAAGAAGCCTCATCTGCAGTCCCAATGTGAAAGCCCAAGTGCTTTAAGAGCCCTTTCACAATGTCAGCGCCCGAAAAACGCTCGTAAAGTGCAGCTTAAACTAGCAGCGCTTTACCAGCGTTTTTCGAGCATTATTGGGGCGCTTTTAACCCCTGCTAGTGGCCAAATAAAGGGTAAAAGCGCCCACAAAACGCTGCTGCCAATAGCGCTTTTCAGGTGCTTCCCATTGATTTCAATGGGAAGGGGCGCTTTAGGAGCGTTGTATTCACCGCTCCAAAAGCGCTGCAAAGAAGCTGCTTGCAGGACTTTTTTTGACGCCCTGCCAGCGCAGCGCCTCGGTGTGAAAGCACTCAGGCTTTTACATTGGGATTGCAGTTGCGGCTTCTTTCAGGCACTTTTTTTAACGCTAAAGCGCCTTAAAAACGCTCCAGTGTGAAAGGGGTCTAATAGGCATTGGTCATTAGCCTCCTCCTTGGGCACTGGAATAATGGATCTCCTTTTTTAACTCAGCATTTTCATATGATAAGGAACACAAGAAAGCGACCCACAGTGCTCCCCCATTTCCACAATTTATTTAATAAAACCGAGGTAAAATTTATATTAATTTTATTTATTTAATATTTTATTTATATATATACATATACACACACACACATATACATACACACAGTGCCTTGCGAAAGTATTCGCCCCCTTGAACTTTTCAAGCTTTTGCCACATTTCAGGCTTCAAACAAAGATATAAAATTTTAATTTTTTGTGAAGAATCACCAACAAGTGGGACACAATTGTGAAGTGGAACTAAATCTATTGGACAATTTAAACTTTTTTAGCAAATAAAAAAGAGAAAAAGTGGTGCATGCAAAATTATTCGGCCCCTTTACTTTCAGTGCAGCAAACTCACTCCAGAAGTTCAGCGAGGATCTCTGAATGATCCAGTGTTGTCCTAAATGACTGATGGTGATAAATAGAATCCACCTGTGTGTAATCAAGTCTCTGTATAAATGCACCTGCTCTGTGATAGTCTCAGGGCTCTGTTGAAAGCGCAGAGAGCATCATGAAGACCAAGGAACACACCAGGCAGGTCCGTAATACTGTTGTGGAGAAGTTTAAAGCCGGATTTGGATACAAAAAGATTTCCCAAGCTTTAAACATCCCAAAGGAGCACTGTGCAAGCGATCATTTTGAAATGGAAGGAGTATCAGACCACTGCAAATCTACCAAGACCTGGCTGTCCCTCTAAACTTTCAGCTCAGACAAGGAGAAGACTGATCAGAGATGCAGCCAAGAGGCCCATGATCACTCTGGATGAACTGCAGAGAACTACAGCTGAGGTGGGAGAGTCTGTCCATAGGACAACAATCAGTCGTACACTGCACAAATCTGGCCTTTATGGAAGAGTGGCAAGAAGAAAGCCATTTCTCAAAGATATCCATAAAAAGTCTCGTCTAAAGTTTGCCACAAGCCACCTGGGAGACACACCAAACATGTGGAAGAAGGTGCTCTGGTCAGATGAAACCAAAATCGAACTTTTTGCCCACAATGCAAAACGATACGTTTGGCGTAAAAGCAACACAGCTCATCACCCTCAACACACCATCCCCACTGTCAAACATGGTGGTGGCAGCATCATGGTTTGGGCTTGCTTTTCTTCAGCAGGGACAGGGAAGATGGTTAAAATTGAGGGGAAGATGGATGCAGCCAAATACAGGCCCATTCTGGATGAAAACCTGTTGGAGTCTGCAAAAGACCTGAAACTGGCACAGAGATTTATCTTCCAACAAGACAATGATCCCAAACATACAGCAAAATCTACAAAGGAATGGTTCACAAATAAACGTATCCAGGTGTTACAATGGCCAAGTCAAAGTCCAGACCTGAATCCAATCGAGAATCTGTGGAAAGAGCTGAAAACTGCTGTTCACAAACGCTCTCCATCCAAACTCACTGAGCTCGAGCTGTTTTGCAAGGAAGAATGGGCAAGAATTTCAGTCTCTCGATGTGCAAAACTGATAGAGACATACCCCAAGCGACTTGCAGCTGTAATCGCAGCAAAAGGTGGCTCTACAAAGTATTAACGCAAGGGGGCCGAATAATTTTGCACGCCCCACTTTTCATTTTTTTTATTAGTTAAAAAAAGTTTCAAAAATCCAATAGATTTCGTTCCACTTCACAATTGTGTCCCACTTGTTGGTGATTCTTCACAAAAAATAAAAAATTTTATATCTTTATGTTTGAAGCCTGAAATGTGGCAAAAGGTTGAAAAGTTCAAGGGGGCGAATACTTTCGCAAGGCACTGTAGTTCTAGCAGTAATAATTGGGGTTAGAACACTAATCCCTGATTACCGCTAACCCAACATGCGATTTTGGACACAAAGGTCCCTACACTACTTTGATGCGATTTGTGTGCCAGAGAGGTTAAAGTTCCATCAAAGTTACACTATATGAACAGAACCATCATACTTTCATATTAGCCAAAAAAAAAAAACCACGCCCACACCAGAACAGAAGCATCAATCACAACACATAGTTGTGAACCTAGCCTTATAGTGGATCATCATTGAATGATGGCGGATATTTCTTGATTTGCAAACAAACCTCTAGAAAATAAATAAAGCCCAGAGTGTCAGTTAAGGCTCCATTCACATTGTGCAACTTTGGAGACCCGCTAATTTCCAGTGTGACTTTTACATGACTTTACACTCAATGGATCCAAGTCGCATAAAAAAAATATATATATATATATATATATATATATATATATATATATATAAAACACCACACCACAGCAGTGCAGGCACCTTTTCAGCCGCACAAATTTTACGGTCGCCATTTAAAATAACGGGGTGCAACATATGTGATGGATATTTCAGTCACCAAGCGGACTCCCTCCTACTCCTTCCTCGGCTGCTGGGCCAATAGGAGAGAGGTGCAAAGCCTTGTGCATACACAGTAGGGTTCCCGGCGTAAAACTGTAAGGCTACACTGTCTGGTTCCCTTACTCGCAATGGAGGCATGCACCCGACAGCTGACGAAAATCAGCTGCGGTGCTGACATTTATATATTCTCTCTCTCCAGCTCCTCTGCCCCTCCTTTCACCTCCATAATCATTTAGGTATCATATCCAAGATTCAGTTTCAGAGCACCTGGATGTATACATATGGGAAACTTTCACAGGTAAATAACATGCCTAAATAGGTTAAATGCACAGATGATTTTATGAAAATATTGTTGCTGCTATAAATGGTCTGGCGACAGGGTCCATTAAAGCAAACCCTTACTGTGAAAAATACAGAATCTGACACTTAATGAAAATGCCAAGTGCCTGGTTGTCTTTAACCTCCATACTTTGAGTTTCTGACTTAGAACAAACATGAAGCTTGTGAAAATCACAGGAAAGCGAGTCCTGATATTTGTTCCTGTATACTTGTTTTAGGGGAATGGCTCAAAATATTGGAGTCTTTTGAATCAACAGCCAGGCAACTAGCATGTTCAAAAGGAGAAATTAGGAGAAATTGTTTTGACTCTGAAGCTAGTGGTAATCACTGTAGAAGCAGTATCTACTACATCCCTAGTCAAAAGTTTTGAGAATGACACAAATATTACATTTTCACAAAGTCTGCTACCCCAGTTTTTATGATTGCAATTTTAATATACTCCAGAATGTTATGAAGAGTGAGCAGATGAATTGTAATGTCCCTCTTTGCCATGAAAATGAACTCAATCCCCCCAAAAAAAGAAAAAAAAATGAACACACAAACACACACACACACTTTCACTTCATTTCAGCATGCCACAAAAAGGACAAGCTGACATGTCAATGATTCTCATGTTAACACAGGTGTTAGTGTTGATGAGGACAAGGCTGGAAATCACTTTGTAATGCTGAGCTAGAATAACAGATTGGAATCTTTAAAAAGGAGGGTGGTGCATGAAATCATAGTTCTTCCTCTGCTAACCATGGTTACCTGCAAGGAAACACATGCAGTCATCAATGCTTTGCACATAAGTGATTCACAGGCAAGGATATTGCTGCTACTAAGATTGCATCTAAATCAACCATTTATCAGATCATCAAGAACTTCAAAAAGGAGAGAAGTTCAAATTGTTGTCAAGGCGGCTTCAGGGTGCCCAAGAAAGTCCAGCCAGCGCCAGGACCGCCTGGTGTGCAGCAGACAGGTGTGAGTGCACCTCCATGCACAGTGAGGTGAAGACCTTTGGAGGATGGACCGGTGTCAAGAAGGGCAGCAAAAAAGCCACTTCTCTCCAGGAAAAAACACCAGAAACAGACCGATAGTCTGCAAGAGGTACAGGGATTGAGTGAGCTGCTGATGACTGGGTTAAAGTCATGAATTCCCTTTCCAATTGTTTGGGGCATCTGGGGGAAAAAAAAAAAAAAAAGAAACCTTGTCCAGAGAAGAAAAGGGCAAGTGCTACCATCAGTTGTGTGGCATGCCAACACTTAAGCATCCTGAGACCCTTCATGTGTGAGGTTGCTTCTCAGCCAAGGGAGTAGGCTCACTCACAATTTTGCCCAATAACAAAGCCATGAAGAATGGTACAAAAACATCCACCAAGAGCAACTTCTCCCAACCATCCAAGAACAGTTTGGGGAAGAACAATGCCTTTTCCAGCATGATGAAGTACATTGCCATAAGGCAAAAGTGATAACTAAGGGGCTTGAGAACAAAAACATGGACATTTTGGGTTCATGGCCAGGAAACTCCCCAGACCTTAATCCCATTGATAACTTGTGGTCAATCCTCAAGAGGCGATTGAGTGAAAAAAAATAAAAATAAATAAAAACACACAAATTGACAAATTCCAAGCACTGATTATGCAAGAATGGGCTGCATCAGTCAGGATGTGACCCAGAAGTTGATTGACAGCATGCCAGGGCAGATTGCAGAGGTCTTGAAAAAGAATGGGCAACACTGCAAATATTGATTCTGCATAAACTTAATTTAACTGTCAATAAAAGCCTTTCACACTTATGAAATGCTGGCAGTTATACTTCAGTATACCATATTAACATCTGACAAAAAGATCTAAAAACACTGAGGCAGCAGTCTTTGAAAATAAATACTTGTGTCATTCTCAAAACATTTGGCCAGGGCTGTACAGCGATCTCCAGCTTTTACGGGGATCCCACAGGTATGGCACTTACATAAAAACAAATGTGTATGACCACACAAAATATCAAAAGGTTGAGCCTCATGGAAAGCAGATGTTATGAAAATGCCAGTAGCTTTAGCTGTAGAATGCTGCATTAATAACGTACGTTTTTATGTGTTTTGCATTAGCATTTTTAAGCGTTTGCGTTTTTTTTTTTTTTTTTTTTAAACTATGCTCCCACAAAAGCTTATTGATCAAAAATGCTCATAAACGCAGAATAGTCACGTTTTTCAAGCTGAAAAATTCTTCTTCAAACAACCACTAGTTCTGGTGTGTCCTATGCATGGACACATAGGATAACATGCTGGGAAGTTTACTGGGAATAAAAAAAATAATTATATATAAAAACGTACGAACAAGACATTCACTTTCAGCTTAGTTCACAAACCATGCGGGAAGATTTACTAAAACTGGTGCAGGGCTACACAGTAACCAATCAGCTGTCAAGTTGTATTGCCCATTCACATCAAGGCGATTTGACATGTGATATGACACGTCAGAGCGCATGCCAAGTCGCAGCCTACTGCTGGCAACGGCACCATCCGAGACTTTACAGCGCCGCACCAATTTCCAAAAGTAGTTCCTGCACTACTTTTGGCAACTTCTGGGGCGTTTTCAATAGACATCTGTGGATGAACCCGCACAGATGTCTTTCAAATTGCCCCCGAACTCGCAATGAAATGCGGGTTTGAACCCGCGCGATTTAAAATCCGCCTCCAATGTGAACGAGGGCTTATTGTCAAAGTTTAATTGAACAAGCTGAAGTTAGAACTAATTAGTTGCCTTGTAGAGCTGCACTAGATTCTGTGCGCACCAATTTTAATAAATCTCCAGCATGTCCATAATAATTATTCCTAAATCCAAATAACCAGAAACAAAGTTCTTTAAGAGGTTGTAAAGGCCAAAGTTTTTTTTTTTTTTTTTTTTTATCCTTATGCAATAAGATAAAACAAAAAAAAAAAAAAAAAAAAAACCCCAAAAATTACCGGAGCCCCATCTCGATCAAGCGATTTTGCACGAGAGCCTAGGCTGCCCAGGACTCTTCCTCCAGATTATTGGCTGGGACACAGCAGTGGATGCCACTGGCACCCATTGCTGTCAAAGTCAGTGAGCCAATGAGGAGAGAAACAGAGGGCAGGGCCAATGAACACACAGAGCCAGGAGCGTCGGCGATGGACCCAAGAAGTGGAGGATCTGAGCTGCTCTGTGCAAAACCCCTGCCCAGAGCAGGTTAGTATGACATTTTTTTGTTTTAAAAATAACAAAGAACATAAATAATCACACTAATGTCTATCAAGTTCAATAATAATAAAAAAAAAAAAAAACCCCCACACCACACAACGACGACATTTGTACAACAATTCTCTTTGCATGAAAGTGTGATGTCAAAGGAATTGGTGTCCTTGGATTTAGGAATAACTATTATAGACACATTGTGAACTGAGCTGCACAATTGAATACTTTGTTGATACATTTTACATAGTATTGTTTAATACTTTTTCTGGTTATGGGTTTGATATTTTGAGCGCGCGCACACACACACACACACACTTTGTTTCTTTGCACACCCCCCAATGAGTTTAGTGATTGCAGCTGGATAATTATAATATGGTTGGCATGGAGCCTTTCACATTTAACGGTACATAAATAGTTACATTGATCTAGCTTGGACCAACACGCAAGACCCCTTTCGCATGGGCATTGCGGTCAGGTCTGCCTGTCAGTTTTTTAGGTGGACCTGATCAGAAGGGTCCATGGACAGGCAGATATAAACTGACTTGTGTCCATTTACACCACACCCACCTACCTCTAGGTCCTTCCAGATCTGGAAAAGTCCTTTTCAGTTTGACCAGATCAGAGGTAGCCTCATGGAAATGTACAGTGTAGTCCATTTACACCCGGTCGCCCATTGAGCTGAAAGGGCTCTGCTGTGTCCAATGGGCAGAAACTGAATGGGCACATATGTGACATCAGCGCCAATCAGCAAGGGACCTGCTCACAGATTCTCATGGGGCGGAGTCCACCTCTGATCAGAGTAAAAGGAGTCCAACAATGTAAAAAAAATGCCATACCTACATTTCTCAGGAAGTAATGGCTAGCACCCCATTTTATTAATATAATAAAAAAAAGGGGCGATTCCCTTATCCACGCATTTGATGTAGATGGTTGAATCCTCACGCTATGCTATTGTGTTCTAAAGGTTCCTTGCCTGCCATCAGAATACAATGGTCAGTGCTGCCGGCTATAGTCAATGGCACCGATTGACCAGGCAAAAACCCAACAGGCTGGTTGTACAGAAGTCGGTACAATCATCTTGCCCATACATGGATCAAAATTCACCTGTTCCCTGACGAATCGGCCAAATTTCGATCTATACATGACAAGCTTAAGCCTGTACCTAACTTAACCATTGACCAATCCACCATCAGAGCTGCACTACAAATAATTGTGGGAACACGCAATACTCCCCTGCCTCCTGTTATTCAGCCCTGGGTGCCTGGGCAGCCAGTGTCCCAGCCTGATTGGGGTGGGGTGGGGGGTAAGCCTAGTCATTAGCAAATACTATTGTGCACTTGACCAGTATCAGCAAAATTATTATTTTTTTTTTTTTTAGATACCTAAAAGCAACAGACTAGGAAAACAAGGGAAGCAGCAAAATGGAGAGCAGGCACCTGGTTCCCACAGATGTAAAATACTCAAATAATCAGGAAACTAATGCAAGTTAGTGGGCACTCCAATCACCAATCCACCTAAAGGCCATTTATCTTCCCATTGGTCAAATTAGAAGAAAAAGTGCAATGTTAAAGATGAAGCCCAGGAATTATCTTTTTAAAGGGCTTTCACACTAGGTGTGTCCTCTGAAGAGTGATCTGCAAACTGCTATTCACATCGCCTCCTCCCCACCTGACCTAATCCCACAAATTGAATGTGGTTGTGGCATGGCTTCAATGGGCGAGTATGCCAGGTAAGGCCTATTTTCAAACTCTGCAGCATGAGCTAAAAATAGTAATCAATTATACCTTAAAAATGTTTTGCAGGCACGACGTGTGAACAGCCCTGTCAGGCTGTAATAACATCTATTTTAACAAACCCCCATCCCTGAGAAGGTGAAGGTTGTGACATCATCTGTCCCTCCTCTCCATCTCATCCAATCAGAGAATGCCTAGTATTTATTGAAACAAAATACAAGGGGGTAGACCAATGGCAGATTTTAACCACTTCCAATCCAGGCATTTCTCGCCATCATGTACAAAACATCATTTTGCTACAAAAAAAAAAAAAAAAAAAATTACTCGGAGCCCCCCCAAGCACTATAATATATATATCTCCCCTGCACATTGCGGCCGCAAATGTGGTATGGGGAGGTCAGCAAGTGGTTAATAACAGTTTCTTATAAGCTAAAACTAAATCAGATATAAAAAGACACAAATTGTTGCAGCCGTTTGTTTTATTATTTGCCAGCAGGTAAGTATCTGACTTGGTATCGATCTCTTCCCATCCCCTGTACAGCAGAGCTCAGACACAGAGGGAGAAGTAGTTCAAGGAGCCAATCAGCTGAGTCTGCAGGGTTAATACTCTCACAGGGGCAAGCTGATAGGGGGGAAAACAGCAAAGTGTCAGAGAAATTAGCTAATCAGCATGCTGCTTCTTTACGTGTCCACTCACTGGGGGGAAAGTCAAGACCTGCAAGTGTTACTGGACAGAAGAAGAGAAAAATAAGGTCTCTTTCTCTACCAGAGAGGGCTGTGCTGTGTATATCTCAGGACCGGATTGACAAATACAAATCCTTTGGCAGGTAAGCAATTCCCATATATGAATTTCATCCATTTATTTAGTAGTTATGTATATTATATGTAAAACTTAAAGCTGAACTTAACATAACTGGCACCAACAAAGGAGGGCTACATATGATCCAAAATACTTTGCATGCATTCAGAAAATTAAAGGATTTCTGAATGGCAGTTATGCCCACTGGGCAACCTCCTGTATTAATGCAACAGTGCAGCCGCATGGGACCCGGAAACTAGTGGCCATCACTGGAGTAGTGGTGTTTACTACAATGGATTTCCGGCTTCCACACATATGGTATATGCATTGCTCCAGCTTGGAGCAATGTAACTGTAAAAATATCTATACCTGGAATTCTTCTTTAATCACTTCCCGTCCGGCCTATAACAGAATGACGACTGGGTGGTGGTTCAGTTATCCTGACTGGGCGTCATATGATGTCTTTCAGGATAACAGCCTCTGTGCGCCCGTGGGGGCACGCATTGCGGCGATCGGTGGAGCGGTGTGTCAGTCTGACACACCGCTCCACCGACCTTGGTAAAGAACCCAAGACAGAGGCTCTTTACCACGTGATCAGCCATGTCCAATCACGATGTCAACAGGAAAAGCCGTTGATCAACTTTTCCCCCAGTCTCGTCTGACAGATGCGAGTAGAGGAGAGCCGATCGGAAGCTCTCCTGACAGGGAGGGGTCTGCGCTGATTATCAGCACAGCCCCCCCTTGGATGCTCACACTAGACCACCAGGAGAGCCGCCAGGACCACCAGGGAAGGGGGCAACATGTGGATGGCCAGGTATGTACCCCATGTCCATCCACATGTGCAAATTATGCCCAATCACTGACTAGCGCCATTATATAACATGATGCCCGGCAATGTCACCCATCAGTGTCATTGCCACCTACCAGTGCCACCCATAAGTTCCCATCAGTGCCGCCTGTCAGTGCAACCATATCAGTGCCCATCATTGAAGAAGGAAAACTTGTTTAAACATTTTTTAACAAAAGAAAAAAAACTTAGTTTTTTTTCAAATTTTTCGGTCTTTATTTGTTGCGCAAAAAATACAAAACCACAGAGGTAATCAAATACCACCAAAATAAATCTCTATTAGTGGGAACAAAGTGATAAAAAATTTGTTTGGGTACAGTGTTGTATGACCACCCAATTGTCATTCAAATGGCGACAGTGCTGAAAACGGAAAATTGGCTTGGGCAGGAAGGTGGCCAAGTGCCCGCTATTGAAGTGGTTAAAGCCGAGCTGAATGTAATGTACAGGTTGAGTGAAAGTGAAGCCGGCCATAGATGAGTCAAATCTCGGCTGGTTCAGCAGGGAGATTTGAATGCTGTGTGAACAGGCTGATTGAGCAGCTTGGGTACAAACAGCTAGCTGGATTTTTCATGCAATTATTGCCAGTGGCTATAGCCGCTAGCGATTATCAATGTGTTCTCCTGGCATAGATGACTCCCCATGCCAGGAGGACATAAAAGCTCTGCAGGAGGGATTCTCCCAACACTGACTGTGGTTACAGGAAAGGAAAGAAATAGAATCGCACCATCTCTGGATTGCTAAAGAATTTTTTAACATGTAAATGTTATTTCAAAAGCAATTTTTAAATGTATAGTTTTTATATTGGGACAATGCTCTGTCCCCATTTCCCCAAGTACTCTCCTGTGTTGTCATCCTGTCACACTCATTTGGCGTGGAGATCACAAATGGCCATAATATTGCTCATCAGGTCTTGTTCCCATGGTCAATGATGTCCATATAGTGTGAACAGCGCGTCTTCTGCAGGGTCTCAACTTCCAGATGCCATGTGCTGGCGGCCCACTAAGACCGCTGACCAGAACCCGCACACCTGACAAATTAGTGGGTCTGTGCAGCTGCTGCATCCTAAAAGACTGCTGTCTACATGCAACACCTGGAAGTTGACACACTGTGAAGAAAACAGCCTTTTCAATTGTTATGGGTATCACTGTTCTTGTGAACAAGACATTATCCAAGCAAGTCCACTGCTGACACCACCAGGAAGCCCAGCCTGAGCAATGATGTGCAGTCAGAGCTGGAGTAGATGTATGTAGACAGGAAGTGGCTGCAAAAGGGCTGCCAGAGTCAGCAGGAAGAAGATGCAATGAAGGTTAAAAAAAAAAAAAAAAAGTAGGTATGTAATATATGTATGACATGTGCTATTTTAGCACACGAAAGATCATTAATTTACAGTTAACATCTATTAAATGCTTTTCTATACTAGAATCCAAAGCATTCCTATACTGGAGAAATGCTCTGTAATTTACAGGTGGATCCAGTTATCCTTTAGAATGAAAGCTCTCACATTCTGGGCCTTCCTAATCCTCTTGTCTTAAATTGGTTGAAACCGTACCGTATCCCTTTATTTTAAAAAGCACTTCCTAAAAACTGTTAGTACTATATTATAAAAAAATAAAATAAATAAAAAACATTTTTATAACTTAATAATAAATAATATCTTTAACTATGATAACAAACCAACTGGAATGGGCCAAAGATACAAAGTATAATATACTGTAGCATGTAAAACCAACAGTGCAGCTTGAGGGCAGACAGTACAGGGGAAAAAAATTATATTTTTTTTATAATAATAATAATAATATTTTTTTTTTTTCACTGGACCACCCAACTACAAACTGCGATCTTTACTATACATATGGCTTTGTTGCTTTCGATGTGATCCCACTATAACGACACTTGTCACCATACCTGCAAACGCAATCAGTACATTTTCTGTATGATGTCACTACTTTCAATAAGATGCTAAAAGCCGCCAATCACTGGACCACCCAGAGACGTCTGTTCTTGTCTTTCGTATTGCTGTGTTGCCTTGGGTGTGATCGCTTGTCATAAATCAGATCTGGACAGAAAAATTATCGCTATACTCTGTGTATGATGTCACTGCTCTGTATGAGATGCTGCAAGTAAATGCTCCTATACCCAGGTCCTAAAAAAGGAGCCATCATATGGGATGGGATGGGGTAATGGGGTGACTTCAGGACATGATCCGCCCATGCCTCCTATAGGGGAAGTGTATAGGTACAACACATGAAGGGGGGGGGGGGTGGTTGGCTGACCCCCAATGAAATCAGACCAGCCAATCCTCTATGATGATAGGAGACAGCTCTTGGGGTCACTCCAGGACTGGATGAGCTCATTCATGCAGATCTCCTGTCTGGGGGATGCAGGCTAACCATCCCCATACATAGGATGCCAATGGTGCCATTATGGTAAACAATATGACATGTGCTGATGCTGCATAGGAAAAAAATAAAACATCTGCAAGCCCCACACATCCATGATCGCTAATGTGGAATAAATGCATTGATCTAAGGATTGGGGGGACAGTCCAATCAACACCCACAGACAGCCAAGTGACTTACCAGAGGCTTGCAGCAAGCGATCACCCACACTACAGACACATTCAGTCCTTGGCATTGAAGATCTGACAAGTGGATGAGTGAAAAGTTTAAACGATGAGAGAGATCTGCCAGATGCAGCCAAATCGGTGCGGTGTGGAGCCCCCCCGAGTGATCCCATACGATGGGGGTCTGCAGCGTTCAGATGAATGGGCGATCAGGGCGTAGCTGTCTATGCAGCTGCTGCATTGCCTGCTCTCTGCTCTGGAACAATGTGTGCAGCCCACGCCCAGAGAGCTGCTGCCGCCACGCCCACCAGTGGGCGTCAGTCATCAGGTGCATGAGAGCGGCAAATGGGCAGGGGGGCGTGGGCTCCCAGGAAAGTCCGCCCCTCGTTGGCTTCTTGGATTGAGCCTGTGCTGCAGCGTGGGGGGAGCTGCAGTGTAATAACAGGGCGATGACAGTGTACAGAGATGGGACGACGAGGACTGCCTAGAGAAGTCAGCATCTGAGGATCATGGAATGACAGCATCCTGTCCCTGCTCCATCCTTCCATTCATTACAGATCCTCCGATCACTTCGATCCCTCCATGGTCTGAAAATACCAAGAAGATTACTTCTCAAAGTGTTTTAATAAATCAAATCCCTAAAATCCAAAGATAGTATTCAGTATTCTGAAATCTGACAATTTCCTAAAACATAATACCTGCTGATCCTGCCATGAAGGACTTGTTCAGGAACTTCCTGTTACAGGGTGACAACGCAATGCCCTTGTTTCCCAATTGTGCTCTTGTGTTGTCACCCTGTCACACATGAGTCTGATGGAGGCCACCAGCAGTCATTTCCTATTGGTGACAGCATGGTCCAATGCTGTCACCATTAGGAAAACCCCACCAGGAGAAATGACATGCAGACCTCACATCCAGCAGTGCACAGCACAGTCTCTTTTTATATTCAGTGCCCAGCAGAGCCCTTGTTTACATCCAAGTACAGTGAGAAAGGTCCCTCTTTGCATCCAGGAGTGCCCAGCAGGGTACCCCCTTAAATACAGGAGTGCCCTGCAGAGTCATCCTTACATCCAGGGATGCCCAGCAGAGTACCCCCTTAAATACAGGTGTGCCCTGCAGAGTCCTTACATCCAGGGATGTCCATTACATCAAGCAGAGTCCCGCTTTACATTCAGGAGTGCCCAGTAGGGTACCTGTACCCCCTTAAATACAGGTGTGAACTGCAGAGTCCTCCTTACATCCAGGGATGCCCAGCAGGATACCCCCTTAAATACAGGTGTACCCTGCAGAGTCCTCTTTACATCCAGGGATGCCCAGCAAGGTATCCCCTTAAATACAGGTGTGCACTTGTCAGGGCTGGCTTAGCCCTTCCTTCTCTGAGCTGGCCGCTGAGCTGTCGGCTAATTGGCAGCTCTCATCTCTCTCCACAGTTAGCAGCTGTTCCTGATCCTGCTCGTCTGACCTGCTGACTTAAAGCTGTCAACCTTTTGCGCACAGTTGGGAATCCAGCTTGCGTTCTCTTCTGCCTATCACCCGCAGTCTAATGGGGCTGCAGAACAAGACAATCAGTCCTTGGAGCAATTCATACGTTGCTATATTTCTGACCACCATAACAACTGGTCTGACCTATTCCCTTGGGCAGAGTTTGCTCACAACAGTGCCTTGAATTCTGCCTCCTGATTGTCTCCATTTATGGCGAATTATGGTTTCCAACCTTCCATGTTGCCTGACTCGTTTGTTCCGCAGAGTATTCCTGCGTTAGAGGAGCATCTCTGTGGTCTTCGTTCCACTTGGGTACAAGTCCAGGAGGCTTTGCATCATGCTAATGATAGGTACAGACTCCATGCTGACCGCAGACGCCTGCCTGCGCCTTCCAACCAGGTTGGGGACAGGGTCTGGCTGTCATCTCACAACCTCCGGCTTCATGTTCCCTCACTGAAGTTTGCGCCTCAGTTTATTGGGCCTTTCCGTATCCTTCGCAGGATTAACCCAGTAGCTTACGCGTTGGACCTTCCTCGTATGCCCATCTCAAATGTGTTTCATGTCTCCTCATTGAAACCGTTGGTCTGTAACCGATTTACCACCTCAGTGCCACGCCCTCACCCTATTCAGGTTGAGAACCATGAGGAGTATGAGGTACAATCCATTGTTGACTCCTGTAGGTTCCGTGGGCGCATACAGTACCTGGTGCATTGGAAGGGGTAAGGTCCGGAGGAACACTCCTAGATTTCATCCTTGGACGTATATGCCTCTGTCCTCCTCCATGAGTTACATAGACAGTTTCCCCTCAAGCCCGGTGGCCCTCCGAGGGAGAGGGGTCATTGAGGATGGGGTACGGTCAGGGCTGGCTTAGCCCTTCCTTCTCTGGGCTGGCCGCTCAGCTGTCAGCTAATTGCCAGCTCTCATCTCTCTCCACAGTTACCAGCTGTTCCTGATCATGCTCTTCTGATCTGCCTACTTAAAGCTGTCCAGCTCACTTCACCTCTGCCTTCGCCTTGGTCACATCACAAGAAACCATCTCCTGCGGTTCTGTTTAATGACTGGCTTGCTGACATCCCTTCTTATCCTGCTTGCTGTGGCTCTACTTGGATCCCTGACTTCTGGCCTGGCTGATTACCCGATCTGGTTAATGAACTCTGGACTCTGGCTATGCTTTGACTACGCTTTTTCTATTTACCTTTTTATTTTTATTTAATAAACAAGTGTGATTTAATTGTACTTCTGTCTCGGTCTGATTCATGGTTTCTGACAGCCCTGCATAGTCCTCCTTACATCCAGGGATGCCCAGCAGGGTACCTCCTTAAATACAGGAGTGCCCTGCAGAGTCCTTACATCCAGGGATGCCCAGCAGCACATCCCCTTAAATACAGGTGTACCCTGTAGAGTCCTCTTTACATCCAGGGATGCCCAGCAGGGTACCCCCTTAAATACAGGAGTGCCCTGCAGAGTCCTTACATCCAGGGATGCCCAGCAGAGTACCCCCCTAAATACAGGTGTGCCCAGCAGAGTCCCGCTTTACATTTAGGAGTGCCCACTAGGGAACTGGCAGAAGTGACACTTTTAGTGTGGAGGTAGGAAGGATCTCAAAATATAATTCACAACATTAAAATAAAATAAAAGTTTTCGGTAACAATCATGGATAAATACATTAAAGCCCAACTGAATTTAAGAGGTTGAACTTACCTTTCCAACACTCCCTTGCTGGTGCCTGTATCTCCTTCTCTGTGACAGTTTTTTGCCACCTTCATTGGTTGGCAAGGGATAACACTACTCCTATGCATGCACAGGAGCCAGTCATCCAACAACACACAGTGACTGGCCCGATGCTATAAGCCGAGCTGTGAAGTTTACAGTGCCGGAAAAGACAGCTAACAGGAAATTGGGGACCTTTTATTGCAGAAGAGACATTTCTATCAGCAAATCACATGCTCTTTGCTGATTGGAGAGTTATAGGTCTGACTCAGGAGGAGGGGGGAGGTTGGACCTCTGCAGAGAGACCACTGCTTTCACACCAAGAGCAACGGTCCTGCCAGCATAGAGAAAGGGTGACAGGCTTTTCTACTCAGGGTGTAGCTGCTTTCTAAAGAAAGTTCTGGTTATAACGCTTAACATTTGGATTTCCCAACACTTGCTGTACCAAATGGAGAGGATGAACCTGTCTAGGTGGAGCACAGCAAGCAGGAGTTCTAATCATTCCTTACACTATCCAAATCTCTATTAAAAAGCTGGCTGCTGGACCTTTTCTTTTTCCAGACCAGGAAAACTATGAATATGGGAAGTCTAAAACATAAAGATTTCAGGATAGACATAATCATGGGACCCAACGCACTGTACTACAGTATATATTACACTTAAACATACTAAATTACACAGACAGGTACACCAATGGACCAAAGCATCCTTTAGTGATCCTCCATACCCTCACCCGGAGTAGAACAAAGGGCAAGGCTTTAAGCTAGTAGGTGGCCCCTTAGGTAGTTTTTCAAGTTTTTATCTCCTTTTACCCATGTGTTATAGTTTATGACAAAACTAAGCTGTACATATTTGCAATACCTGCACATTTCTCCATGTCTTGTTGCTTTAAAAATGCTGCAAGTACAGAAAAATACTAGCTGATCTGCCATGAATGCACTGCAGCTCATAATTCCTGTGGCGGACTAACATCACACAGCATGTTTGTGGACTGAGTGGTGTCAGCCCTGATCAATTGTCATTTGCTAAACTACTCAAACCTTTACTCCATTATGATCTCCACAACATGAAGGTAGTCCCAGAATAAGAACTAGGATTAATTAGGATTAATTAGACTCCTAAAGATAACACAGGAAGTGTGCACTGGACACAGGATAGCTCCAAATTTCTGATTTGATCAACAGCTATTTTTTTGCACTTATCAAACAGATATATCAAAATACTTTCAATGGTATAATTTGATAGATCAAAATGGAGAAAAATAAGAGAAGCTCATTGATAGGATATACTGTACATACACTTCAATTAAAAAAAGTAACTTATTTATACTAACTGTATTTCATTCCTTATTGGTTGGTTTTAGTAAGGGAAGCTGGAGATGAATACTGCTGTGCTGTCTTTTGACTAACCCAAATTTAAAGAGGAGTTTCACCCAAAAGTGCCTTCTCCCCCCTCCGATGCCACGTTTGGCACCTTTCGGGGGAGGGGGGAGCGGGTACCTCTTATTGCTAGGTACCCCTCCCCACTTCTGAGAGATCTCGCCACAGTGGGATCACAGGGAAGTTAGGCCCCCTCCTCTTTCCTCCACCACCGAAAGGCTTCACTACTGGTTACCCTTACAACAAATGGTAATGGCAGCACCTGAGAGCCGATGGAAACACTGACATTGGGGCCAATATCGCTGGATTCCAGGACAGGTAATTGTAGCTGCTGACCTTCCAAGGCGCATGCACATGTGTCAAAGGTCTCCAGATCCGATGTCTCCAACTTTGGCACTTGCCAATACAAGCCTGTTTGACTCACAGGACGTATGTCCTTTTGAGTTCAAACCATCTGGTAAGCCTTCGTCATATCGATGATGGACCACTCACCTTCACATATTATTTCACCATCCATTCACCCTTTTTTGATGTTTCAATGATGTTATGAACATTTGGCGTATATCCCTTTAAGGGCCATTCAGTTTCACCACATTTTCCATGTCACCCATGGTCTTTATGTCTATTTAATTAATTTGCTTTTCTTTTGATTTCTTATACAAAATCACTGTATATTTATTTCATTATAGCCCCACATTGTTTGTAATAACCATTGTGAGACCCACCCAATGATCTTTGTTTACTTAAAGTTTTAGCTCTGCACTTTTTACCTTTATACTTTTTAAAGGCACTGTATATTTGATCAAAATACAATTGTATTTAACAAACGCTTCCACATGATGAAAAACAATCAATAATATTCAATTTTGGTTGATCACATCAGTTTGTTTGAACCTGACTGAAACTGTGTCTAAATCAAAGGAAAGCTATGGCTATTTTATTATTTGTGGATTCAACCTTTTGCTTAAATCGTGGAGCAATTGGGTAAAAAACAAAAAAGAAATCAATGCAGGCATGGCCACCATTAAAGGATATCTAACCCAAGAACAAAAATGTAATATTTCTCATCCCCTATGCATACCTCACAACGTTTTATGATGGGAAAGAAAGAGGGACACCGATTATCTCAAATATTGTAGGCTCCACCGCCATACCCCTTTATATGAAGAATTTATACATGTTGTACACAAAAGATCATTTTAAACCTACAAGTGCTTTTTTTTACTGTTATTATTCCTTTATACTGGCTTTTGAAATTACCAAATGCAACAAGAAATTGGATGAAAGGTTTAGAACCGTAAAACACTTTTACGTAGATAAATATTACACAGATATCTGATATACAGATAAATAATACATTATTTTACAGATTATCTGATATGCATCAGATCAAAATGAGGGACAAATGACAAGGAAAGAGGCCAAAAAGATTTTGTTCCAAAAGAGAGACAGTCCCTCCGCAAAAGTTGGGACCTATGCCTATGTAATGGGTATGAGGAAAGGAAAATGTGTTTGTAGTCCTGCCCTAGAGTAACATCCATGGTCCCCTTCATAGGTAAAGTGGAGAAATAAATGTAGCCACTCAGGGACAGGAAGTGTATTATTCCCAGGATCAATAGGTGCAAACAGAGGAAAAACGGGCAGAAGAAAGAAAACAAATTCAGCCACCACTTCTTAATAAGCTCTATTACATTTTTGTATTGGAGTTTTAGATGATTATACTACCTCTTCTGTTGCAGGGAATGGGTGTTTTGATTTGCTTAGACAGAATTTCTTTAACATATTGTGGCAGCAGGCAGGTAAAGTCACCTGGTTGTATCCAGGATGGGAAATATGTGTGCCCTAGATTCAGGCTTTATGCAGACTTGTACAACTAGAGGGGAAGAGTTAATGAGCCCAGCTGAAGTAAATGGGCTCATTAAGACCTCTACAAAAAAAAACCCAGCATGCTTAGGGAGATGCTCCATCCTGGAACCAGTTTTGTGTTGTATAGACTGGGGAGTGTGATATCTGTTCTGTGCGGTGAGTTAGCGCCTGTGTGGCAAACCTCTACAACAGAGACAGGGACTGGTGCAGCACAAGGCTGCACTCAGTTGTTAGACAGGGAATCTAAGTGTGTAGTTAGAGGTCAAGCTGACCAGGATTTATTTTCATGTTTTATTTTTGTTTGGCTGTTATATGTATCACTGCATGTAGCATAAATAAACCGCATCTTTTGTTTTTTTGCACCTACAACGCTGTCTGCTATGCCTGATTTTGTGTTGTGAACCCATCCAGGGGGTCACACACACCCGCTGCCGAGCTAACCCCTCACAGTTGGGGGAGAATTTTGGCAGTTTATTTTTTATTTTTTTAAAGGACAGCATGGAGGAGATACTGAGACAGCTGGCTCTAGCAAATGCAAATCAGCAGCAAACAAATGCGGCTTTACAAAAGAGCCTTGCAGCCCAGCAGAAAGCTCACCTGCAGAGTCTGGAAGCTCAGCAACAAGCCCAGCAGCAATCTGAAGCCCGCTTCATAGACCTGTTGCAGAAGCAAGAGCAGAATTTTCAACAGAAAATAGAGACATTAATACAGCAACGTCCGCAGACCAATGAAGCAAGTGGTTACAATAATACCGCATCCTTTGGTGTGAAACGTTTATTGACAAAAATTACTGGAGAGGATGATCCGGAGGTGTTTTTGACCACATTTGAAAGGACTGCTGAAAGGGAAAAGTGGCCTAAGGAGCAATGGGCTGGACTGGTGGCCCCTCTGTTAACTGGGGAATGGCAGAAAGCTTATTATGACCTAGAGCCTGACCAAGCAAAAGACTATGTGGTGCTAAAAACAGAAATATGGGCACGGCTGGGTGTCACCCTGGCCGTCCGGGCTCAGCGTGTGCATAATTGGACTTTTCAGATTGGAAAACCCCCCAGGTCTCAAATGTATTATCTCATTCACCTGAGCAGGAAGTGGCTGCAGCCAGAGACTTTGACCGCACCAAACATTGTGGAACGTGTTGTTATGGATCGTTTCCTGAGAGCTCTTCCTACTGCCATCCAAAAATGGGTAAGCCATGGAGACCCAGAAAATGCAGATAAACTTGTGGATCTGGTTGAGAGGTACTTGGCTACAGAGAGCCTGACCACCTCTTCCAGGGACTCACGGACTTTCCACCCTAAGACCAGATCATTCCCAGTGGAGGGTAAGATGACTCCAAGGGGTGAGGGTGGAGAGAGTGAGAGGGTGGGAGTTCGACCTAAGGTCTGGCGGGAGCAGCCCAGGAAGCCCATGCTGCAAGAGACAGCGAAAAAGATTATTTGCTACCGCTGCCGGCAAGAGGGACATATTGCAGCCAATTGCCCCGTTGTGGATGAGCCTATGCAATGTGAGGCCGCGTACACACGCGCGGACTGTTCGCCCAACTTTGTCCGTCCAACAGTTTCGGCAAACAGTCCGCTCAAAATTAGCATGGAGGGACATGGCGACACACGACGAACGAACAGTTTGCTGAAACCGTGCGCGATGACGTGAACGGCACGTACGACGGGACGAAAAATACGACGTCCTATACACTGCATTATAACTTTCGGCGTGAAAATCCTTTCTGAGCATGCGCGCAACTTTGTTTGACGAACAAGCCTACACACGAGCGGACTGTTCGCTGAAACAAGGTTTCAGCGGACAGTTTTTCGGAAATTCCGTAAAACCTTGTTCGTCAAACTGTCCGCTGAAACTGTCCGCTGAAAGCCCACACACGAGCGGACTGTCCGCCCAAACACTGTTCAGCGGACAAAGTTGGGCGAACAGTCCGCGCGTGTGTACGCGGCCTGACTTTATAAGGGAGAGACGTCAGTCGCTGTTTGCGACAGTTGCATGCACTGCCATTCGGGGACCTGAGAAACATTTATGTAAAATGTGTATTAATGGTAGAAATGTTGATGTGTTGCTGGATTCAGGTAGCCTGGTAACATTGATAAAAGCTGAATTAGTTACTACAGAGGTCTCTGGGAAGAACAGGGTGGCTGTTATTTGTGTGCATGGGGACACCCGAGAGTATCCTGTAACTTCAGTGTTTTTTGAGACCCCCAAAGGTAACCTCTCTCATCAGGTGGGGTTAGTGTCTCACTTACCACATGATGCTATTGTGGGAAGGAATTTTCCAAAATTCTGGGAACTCTGGGATTGTCCTGAGCCCCCCACTGGTGCCCCTATAAACCAGGAAGATGACCAGAATTCCTCTGGGAGTGGTGAGGACTCTCCTGAATTTCCCTTGTCGGCATTGGCGGGGGAAACTCGAGAAACTGGGGAGGAGCCAACATCCTCAGATGAAAACATGCCGTCTGTGGAGTTTTCGGATCTTGAGGTTCACAGGGAAAATTTTGCCACAGAACAGTTAAAAGACCCCACCCTAATAAAGGCACGGGAAAATGTGGTGAAAATAGATGGCGAGTTAGTGAACCCAGATAAGACTTGCACTTATCCTTACTTCACTATGGAAAGGGACCTGCTGTATCGAGTGGCTCAAAGGGCAGAAGAAACCATTGAGCAACTTGTAGTGCCCAAACCTTACAGGAAGTTGGTGTTAGAATTGGCCCATGGGCACATTCTGGGAGGTCATCTGGGGGCCGAGAAAACCAGAGAGAGGGTACTGCAGAGATTCTATTGGCCTGGGGTCATGAAGGAAACAGAAAATTATTGTTCCTCCTGCCCTGTGTGTCAGAAGTCGGCACCTATGCCACATTTCCGTAACCCGCTGGTACCTCTTCCTATCATTAAGGTCCCCTTTGAGAGGATCGCAATGGATTTGGTAGGTCCGATAATGAAGTCTGCTAGGGGGCATCAGTACATTTTGGTTATATTGGACTATGCCACCCGTTATCCGGAAGCAATTCCTCTTCGAAATACCTCGGCCAAAACCATAGCCAAAGAGCTATCTCTTGTTTTTAGCCGTGTGGGTATTTGTAAGGAACTGCTTACGGACCAAGGTACACCCTTTATGTCCAGGGTTATGAAAGAACTATGCAAGTTGTACAAAGTGACACAATTGCGTACATCTGTGTATCACCCCCAAACAGATGGGTTGGTTGAAAGATCCAACAAAACCCTAAAACAAATGTTAAAGAAGGAGGTGGATAGAGATGGAAAGAATTGGGACTGTCTAATACCCTATCTGATGTTTGCCATTAGGGAGGTACCCCAATCCTCTACGGGTTTCTCACCCTTCAAGTTGCTCTATGGGAGACACCCAAGAGGGCTGCTGGATATCGCCAAGGAAACTTGGGAAAATGAGAGGTCTCCTCACAGAAGCGTGATTGAGCATGTCGCCCTGATGCAAGATAGAATTGCACAGGTAATGCCAATCGTAAAGGAACATTTGACCCAAGCGCAGTTAGCACAGCAGAGAGTGTACAACCGTGGGGCCAAGACCCGTACTTTTTCCCCGGGGGATAGGGTCTTGGTGCTAGTCCCTACGGTTGAAAGCAAATTTCTGGCCAAATGGCAAGGTCCATACGAAGTAATTGAAAAAATTAGTGAGGTGAACTACAGGGTTAGACAGCCAGGAAGGCGAAAGCCGGAGCAGATCTATCACGTCAATCTGCTGAAAGCCTGGAGGGATAGAGAATCCTTAGTCGCAGAGACTTTGTCACAAGCACAGCCTGATTGCTTAGTTCCTGAGGTTGGAATAGCAGACACCTTATCGAAAGCCCAACAACAGGAGGTTAAAGAGTTTGTACTTCGCAACAAAGAGATTTTCTCTGAGCTGCCGGGACAAACATCTGGAGTAGAGCATGACATTATCACCCCGCCAGGAGAAAGGGTAAAACTAAAACCTTATAGAATACCAGAGGCCCGACGGGAGGCAATAGGTGGGGAGGTTCAAAGGATGCTGGAATTGGGTGTGATAGAGGAGTCCCAGAGTGACTGGTCCAGTCCTATCGTACTAGTGCCCAAACCTGATGGGAGCTGGCGGTTTTGTAACGATTTTCGACAATTGAATAAAGTTACAAAATTTGACACCTACCCCATGCCGCGTATAGTTGATTGACCGGTTGGGAACAGCCCGATATATGACAACTCTTGATCTCACCAAAGGGTATTGGCAAATTCCCCTGGCCGAGTCGGCCAAGGAGAAAACTGCGTTTGTAACCTCAGATGGGGCATTCCAATATAAGAGAATGCCGTTTGGCTTACAGAATGCACCGACATTCCAGCGGAAAATGGATAAGATTCTGAGGCCCCATCAGAAATATGCTGCAGCTTACCTGGATGATGTGATTATCCATAGCACAGACTGGGTCTCACATTTGCCAAAAGTACAAGCAGTCCTAGACTCTATCCGGGAAGCTGGGTTTACGGCCAATCCAAAGAAGTGTACCATTGGACAGGAGGAGGCCAAATATCTTGGGTACACTATTGGGAGGGGGGTGATAAAACCCCAAGTCAATAAAGTCGAGGCCATACAGAGTTGGCCACGTCCCAACAGCAAGAAACAGGTACGAGCCTTTCTGGGAATCGCTGGCTATTATCGACGATTCATTCCCCATTTTGCTTCTCAGGCTGTGCCCCTCACCAACCTGACAAAAGGGAAAGAGTCAGTCATGGTTAAATGGTCCCCAGAGGCTGAAGAACCATTTCAGTCCTTAAAAACAGCCTTATGTAGCCAGCCAGTGTTGTACTCGCCAGACTTCTCTAAGGACTTCGTGGTACAAACTGATGCATCAGACGTTGGGTTAGGAGCAGTGTTATCCCGGGTCTGGAACGGGGAAGAGCACCCAGTCATTTACCTCAGCAGGAAGTTGAAGTCCCACGAGGTAAATTACTCCACGATTGAGAAGGAATGTTTAGCAGTGAAGTGGGCTCTAGATTCCCTTCGGTACTATCTACTAGGTAGGCACTTTGACCTGGTGACTGATCACGCTCCTTTAAAGTGGATGGCTCAAAACAAGGAGACCAATAGAAGGGTAAATAGGTGGTTCCTGGCCCTACAGGAATTTAACTTTACAGTTAAGCATCGCCCTGGTGTTAAAATGGGGAATGTGGATGCTTTGTCTCGGATACATGCGTGTCTGACTGCTTGTGTTACAACCCCAAGGTTGAAACAAGAGGGGGGGGGGGGTATGTGGCAGCAGGCAGGTAAAGTCACCTGGTTGTATCCAGTATGGGAAATATGTGTGCCCTAGATTCAGGCTTTATGCAGACTTGTACAACTAGAGGGGAAGAGTTAATGAGCCCAGCTGAAGTAAATGGGCTCATTAAGACCTCTACAAAAAAAAACCAGCATGCTTAGGGAGATGCTCCATCCTGGAACCAGTTTTGTGTTGTATAGACTGGGGAGTGTGATATCTGTTCTGTGCGGTGAGTTAACGCCTGTGTGGCAAACCTCTACAACAGAGACAGGGACTGGTGCAGCACAAGGCTGCACTCAGTTGTTAGACAGGGAATCTAAGTGTGTAGTTAGAGGTCAAGCTGACCAGGATTTATTTTCATGTTTTATTTTTGTTTGGCTGTTATATGTATCACTGCATGTAGCATAAATAAACCGCATCTTTTGTTTTTTTGCACCTACAACGCTGTCTGCTATGCCTGATTTTGTGTTGTGAACCCATCCAGGGGGTCACACACACCCGCTGCCGAGCTAACCCCTCACAATATATAGAAAATGAAATAATTCAGGAAGACCATATGGTAGAGGTAAGATGTAACAAATGCTCATCACTCTATGACTTCCACTGGAGGATGAGGATGATCACACTGCCACTAACAATGGCCAAATCTCTGATTGTTTATTTTGAAATCCTTATACACATCTGAACTCTTTGGCTTGGCACTCCTGGAATATTCAATTTGGGAAGAATAACTCCCTTGGTAGTCTTTGGAAGGGATCCTGAAGTGATGGACCTTCTCAGCTCATAACAAATAATACTTGAAGCAATGCTTGGATAAGTCCTTTTGAAGACAGCTGTTCTTATGCTAGAGATAGGATGTGCAGTAAAAAATGTCCAACTCCACAGAGGAGACTATACCATGACTGGGGGATGAGAACTATAATTCAAAGCATAAATGTCCAATCAAACTAGAGAAGCCTTTATTTGCATCCCAAGAATCGAACAAATGTTAACAGTCATCTACCCTCTTCTTGCCGTGTACGTCTTGAAAGAAAACATCAGAAGTTTGTGGATTTCCACATCCAGCACAATTATACAGTTTGAGTTGAATTCTGGTTTGAAGGAGTAATTCTCGGGGGATGATGTCTGGAGTACTTTTGATCTGCCGATTACCAGATTACTTGGATTGCATACATTGCTGTTTGAGTTATGGTTCTGGGCATGTTGATCACTTCTATGGATGGTTGCATTCAAATAGATTTGAAAAAAAAAAAATCAATACATTGTTTCTTGTTTCTGAAGTCCCTTACTTTCGCCATAAAAAAAAATAGAGGATTATTTCTGACAATCAATATATTTTTGTTTAGACTATCATTTTAATGTCCCTCAGAGGTTCCCTCCTGGAATTTCTACTCCAGCAAACTATACCGAAATTGTGATTTTATTGTACTAGGTTCCCTTATGTGAATATTGTTTACATGTACTCCTGATGAAGATGCTTGAAGCAGTTGAAATGCGCTGAGCTAACATGAGGATGTTGAATTAAAATGAGATCTGCGAGCTCTACTTCTCTAATTTGATTTGGTGCTATTTACAATTTTAATATTATTACGATAATTTTTATGGTTTTAATAACTGATTTTGTGGTACCATTTACTATAAACCCATAAAAAAATTGATTGCAATGAGAATTCTTATGTTTTGAGTACTGTGGGCCGAATGTCACTTTCGCGTGCCCTTATCCTGCTCTTTGGGCACTATCTGTCCCCTGATACTGTCAGAAACCATGAATAAGACCCAGGCAGAAGTACAGTTAACTCTCACTTGTTTAATAATATTTAAAAAAAAGGTAAACCGAGTAAACATAGTCAAAACATAGACAGAGTTCAGGAACCGGAATGGATAGTCAGATAAGCCAAAGCATCAGGGAGCCAGAGATGAGCGTAGTAGAACAGCAAGCAGGATCTGGAGCCAGAAGGAATGTCAGCCAAGCAAGTCTTTAACAGGAACACAGGAGAGCGTCTCTAGAGAAATGACCAAGGCAAAGGCAGAGATCTTCTGGGCTGGACGGCTTAAGTAGCTAGGACTAATGAGCAGGATATCATCAACAGGCGAGTCACTGTAGAGAGATAGGAGCTGACAATTAGCCGACAGCTGAGCGGCCAGCTCAGAGAAGGAAGAGCTAAGACCAGCCCTGAAAGTACCCCCTCCTAAATGACCCCTCCCCTTCGGAGGACCACCAGGCTTGAGGGGAAAATGTCTATGGAAATCACGGATGAGATCCAAGAGTGTTCCTCCAGACTAGGGATGAGCTTGGTGTTCGAGTCGAACGCATGTTTGACTCGAACACCGGCTGTTCGCTCGTTCAGTGAAGCTAGAACTCTATGGGCCGTTCGCATCAAATTCGTGTGGCACTCATGGCCCACAATGCACTGCGCCATCGCAGTGCATTGCTGGCTCATGATTGGCCAAGCATGCACTGTGATCCCGCATGCTTGGCCAATCACAGCGCCGGCAGCGAGGAGAGCCATGGTTGGCCACAGGCAGGATGCCTGTGGCCAATCATAGCTCAGGCTGTGTAGTACACGCCCCACACTATATAAGGCTGCTAGCGCGGCGGTCTTCTGTAGTGTGTTGGCGTCTGCAGGAGTTAGTGGGTGTTCTCTGTGTACCTTCAATGCAGTATACACCTTTATCCACCTTTTTAGCGTTATTGCTCTTCTGTAATTGAGCTATCAGCCATCTGCAGGAGTTTCTGGGTGTTGTCTGTGTGACCTGAGTGCAGTATACACCTTTATCCACCTATTTAGCGTTATTGCTTTTCTGTAATTGAGCTATTGACCATCTGCAGGAGTTTCTGGGTGTTGTCTGTGTGCCCTGAGTGCAGTATACACCTTTTATCCACCTATATAGCTATATTGCTCTTCTGTAATTGAGCTATCAGCCATCTGCAGGAGTTTCTGGGTGTTGTCTGTGTGACCTGAGTGCATTATACACCTTTATCCACCTATATAGCTATATTGCTCTTCTGTAATTTAGCTATCAGCCATCTGCAGGAGTTTCTGTGTGTTGTCTGTGTGCCCTGAGCGCAGTATACACCTTTATCCACCTATTTTGCTCTTCACTAATTGAGCCATCTGCCATCTGCAGGAGTTAGTTGGTGTTGTGTGCCTCCAGCACAGCACAGTATACACCGGTATCTACCATTTAATTCCTGCTGTTCTATAATAAAGGCATCTGCAGGAGTTAGTGGGTGTTGTGTGCCTCCAGCACAATATACACTACCCAATTGCTGGTTTTTCCATCTCCCTTCAGGCCATTACCATATCTGGAAGGCCAACAAGGAGAGGCAGACAGGCATGAGCCGATAAAAGAGGGCAAGCAGGCTCTGTGTCTAGAGACAACAGTGCTGGTCGTGGACGCGGTGCATCGTCATCAGTACATGGCCATGGGACACGCTTGTCCTTATTTTCGGCAGCTGGACATGTTGAGCCACATCATGCCAAAGACTTGGTAGAGTGGATGACCAAGCCCTCTTCATCCTCCTCATCCTCTCTCACCCAGGCTCAGGGTACTAGCAAACCAGCTGCCAACGCATCCTCTTCCCTCGGCTCAATGTCATCATCAGTGACTCCTTCCCTAGACCCACCACGTCCTCCTGAGGAGTCCCCTTAACTCTTTGAGCACAGTGTTGGGTACATGCTCCAGGAGGATGCCCAGTGTTTTGTAGGCTCTGATGATGATCCTCAGCTAGAGGAAGGCAGTAGCGTGAGCGCAGAGAGAGGGGATGCTCAAGAAGGACAGCAATCTAGCAGTCATGTTCCACAAGCTGCAGCATCCTGCCAGGTTTGCTCCAGCGATGAAGAGGTAGGGGATGATGAGGGCACTGACTCCACGTGGGTGCCTGGTAGGAGAGAGGAGGAGGAGGAGGAAGAGGCACATCTCCAATGAGGCAGGATGCCCTCCGGGGGCCAGCTTAGGGGCAGCACACCGAATGAATCACACCGCAGAGCTCCGCCTGTGCAGGGCGCTGCCTCTGTGTGTTATTCTAAAAGTTCTTTGGTGTGGGTCTTTTTTGAGACGAGTGCACCGCTGCTGTTTGCAACATATGTCTCAAGCGTATCTCGCGTGGCCAAAACATCATTGGGCACCACATGCTTGACCAGACATATGTTGACCTGCCATGCAGCTCGTTGGCAAGTGTACCTCAAAGACCCACACCAAAGAAGAAAGCGGACCTCTCCTTGCTCCTCATCAGCTGGGATCTCCAACTCCACTAGACCTTCAGTCCTCTGAAACCTGCGCTGAGGGGAATGAAGGTGTAGAATTAGGTGTGTCACAGCCAAGTGCTTGTGGGCACTCTGCTAGCAGTACACCCACGTCGGATTGTAGCAGGCAAATTTCCCTGCCCCAGCTGCTGGACCGTAGAAAGAAGTTCACTCCCAGCCATCCACATGCCCAGCGGTTGAATGCTGGCTTGGCTAAATTGCTAGCACTTCAACTGCTACCTTTTCAGTTGGTAGACTCGGCCCCCTTTCGTGAGTTTGTGCAATGTGCAGTTCCTCAGTGGCAGGTCCCCAAACGCCACTTTTTCTCACAGAAGGCGATTCCGGCTCTCTACTGGCATGTGGATGGCAATGTCCTTACCTCTCTGGACAGGGCGGTCATCAGTAAGGTGCATATTACCGCTGACTCATGGTCCAGCAGGCATGGACAGGGATGTTACCTGTCTTTCACTGCCCATTGAGTCACTCTTCTGGCAGCTGGGAAGGATGCAGGACAAGGTGCAGTAGTGTTGGAGGTTGTTCCGCCACCACGCCTCCAAAATGCTACTACTGGCTGTGACACACCTCTCTCCTCCACCCCCTCCTCTTCTTCTTCCTCCATGGCCCCTTCCAGTGCTCTGTCCTCGGAACCAACGGTGCTACATAGGCGTTCAAGGGGCTACGCAAGTACGCAGGCAAAACGATGCCATGCTGTGCTTGCACTGGTTTGTTTGGGGGACAGGAGCCACACTGGGGCAGATATTTTGTCAGCTCTGCAGGGGCAGGCCGAGAGGTGGTTGACGCCGCGCCAGCTTAAGCCAGGATTGGTGGTTTGCGACAATGGCACCAACCTCCTCTCCGCCGTCTGACAGGGACAACTGACCCATGTGCCCTGTGTGGCTCACATCCTTAACCTGGTGGTGCCGCGGTTCTTGGGCAGGTACCTGGGCTTACAGGATGTCCTGCAGCAGGCCAGGAAAGTCTGTGTGCATTTCCGCCGATCATTTAATGCCTGTGCTCGGCTGACTGAGCTCCAAAAGGAGTTGAACCTGCCCAAGAACCGCCTTATATGTGACATGCCCACCAGGTGGAACTCAACGTTGGCCATGCTGCAGCGGCTGCACACGCAGCAGAGGGCCATCAATGAGTACCTGTGCGACTACGGCACCAGGACAGGGTCAGGGGAGCTCGGTTTTTTTCTCACCACACCAGTGGGGCATGATCAGGGATGCATGCACTGTCCTGTCACCGTTTGAGGAGGCCACAAGGATGGTGAGCAGTGACAGTGCATGCATCAGTGACACTGTACCTCTCGTCGACCTGTTGGAGCATACGCTGCATGGAATAATGGACAGGGCACTTGAGGCAGAACAGAGGCAGGAAGAGGAGGACTTCCTTGCCTCTCAAGGCCCCCTTTATCCAGACAGTGTTCCTGCTGTCCCACGCATCACACAGCAAGAGGACAAGGAGGAGGAGGATGATTGTGTCAGCATGGAGGTGGGGGCTGGCACTCAGCATCAGCAGCAGCAGTCTTGTAGGGATGATTTACAGTCCTAAGAAACCCGTGAACTTGTACGTGGCTGGGAGGAGGTAGCTGCAGATCATGTTGTCCTTAGTGACCCAGAGGACTCCGGACCGAATTCCTCAGCTAACCTACGCTGCATGGCCTCCCTGATCCTGCAAAGCCTGCGGAATGATCCTCGTATTCTTCGGATCATAGAGAGGGACCATTACTGGCTGGCCACTCTCCTTGATCCACGGTACAAGGGTAAGGTTGCGCACTTTATCTTGCCGTCGCAGAGGATGAGACATCTCCGGGAGGCCTTGCAGAAAGGTCTGTGCAACGCGTTCCCAGAGACGGGGAAGTTACAAACTCCTAGTCCTGGACAACGTGTTGCTGAGGCATCGGTCAGAAGGAGCGGTGGAGAAGTTGGCCATCTGACCGATGCGTTCAGACAATTTTTTTAGTCCGCAGTCCCAAGGTATGATCGGTTCCAGCAACTATCGCCAGCGTCTGATTTACATGGTGCAGGAATACCTAGGGGCAAGGTCAGACTTGGACACCTTTCCCACCGAAAATCCTCTGGCTTACTGGGTCTTGAGGATGGATCACTGGCCAGAGCTTGCACAGTATGCAATTGAGCTACTGGTCTGTCCTGCATCCAGCGTTCTTTTGGAACGCACCTTGAGTGCTGCTAGTGGCTTTGTTACTGATCACAGGGTGCACCTGTCCACCAACTCGGTTGATCGACTGACCTTCATAAAGATGAATCAGTCTTGGATTACCACCAGCTACCAAGCACCTGAAGCTGATGTAATCGAATAATTTTTTTGGAAATATCACATCCCTTCAAGACTGCCTATGCTGATGCTGAGTGACTGTCCTGTTATGTTGACTGTCTATCTTCTTCCTCCTCTGCTGATATCTTGGAAGAACATTTTTGGTTCTGTGTGATTCTACCAGCCCACTTTTTCAGCCCCTGTTTAACAGGGGTGTGTAATTAAAATTTTTGATGCAATGCTTTGCAGCAGGGCTCATTCCTGCACTACAACTAGAGTATATGGGAGAGGTTGCAGTGTATAGGCCCGATTTTTCAGCCCTTGTTTAACAGGGGCATGTAATACAATTTTTGATGCAATGCTTTGCAGCAGGGCTCATTTCTGCACTACAACTAGAGTATATGGGAGAGGTTTCAGTGCCTAAGGCCCAATTTTTCAGCCCCTGTTTAACAGAGGCATGTGATTACAATTTTTGATGCAATGCTTTGCAGCAGAGCTCATTCCTGCACTACAACTAGAGTATATGGGAGAGGTTGCAGTGTATAGGCCCAATTTTCAGCCCCTGTTTAACAGGGGCATGTAATACAATTTTTGATGCAATGCTTTGCAGCAGGGCTCATTCCTGCACTCCAACTAGAGTATCTGGGAGAGGTTGCAGTGTCGTGGCACCAGCAAGCAGTGCCTAAGGCCCAATTTTTCAGCCCCTGTTTAACAAATATTTCACAGCAGGACCCGTTCCTGTGCCCACCGAGAGTAACTGTGAGGACTTATAGTGTTGTGGCACCAGCACCGCCACCACAACCACCAAAGGCCCAATTTTTCTACCACTGTTCAACAATGGCATGTAATTACAATTCTTGATATAATCGTTCACAGCAGGGCGCTCCAGCGCCCACCAAGAGTCACTTTGAGGGCTTACAATGTTGTGGCAACATCAACATCTTGTTCCACCATTCATGCAGCGCATATAGGGCAGGCTACTACTTTCAAACATCCAACTTACAAACGTCTCCTACTTGCAAACGGAAGGAGACAACAGAAAGTGATGAAAAAAGACGTACGGCAAAAAAAATTCTACAGGGGTGATAACCCTTCCCTATGTTTTCCAAAAAGCTTAGAAATAGATTTTTTGACTGGAGCTATGCTTTAAAAATGTACCAGTTCAAAATTAAAAAACTGATTCTACTTAACACAACAAACCTACACAGTCCCTGTCTTGTTTGCACCGCCTATATACTGCTGTTCTGAGTATATAGGGCCTGGGGTCTTTCCTTTTTTTAATATGGGTATGGGGTTCCTCTTATATCCGTACAAGACCCAAAGGGGCTGGTAATGGGCAGGGGGGCTACCCATGCCATTTTTCTCAATGATTTTCATCCATATTGCCGGAACCAGATACTACATTAAAACCGCAAGCAGTTTTAAATGACTTTTTTTCCCTAAAATGTCATTTTGTGCAGGAACTGTTCTAAACACGGGAAACATGTGGCACTTCACAGGCATGCTATAGACACCCCAGAGGCATGATATTTAAAGGAATGTTTCACTTTTTTTTTCACTTTAATCATCATTAAAATCAGTGCTCCAGAAAAAACGGCCATTTTTAAAATCATTTTAGGCATTGACCCATGTCCCCTGGGGCAGGAGCCAGGTCCCCTTTTTAGGACAATATCTTGCATATTAGCCATTAAAATTAGCACATTTTATTTCGAACGTTCGAGTTCCATAGACTTCAATGGGGTTCTAAAGTTCGCACGAATTTTCGGTCCGTTCCAAAGTTCTGGTGCGAACCGAACCGGGGGGGTGTTCGGCTCATCCCTACTCTGGACCATACCCTTTAGAATGCACCAGGTACTGTATGCATCCACGTAACCTACGGGAGTCAGCAACGGACTGTACTTCATACTCCTCATGGTTCTCAACCTGTATAGGGTGAGGACGAGGCACCGAGGTGGTAAAGCATTTGCAGACCAAAGGTTTTAATAGGGAGACATGAAATACATTTAAAATACGCATATTAGAAGAAAGGTCTAATGTGTAAGCCACTGGGTTAATCCTACCAACAATACTGAAAGGCCCAATAAACTGAGGTACAAACTTCAGAGAGGGAACACGAAGTCAGAGGTTGCGAGATGATGGCCAGACCCTGTCCCCAACCTGGTTGGAAGGCAGGCATCTGCGGTATGGAGTCTTTACCCATCAATAGCATGTCGCAAAGCCTCCTGGAATTGTGACCAAGTGAAACTAAGACCACCGAGATGCTCCTCTAATGCAGGAATACTCTGCGGAACAAATGAGTCAGGCAACATGGAAGGTTGGAAACCATAGTTTGCCATAAACGGGGACAATCGGGAAGCCGAATTTATGGCAATATTGTGAGAAAACTCCGCCCACAGTAAGAGGTCTGACCAGTTGTTATGATGGTCAGAAATATAGCAACGTAGGAATTGCTCCAAAGACTGATTGGCTCGTTCTGCGGCCCCATTAGACTGCGGGTGATACGCCAGAGGAGAAAGCAAGCTGAATTCCCAATTGTGCACCAAACGCTTGCCAGAACCGGGACACAAACTGACTACCCCTGTCCGAGACAATCACCTTGGGTAGTCCACGTAAGCGAAAGATCTCCCTAGCAAAAATGGAAGCCAGTTCCTTAGAAGTGGGCAACTTCTCAAGTGGAATACAATGAGACATCTTCGAGAACCGGTCAACCACCATATGGATAACTGTGTTGCCCTGGGAGTTGGGTAACTACACAATGAAATCCATAGACAGGTGGGTCCAGGGCCTCTCTCCATTGGGTATGGGTTGTAGGAGGCCCACTGGAAGGTGTCATGAAGTCTTACTCTGAGCACACATGGAACAAGCAGCTATGAAGGCAGTTACATCAGCACGTAGACTAGGCCACCAGAATTGTTGGGAAATGGCCCAAAAGAGCTGATTCTGGCCAGGGTGGCCAGTTGGTAAGTCTGGAGCATGGCAGTACGGAGACTCTCTGGCACAAAGCAGCTGTCACAAGGTTTCTCAGGAGGAGCATGAACCTGAGCAGGAAGAATTTTGTCACCTAAAGAAGAAGTGAGACTGGTGCGAACCATAGCCAGAATATGATTAGGAGGAATCACGGCAAACAAAACCGTCAAAATTGCTGTGACAAAGCGCCAGCCCTTACATTCTTAGTACCGGGTAAGAGTGAGACAATGCAATTAAAGCTAGACAAGAAAAGAGCCCATGACGCCCTTCTGGGAGAGAGGCATTTAGCCTCAGACAAGAATGTGAGATTCTTATGGTCAGCAAGAATGAGAACCGGTACAGTGATACCTTTGAGGAGATGTCTCCATTCTTTCAGGGCCAAGATGATCGCTAACAACTCTCTGTCACCATTCTCATAATTGCACTCCGCAGGTGACAGTTTCTTGGAAAAGTAGCCACAAGGATACATAACTCTCTCTTAGGTAGGACTTTGAGACAGAAGGGCACCAACTCCAGTCTCAGAAGCCTCAACCCCAAGGATAAAAGGTAACATAGGATCAGGATGTGCCAACACAGGAGCAGAAACAAAGGCAGCCTTGAGACTCTCAAAGGCCTTAATGGACTCTGGAGACCAACTCTGTGGGTTTCTGGTCATATCAGTCTGGGGCTTGACCAGAGACTAGAAGTTACAAATAAACTTCTGATAATAGTTTGCAAAGCCAAGACAACGCTGCACAGGATGTAAATGCATGGATCGGGGCCACTGTAGGACTGCTGTAAGTTTCTCTGGGTCCATCAAAAAACCAGCAGGGGAAATTACATAACCCAGGAATCTAACCTGTTCACAGTGACCTGCCCTGACAGTTACGAAGCACTATTCCTCAAACTGACACTAACAATGCAGCACCATTCCATTCACTGACACCAACAGTGGGGCATAATCCCCCCCCCCCCCCACTTCAACGATGGGTCACTATTCCTTCCAGTGACAGCAACAATAAGGCATACAATAATTCCTCCCACTGATCTAAATGGTGAAAAACGATTCCTCCCACTGACACCGATGATAGGGGCACTATCCTACTACTGACACCAGCTGGGGCACCATTTCCCCCACTAATACCAATTATGATGCACTGTTTTTCCTCCTACTCACCACAAGCTCTATGTAATTTTTTTTATTCCCTCTGACCACCAAACGTGAGGCAATGTTTAGTCCTACTGATGCTGGAGTATTTTCTACTCCCACTGGTCATGTCCGTCCTCACTAAAGCTTGAAGAGCAGTAAACTGGCCCTTTGTTGAGAAAGTCTGGAAACCCCTGATCGATACCAGCCTTTCTCAACCAGTGTTTCTTCAGAGTTTGCTGGGGGTCCCTTGAGAAATGAGCAATGTTTTTTCTCTAAAGCTGGCCATAGATGATTCATGGCTAGTTCTGGAGGAACCATGTACCAGCCTGTCGAATTTAACACGTGAATTATTTCTAGCGGCTGTTATAGCCGCTAGCAATAATCATTGTGTTCTTCTGGCGGGGACAGCTTCAATGGAGAGATTCCCCCATCAACAATGACTGAGTTAATGGGGGGAATCAAGTGATTTTCTTTGTCTATGAAGGCCTTAGATAAGTAACCACTGACACCAATGATCTTTTTTAGCTGTCAGTAGGGGAAAGTCTTCCCAATGACCACAAATGTAAGGAGCATTCTTCCTATTGACCATCATGCTAATGTACTGCAAGCTTTAGATATAGTCATTATCAACAGAAGTTCCCTGAGACTGGAAAGTTATTTGAAGAATTTTTCGATGTTAAAAAGGTTGAGAAAGGCTGATCTATATTGTGTATGAAACAACTCTGGGTTGAAAAATTCCCTGGTGACTGTGAAAACTGTGAAATATGTAACATTTAACAGATTGGGATAGCACAGCTCTGATGAGAACAGTTGTTACAGTATAATACAATTAACAGTCACATGCACCCACAATAGCATAAGCATAGTTTATAAGAACGTGACGGAGCTAACGGATATAAATAGATGCTGATGTGAGCTAATTTACAGGAATTTTTGCAGTAGAGCAGTGTTTTTTTTTATTTATCTTTTATCTGCTAAGGGTATCTTGGTGGTTCCACTCTCTTGGTGGTCAGTGGTATCTAAAATACTGTACAGAAGTTTGAAGGAATCAAAACAAGTTTAAGACTGTAACCTTATTGTAATATTCATGCTTGTCCTCTCCATGGAATGTAGAAGTGTTATTGGCTATAATGACAATTCATCCCTTTTACAATTGTAGAAAATGTATCAATGATTTATTTTTTTTTGCTAAGCACAAACCCAGAAGTTTAAGCACTTGATGCCAACTACAGCATATAGGCAGAAAGGCAGAATTCATGCCATAAACAGGATCTGTTTCCACCTGTGTATACAGTCCTAGACTGTTGCTCTAGGCCAAGGGTCTCCGACCTATGGCCTATAGCCCACATCTGACCTACACCAAGCCCAACAGCTAGGGTTAGTGGCATATCCTCAATGTGATGAATAAGGTCTGCAAAGGCTGCCTATGGTATGCACAGGGCCAGTGATGGTAAAGGGAACTCTGATGGGGACCCTGATGTAAGGGGCACTTTGGTAGAGACCCTTGATGTTAGGGGGACTCTGATGTAGACTTTGATGTAGCAGGGCCTGTAATGGGGATGTGAGGGGAGTCTGATGTAAGGAGACAGCACTATAGAGTGTCTAGTTTGTGTTATGGCGGTCATACACGGAATTATTTTATATATGATTACACTGTTGATCATTTTACTGTGTGGGGAAAAATTCAATACATACCCTTAAGGATCATATCTTTCTATCTACTTTCCCACGATCAGATTTTCCATCTATACCGATCCAGCATAAATACAACTAAATTGTTTGGTTATGTATAAATTACTTAGTGACACAGCATGTGTCTTTTACATAGTTCCTAGATTCTGTCATGTTGTTTGATGTTGTGAAGAATCAATCGATCAGATTTTGCTTGCTGTGAGGTCCTATGCACTTGAATGGGTTGTATTAGGTGGCAGAAGCTAACATTTTTCTCACTAGCCATGTTTACTTGGGGCTCAGTGGTTGGAGGTGGTATAACCGTGGCTCAACCACCGCACCTGCACCCCACACATTGTAAAAGATGGGAAACATTGTTTGATTCTGTAACTGCTGTAGCTGCTGTAGCTGCAATTGTCGGCTTTTGTGATGGGAAGACATTGGGTGCCGTTCTGGTGGAGGGGTGGTCCCTGTTTCCAGGAGGAGGAGGAGGACTGTCATTGGCCACTGCTAAAGCCAATCACAGTCCTGCTATCCCTGTCCACCATCTGGGGGAAGATGACTTGCTTGGTTGCCACTACCAATCTCAGAAAGAAGAGATTTCACTGTGATTGAGAAAACCACAATCAGGTGACAGTTTGTGGAATTACTGTTGAGCTTCTGGGAACTTTGTTGAAATTATTCCTGACTCGAGTAGCCAGGGCGATGGACTCCATAAAAATTGTATCAATAAATGCTAAGGGTCTGAATATCCCAGAGAAGAGACGTGTCTTGTTAAATGACCTCCGCCAAGCACACGCGGACATTGCCTTTATCCAGGAAACGCATTTTAAACAAGAGAAGTACCCGATCCTTAAAAACAGATTCTTTCAGACTGCTTATCACTCCACTAATCCCTCTGCCAAGTCTAGAGGGGTCTCCATCCTCATATCAACTAGTCTCCCCTGGCAATGCCAAGCAGTATTAGGAGACCCGGAGGGTCGCTTTATGTTCATCAAAGGTTTAGTGGGAACTACCCCTCTTACACTAGCCTCCGTTTACGCGCCAAACGAACATCAGGGTGCCTTTATAGCGAGGGCCCTAGATAAACTTGGAGATTTTACTAC
Source organism: Lithobates pipiens (assembly GCF_037356315.1). Taxonomy (NCBI): domain Eukaryota; kingdom Metazoa; phylum Chordata; class Amphibia; order Anura; family Ranidae; genus Lithobates; species Lithobates pipiens. The sequence continues at coordinate 164,156,910 of NW_027507686.1, read as the reverse complement.
GGGTCAGCTGATCCTTGGGGGGGACTTTAATGCCCCGCTGATTCCCGCTTCGGACACGTCCTCGGGACTCTCTTCAATTCCCCCACTACATAGAAAACGCATAACGAATTCCCTACACAAGGCCCAATTGGTGGATGTATGGCGCTTAACGCACTCTGGCGAACGTGACTACACGTTTTACTCGCACACCCACAAATTGTACTCTAGGATTGATTACTTCCTGATACCTCATGATCAACTGCACGCGGTAAAAAACGCCTCCATTGGCCATATTACATGGTCGGACCATGCCCCCATTACCTTAGAATACATACTGACAGGGAACCATAGGGCGGACTCTAGATTTTGGCGGCTGAACGAGGGCCTTATCCAAGTCCCTGAGCTTGTGGCTGAAGTTTCAAGGGCAATGTCCTTGTATTTTCAGGAGAACGCCACCTCGGACTGCGACTTGGGCATCTTATGGGAAGCGCACAAGGTGGTCGTCAGGGGGATACTAATCAGCCATGGTTCACGACTAAAGAGGGAGCGATCAGAACAGTTGACCAGGTTGCTGGCCACCATGTCCTCATTGGAAGCACGCCATAAACATGCCCCCTCTCGGTCACTTGAATCTGAGCTAGGGTCGGTCCGTAGGCAAATAACTGACCTGCTGTACTACAGAGCTAAAGCGGCACTCCAGCGCTGCCGACAGACTGCCTATGTGTCTGGCGACAAATGCGGTAAAACCCTAGCGAGAGCGGTACGGGAACAGAAACAAGCTTCCTACATCCCCTACATTACTAACCCGGACGGCCAAAGAGTCACCCTTCCTAAGCAGATTTCTGGCGAGTTTGGGCAATTTTACTCTAAATTATATAATTTGACGTGTAACCAACCCTCCCACGCCGATATAGTTGACTACATCACGAATTCTCAAATGCCATCCCTGTCGGCAGACATAAGGGAAGAACTGGAAGCGCCTATCACTATGGAGGAGCTCCGTACTGCAGTCGGACATATGAAGCCTGGCAAAGCTCCAGGTCCAGACGGGTATCCGCTATCGTACTACAAGACCTTCCTCCACATCCTGGGCCCGCACATGATATCCTTCTTTAATGCACTTGGGTCGGGGGTGCTCTTCCCTAGGGAAATGCTGAAGGCCCATATATCCTTGATTCCCAAGGAGGATAAAGACCTGACACAATGTGGTAGTTATAGACCCATCTCTCTACTGAATGTGGACCTGAAGTTGTTTTCCAAAATTCTGGCATCGCGCTTGGCGCGCCACCTCCAGTCTTTAGTGCATCAGGACCAAGTGGGTTTCATACCCAACAGGGAAGCCCGAGATAACACGATAAGAGTCTTCAACCTCCTCCACGTGGCCAATAGAAGGAGCTCTCCCTGTGTATTCCTGAGCACGGACGCTGAAAAGGCGTTTGACAGGGTTCATTGGGAGTTTATGCTCGCGGTGCTCAGACATATAGGTCTCGGAGATAGAATGTTCAATTGGATACGACAAATTTACTCGAACCCCACTGCGCAAGTGAAGGCGAATGGTATTCTCTCATCGCCCTTCGCTATTGCTAATGGCACGAGACAGGGGTGTCCCTTATCACCTCTGCTCTTTGCCCTTTCGCTGGAGCCTTTTCTGTGTACGGTGCGACTGAGTGCGGACATTCAAGGCCTTGTAGTTGGGGACATACACTGTAAGATCGCGGCTTACGCAGATGATCTGCTGTTTACTTTGTCCAACCCCACAATCTCCCTCCCCAACCTTCTTAAGGAATTTGGCGTATACGGTGGTCTATCAAATTTAAAGATTAATTTTTCCAAGTCGGTTGCCATGGGAATTGCCGTGCCTCCGCAAGCTGCGCTCGCCATGCAAACGCACTTTCGCTTTAAATGGACGAGTGAGGCGTTGAAATATTTAGGAACTCTCATCCCACCAGATGTTAGGCGTACTTTTGCTTTAAACTTCCCATCTGTCCTGACGAAGGCTCGAGTCTTGTTGGAGAGATGGAACAGTGGTTTACACTCCTGGTTTGGCAGGTGCAACCTACTAAAGATGTGCATTCTACCTAAATTTTTGTATCTCCTTCAGGCTCTCCCTATTCATATACCTCTGTCCTTTTTCAAGCAAGTCCACACGATGTTCGCCCGTTTTGTCTGGGCGAATAAAAAGCCCCGTATCAGCAGGTCCTATATTTCCCTTCCGAAAAGACAGGGGGGTCTGGCGCTACCGGACGTCAGGCGATATTACCTAGCCTCTCACTTGGGCCGCATTCTGGACTGGAGGTGCAATGGGCGCTCCAAGCTCTGGGTGGGTATTGAGCAGGCCCAAACGAACCTCTTGCTACAAAACACGCTTTGGTGTTATGATTCCATTTCTGGGGAGTTGAGGAATCATCCCCTTATAGGCACCACCCTGCGACACAGCCGTCAGTGCGCCTTTCGGCTTTCCCTTACATCAGCTTATTCTCCACTATATCCGGTGTTGGGCAACCCGGAGTTCCCGCCGGGAATGGAGCCTCATGAGTACGGTACTTTGAGGGAGGCTGGTCTAGACTACGCCTCGGCCTTCGTGATAGACGGGCGTTGGCCCTCCATAGCGGAACTGACTGCTGTGACGGGGAGATTCCAACTTCCTTTCTGGAAGGCGATACGATTACATAATTTTCTCCACTCGCTACCCAATCCTAGAGGCTTCACCAGACCACCGACGGCATATGAGGCGTTGTGCTTGCATAATGACTCAATATCAAAAACCCTGTCCACCATGTATTCCATGCTGAGCAACGCCTCGTCGCCTCCACAGCTGACCTATCTTGCTGGGTGGGAAAGGGACCTCAACCGCACGTTCTCAGAGGCACAAAAACAGAAGATTATCAGCTGCGCCCTCCAAACATCCACATGTACCAGAATACAGGAAAGAAACTACAAAATCATGACGCGCTGGTACCTCACACCCTCTAGACTGGCCAAGTGTTTCCCAGACACCTCAGACCGCTGTTGGCGGTGTGGGAGGGAGGAGGGCACTTTGCTTCATGTGTTCTGGTCCTGTCCCAGCCTGCAGGGTTTTTGGAGGGAGGTTAGGCGCATCACTCAGAAGTTCACGGAATACGAAATACCAGAGGATGCGGCTTTCTTCCTTCTTCATTTGACCGAAGTCCCACTCAAAAAATATAAAAGATCGCTGACCCGCCATTTGCTCAATGCGGCAAAGGCCTGCATACCCCTACGTTGGAAACAAACTTGCCCCCCCTCTGTGGTAGACTGGCTGAGGAGGGTGGAGGAGGTCGGTAAGCTGGAAGATCTGGTCCTTACGGCACAACACAAACATGAGAAGTATTTGGAAACCTGGACGCAATGGAAAATCTTCATCTATTCGGATGAAGGGATTGAACTGCTGACTTCCTAACCAAGCATGCACAGTCTCCATCTCTGCAGACCTAGATACACTGATTGTTCCCACACTCGCCCTGGCTGCTTTTGGCCTGTCTTTGACCTCCCCTCCTTCCCTTTCCTTCCACTCCATTTGTGTGTCCCCCCCCCCCCCCCCCCACATTCTGTTTCTATCCATTTTCCCGCTAATTTTCTCAGATAATGGAAAACGTAGGGATGGAGTCCAGCTACCTTCAGACTTAGATTAACCGGTTGACCTTTATATGCCAACAAGTTTTTTGCACTTGGCCTGCAACATAACGGTTTTATTGTATTTGAGCTGATGTTTAATGCCATGTACGATATGCGACTTGTTTTCACAGCTCGCACTTATGTTTATTTTCTATGTATCGCTGGGATTCCATCCCTTTGTTGGTGTTTAATAAAAATTGTATATTTGAAAAAAAGAAATTATTCCTGAACCTTTGCATCACTTACTACTGAACCCTGGTACTCTGAGTCCCTTTAAGTCACAGCCAGTATTCAGCGCAATGAAAATCACACCCAACTTTTCTCAGCTGCTACAGCCCACCTTATGATCCTGCACACAGTATTTGTAGCTAATGACTTTTTTGGAGAAAGACTCTTCTTTAAGGTGACAACACTCTAGTGCTATTAAACCAAAGGTAACAAACTTCCAGTTCCATGGAACAAAAGATGCCAACTTTTCAATTTCATGGCACAAAAGGTGACAACCTTCCAGTTCTGTTCCTCCTCCCCAATCTAAGCATTGCAAGTGTGATCTCTATAACGGTTGTGGTGAGATAGCTATAACTTACAATCTCAACAGTGTTGGTAGACACTGACTCGATCCAAATTACATCTTACAGATCGAAGAAAGCTTTTATCGAATACTTGTGCAGATCTTCACAGATTAACATTGGATAGCTCAAAAAAAGTCATAGCATATCTAGTTCCAACAATTACATTTGCTCACAACAGAAACTAAAGACACGCTGAAACAAAGGAGGGATTAGCTATACAGAGAATCTCCTAAATATGGAAGGAGAAAGGGACAAAATATTTTAAATCAAACAATGTATGTATGTAAGCAGGTGCTTACTGAGTATTGCTGTGAAGGTTGTGCTCATTATTTTTTGGGTTAAATGTATTTTTTACTGTGTGGGTTGTACTGTTATTGTCACTCAGCAGAAGTGGTGCTATTCAGTAGGTAAGAGCCGGTTCACACAGGGGCAACCTGGGATTGGACTTAAAATTGTCCTAAGTCGCCCCAAGTTGCACGGTTGAGAAAATCAATGGAAGTGTATGGAGCCATCTTAATGTACACTACTGCAGTCGCTCCGACTTCAGAAAAGGTTCCTGTACAACTTCAATCCAAATTCTATATGACTTGTACCCATTGATTTCAATGGAAGTCGCCTCCAAGTCGGATCTCCATCTATACTGAAGCGACAATGTCACCTCTCTACACACAACACACAACTTTTCTCAGTTGCTACGGCCCAACTTATGATCCTGCACACAGGCCCACTGCTTTCAGAAAATGCCCCGGACCTGAGCTCATCATTGCACATCCATTCCAGATGCTTGTATGTGACATCACACATCACATACAAGCATGTGGGCTGGATGCGAGAGGTGGATCAACAGGGTGAGTATGCCAGGACAGGTAGATGTGTCTCATCTCTTCTTCGTTTTACCATGCTGCATATAATGCATATCATAGATGAGAAGACGGTACAGTGGTGGGGCAGATGTGCAGGGAGGTACAGTGGTGGAAGAGATGAGAAGGGGGTTCAGTTCAGCAGTGGGACATAAGAGCAGGGGGGTACAGTGTTGGGCCAGATGAGCAGCAGGGTTCACTGTTGGGGCAGATGAGCAGGGGGGTTTAGTGTTGGGGCAGATGAGAAGGGGGTTCAGTGGTGAGACAGAAAAGCAGGCGGATAGATGTGAAAGGAGGTGTATTGGTGGGACAGATGAGCAGGGGGTACAGTGGTGGGGCAGATGTGCAGGGGGGTACAGTGGTGAAACAGATGTGCAGGAGGGACAGTGATCTGAGGTGTGAAGGTGCATGAATTGGGGCTGATCTGAGGCGTGAGAGTTCAGGATGTTAATTTCTCACTACCCAAGTAATTTACAGCATTTACTTTATAAAAAATGCTTATCGTGACTGAGTGCGAAGTTGACATTTTTTTTTGTTATAAAATTGGCATGCTCAATTTCTTTGAAAACATTTTTCGGCACACTGTGCTCAAAAGGTTGCCTACCCCTGTTGTATAGAACATGTATTGTGCATTGTGGTAACCCAATTTACAACACAAAAGTGCAATTCAGTCTTTAAAGTGGAACTATACTGTATTCACAGGTGACAACCCTCCAGTATCATTGTATAATAGAAGACAACCCTTCAGTTCCATGGTACAAAAGATGACAACCTTCCATTCCCATGGTACTTAAAGCAGAATTTTACCCAAAAGGGGAAGTTCTGTTTGTTTGCATCCCCCCCCCCCCCCCCCCCACGGCCACATTTGGCATTTTCTGGGGGGGGAGTAGGTACCTGATTTTGGTGGGTATCCCCTCCCACTTTTGGCTCAGATAGATGCAGCAATCTGGGCCATAGATTCAGCCCCACCTTCTTCCCCCTGCAGTCTTCTGGGACATATCACAGGTCCCAGAAGACTACAGGACCATTCACAAGGTGGCTCGCACATGCACAGTAGGAAACCGGCTGTGAAGCCACAAGGCATCACTTCCTGTCTCCCTTACTAGAGAAGCCGGGGTCTGCACCTGAAGCAGGTGAGGACATCACTGGATCCCTGGACAGGTAAGTGTCCTTATATTAAAAGTCAGCAGCTACAGTATTTGTAGCTATTGACTTTTATTTTTTTGGAGGAAGACTGGAGCTCCTATTTAAGGTGACAACCCTCTAGTTCTATTAAACCAAAGGGGTGACAAACTTCCAGTTCCATGGAACAAAAGGTGACAACCTTCCAGTTCTGTTCTGCCCCCCCAATCTAAGCATTGCAAGTGTGATCTCTATAACGGTTGTGGTGAGACAGCTATAATTTACAATCTCAATGGTGTTGGTAGGCACTGACTCAATCCAAATTACATCTTGCAGATCGAAGAAAGCTTTAATCTAATACTTGTGCAGATCTTCACAGATTAACATTGGATAGGTCAAAAAAAATCATAGCATATCTAGTTCCAACAATTACATTTGCTCACAACAGAAACTAAAGACATGCTGAAACAAAGGAGGGATTAGCTATACAGGGCATCTCCTAACTATAGAAGGAGAAAGGGACAAAATTATTTAAATCAAACAAACAATGTATGTGTGTAAGCAGGTGCTTACTGAGTATTGCTGTGTAGGTTGTGCTCATTATTTTCTGGGTTAAATGTATTTTTTACTGTGTGGGTTGTACTGTTAGTTATTGTCGCTCAGGAGAAGTGGTGCTATTCGGTAGGTAAGAGCTGATTCACACAGGGGCAACCTGGGATCAGACTTCAAGTTGCCCCAAGTCGCGCGGTTGAGAAAATCAATGGAAGTGAATGGAGTCATCTTAATGTACACTACTGCAGTCGCTCCAACTTCAGAAAAGGTTCCTGTATGACTTCAATCCGACTTCTAGGCGACTTTTACCCATTGATTTCAATGGAAGTCACCTCCAAGTCGGATCTCCATCTATACTGAAGCGACAATGTCGCCTCTCTAATAATAAAAACTGGCATGGGTTCCCCTCCAAGGGCAAACCAGGCCCTTAGGTCTGCTATGGATTTTAAGGGGAACCCCTATGCCGAAAAAATGGCGTGGGGTCCCCCCAAAATCCATACCAGACCCCTATCCGAGCACGCAGCCCGGACGGTCAGGAGAGGGGGTGGGGATGAGCGAGTGCCCCCCCCTCCTAAACCATACCAGGCTGCATGCTCTCAACATGGAGGGTGGGTGCTTTGGGGAAGGGGGCCCCCAACCCAAAGCACCTTGGCCCCATGTTGATCAGGGCAAGGACCTCTTCCCGGCAACCCTGGCCGTTGGTTGTCGGGGTCTGCGAGCGGGGGGGCTTATCGGAATCTGGGAGCCTCCTTTAATAAGGGGGCCCCCAGATACCGGCCCTCCATCCTATGTGAATGAGTATGGGGTACATCATACCTCTACCCATTCACCTGAGGAAAAAAGTGTCAATAAAAAAACACTAGACAAGTTTTTAAAGTAATTTATTAGGCAGCTGGGGGGGTCTTCTTCCGACTTCTCCGCGCTTTTCGGCCTCTACTTCCGGTGTCCGGCCTCTTCTCCCACTCTCCGGTTCTTCTGCCGGCTCCTCCGCTATCTTCTTCCAGCTCTTTTGCTAGTGGTGACCCGGTCTTCTGCGTCATCTTCTTCCCACTTCTCTTCCTGCGATGTTGACACGGCGCTCTCTCCATATAGGCAATGGGGCGTGGTCACTGGGCGATGTCACATGGTGACCCTGCCCCTTATGATGTCACAGCCCCAGCGTACCCTGGGACTGTGACGTCATAAGGGGCGGGGTCACCGTGTGACATCACCCGGTGACCACGCATGTCTATATAGTTTCATAGTTGGTAAGGTTGAATAAAGACTCTAGTCCATCCAGTTCAACCTGAGTGAGTGTCTACCCCTATCCCTGTACATTGCACACTCACATTGGTCCCTACCCTCAAGGAGCCCACAATCCAAGGTCCTCATTCATAAACTAAGGCCAATTTTGGACAGAAGCCAATTAACCTACCTGCATGTCTTTGGAGTGTGGGAGGAAACCGGAGTACCTGGAGGAAACCCACACAGGCACAGGGAGAACATGAAAACTCTAGGCAGGTAGTGTCGTGGTTGGGATTTGAACCAGCGACCCTTTTTACTGCTAGGTGAGAGTGCTAACCACTACACCACTGTGCTATATAAGTCGTTGCGCACGTCGCACATGGCATTACAGCAGGAGAGAGTGTCGTGTCAACATCGCAGAAAGAGAATAGGGAAGAAGACAACACAGAAGACCGGGCCACCGCTAGCAAAAGAGCTGGAAGAAGATAGCAGAGGAGCCGGCAGAAGAACCAGAGAGTGGGAGAAGAGGCCGGACACAGGGAGAAGAGGCCAAAGAGAGCGGAGAAGCCAGAAGAGACCCCCCAAGTCGGAAGAAGACCCCCAGAGCTGCCTAATAAATTACTTTAAAAACCTGGGTAGTGTTTTTTTTATTGTCGGGAAGAGGCCATTGTCCTCATCAACATGGGGACAAGGTTCTTTGGGGTGGGGGGAACACTATCTAGGTCAGGGTTTTTCATTGCTCTCTGCATTGGAAGAGAAGGAGAGTTCTGCTGAGGCTGTAATTGCCATTTTGCTACTTTACCACCTCTTGTGGGAGCCCAGTTATGGTTCCAAGGGATATGGACTTTACTGCTAAATAGACTAATAGACTTTCTCACCGTTTTAATGTATGAGCACCTCATGGGGCACACTAAAAGGGCACTTAGAGGACTTTGTACAGGAATGTGTATGGAAGATGTTGCTGAGAATTTAAAGGTTCAGTAAAAGAGCTTTATTGTTAAAGAGGAAGTAAACTTCCATACCTGACTTTTATCTATAGTTAAACCTATAATAAGGCTTACCTATAGGTAGTGTAAATATCTCCTAAACGTGCACCATTTACAAGGTGTTTCTATTACATGCAGCCAGTGACTTCACTGGCGCTTGCGTTTTGAAGGAATGGCCACCCGTGTCGTTCCTTCCAAGCCCTGTGCCGCGAAAGACGGCTTCCCCACACATGTGCGGGAGTGATGCCATCGTGGCTCTGGCCAGTCACAGAGCCGTAGCCCTTCAAACCCAGAAGCAAGATGGGTGAGCATGGCAGTGGCTGCAGAGCTGACATCGCGGCACTGGAACAGTTTTGTTTTAAGGTAAGTTTCACATAATAGGCTAGTATGCGATGCATACTAGCACATTATGACTTTACCTTGCAGGGGAAAAAAAGGCCAGCGGTATACAACCACTTTAAACCAATCTGCCTGGTCTAAAGTCACTAAAGGGGTCCATGCATGGCATCTCAAATGCCGTACTACCTCCACAGGAGCCACTGATAGTTTGGTCCTATTTCCTCCTTTAGAACACACACAGCCAGGTACCATTTTTCGGCATTCTTTCTCTGGCATAAAAAAATCAGTCTAGGGGTTTCTTTTTAGCGTTTTAATTGGAACAGTAACTTATTAGGGATGGGGAGCATGGGATACCCCGGAACTGCAAAACTGTCCACTTGAGTTCTACTTGACTTCTGGCTGCTATGCACAAACTTTGGGCTGCATTGCAGAACCTCTGACCGTTAAGCAAGAGATGGTTCAAATCTCAGCCAGTTCAGCAGGAACCGACCGACATTCGAACCATGTATAGGCAGGCTGAAGGTTCTCAAGTTGAACTTAAGTACAATCAGCCTTCCTGATTTTACATGCGATTATTGCCAGCGCCTGTAATAGCCACAACAATAATCACCATGTTCTCCTGGCAGGAGAACACAATAGCACCGTGGGAGGGATTTACTTGTCAACACTGTCTGTTAATGGGGGAATAAAGCAAATTTCTTTCCTGCAACCCGTGGTTCGCTCCATCTATGGCCAGCCTTAGACACAAAGTTTTGGTTGTATTGCAAAACTCCTGGCTGTACTGCACTTGTAAAATAAATGTCCTACTGTATCTCTAGGCTGACTGTGACCTTGGTGTCTTCACTCTAGCTTCTCTAGTTTTTCTGCCCTCAGGGCAGAGCCCCTGAATATGGTGTCCCTGAAAGATTGGACCCATGTACACTGCCCTTTCCTACCAGGCCTCAAACTACTTCTTGGCTCTCCCTCCCATTATGCTTCCGATACCTCTAGAAGAAAGGGACAGTAGCAGAACAGTAGCCTGTGAAACAATGAACAGCTCTGAGCAATCAACCTCTGCTCCACTGTTTACAGAGGAGCGAAAGTAAAGCAGTCTACTCTGAACTAGTGTGCTACACAAAGAACATGGCTGGGATGGGGAAAGAAGAGAAGTCTTTGTTAAGTATGAACACATAACAAAGGTCTACCCTGCAGTGGAAGGAGAAGAGCCTATACTGCTTTGGCTAGGAGCAACGGGAGTAATATCAGGTTCTTAGGCAGCCAGCCAGTAGGAGATGTGGTGACAGGGCATGGAGGGTCCTGGTAGAGAAGGGGTTTGTGAGCTTGGCCCCCTCCTCAGCAATCAGTGCCGACATTGCAGCATGGGGTATCCTAAGTACTTAGCTGGAGGTGTCATGGAAGGGGAGTAGAGTGTGACGCCTGGGGAATGAAGAAGCTCGGGAACACGTGAAGAGATGATCTCAGGTGTCAGGGAAAAGTCTTGTAATATCACTGGCAGTGTGGTGCCATGTTGGGCTGTGCTGGTAGAGTGTGGTACAGACCTCCATGGTACCCAGGGGCGTAGATAAGGGGGGTCAGGGGTGTTCAAACCCCCCAGGGCCAACATTAAAATGCATGGTGTCCCTGCTCTGCAGCCGCACATGGCACCAGCGACAGGCAGCACTGCAGTCAGTGGCGCACAGAGTGTAATAATACGGCTGCAGCAAGTATAATAGATCATTAGGCATACCTGCACGTATGTTGTGGTACACCGCCAGGCCAGTCAATTGGGCTCGAGCTGAAGGCTGACAGATCTATAACCAGGCAACACAGTGGGAGCCGGCAGTGCATGTAGTCCTGCCCACTGCACACCATGTATTCCCGTTGGCTTGTAGTGCCACTCCCACCTTGGGCTTGGGAGAGGAGCTTTGCCTGGGCCCTGGAGTGCAGAATGCTTGTGAAGTGTGTAGCCGCCAGCCCCCCACATGGATGAACTGCTGCTGTCCTGTCCAGGTATGTCCCACTTTCTCTTCTGGCCTAGTCTCAGAGAGCCTCACAGAGTGTACTGACTTTCCACTGCTCAGACTGCTGTGCAGTTGCTGGCATTCTGCTGTTCATACTAGGTAATCGTGAGTCATTGAGAGACTGTCTGTGATTCTGTGTGGCAACTGGCAAAGTATGTGATTGAGGCTGGCTGGGCTAAATTTAGCATTGCTTGATTTACTGGCAGTTGAATGAGGCTAAGCTGAGTTTTCTATTCCTTGTGTTACTGACAGTCCAGCCTGGCACTGGCAAGGTGGTTGTGGTGCTCACTGGCTTACTGATTCAGCAGTTGACACTACAACATGTCTGCCAATGCCAGAGGCAGGCTGGACTTTCTGCTGCCCTCAGTGGTATGCCTTGGCTCTGCTTTACCCCTGGTTCATACATACTAGGGATGAGCCGAACATCCCCCGGTTTGGTTCGCACCAGAACTTTGGAACGGACCGAAAATTTGTGCGAACTTTAGAACCCCATTGAAGTCTATGAGACTCGAACGTTTGAAATAAAAAGTGCTAATTTTAATGGCTAATATGCAATATATTGTCCTAAAAAGGGTTTGGAGACCTGGCTCCTGCCCCAGGGGACATGGGGCAATGCCTAAAATGTTTTTAAAAATGGACGTTTTTTTCGGGAGCACTGGTTTTAATGATGATTAACCACTTAAGCCCGGACCAATTGGCAGCCAAAGGACCAGGCCCCTTTTTGCGTTTCGGCACTGCGTCACTTTAACTGACAATTGCGCGGTCGTGCGACGTGGCTCCCAAACAAAATTGGCGTCCTTTTTTTCCCACAAATAGAGTTTTTTTTTGGTGGTATTTGATCACCTCTGCGTCTTTTATTTTTTTCGCTATAAACAAAAATAGAGCGACAATTTTGAAAAAAATTCAATATTTTTTACTTTTTGCTATAATAAATATCCCCCAAAAATATATAAAAAAATATTTTTTTTCCTCAGTTTAGGCTGATGCGTATTCTTCTACATATTTTTGGTAACAAAAATCGCAATTAGCGATTATTGATTGGTTTGCGCAAAAGTTATAGCGTTTACAAAATAGGGGATAGTTTTATAGCATTTTTGTTAATATTTTTTTTTACTAGTAATGGCGGCGATCAGCGATTTTTAATGTGACTGCGACATTATGACATTTTTTACACATTTTGGGACCATTGTCATTTATACAGAAATCAATGCTATTTAAATGCATTGATTCCTGTGTAAATGACACTGGCAGTGAAGGAGTTAACCACTAGGGGGCAGTGTAGTGTTATGTATGACATTATGTGTTTTTTTTTTATTGTAAGGGGGTGTGGCCTGGCATGTGACGTCACTGATCGTCCTTCCCTATAAAAGAGAAGAGACGATCGGTGACAGCCACACAGGGAAGCACGGGGTGAGGTTTGTTTACACAGACCTCTCCCCGTTCTTCAGCTCTGTGACCCGATCGCGGGACACCAGTGGTGATAGGGTCCGCTGGCCCCGCGGCCACGGAGCACAGGATCGGGTCGGGAGCGTGGCGCCGGCGGCACTTAAAGAATCACGTACCGGTACATGATTGTGCCCAGCTGTGCCATTCTGCCGACGTATATCGGCGTGAGGCGGTCCTTAAGTGGTTAAAGTGAAAAAAAAAGTGAAATTGTTGTGTTAATTAGAATCTGTTTGTAATTTTGAACTGGTATATTTTTAAAATGTAGCTCCAGTCAAAAAATCAATTTTTAAGCTTTTTGGAAAAAATAGGGAAGAGTTATCACGCCTGTATAATTTTTTTGGCCGTCTGTCTTTTTTCATCTCACTTCCTGTTGTCTCCATCCGTTTGCAAGTAGGAGACGTTTGTAAGTTGGATGTTTGAAAGTAGCCTGCCCTATATCCTCTGCAGAAATTTGCGCCTAAGGTGTTTGGTGTTGCCACAACACTGTAAGCCCTCAAAGTGACTCTTGGTAGGTGCTGGAGAGCCCTGCTGTGAACAATTATATCAAGAATTTTAATTACATGCCATTGTTGAACAGTGGTAGAAAAATAGGGCCTTTGGTGGTTGTGGTGGTGGTAGTGGTGCTGGTGACATAACACTGTAAGTTCTCACAGTTACTCTCGGTGGGCGCAGGAATGGGCCCTGCTGTGAAATATTGTAATTACATGCCCCGGGCTGAAAAATTGGGCCTTAGCCACTGCTTGCTGGTGCCACAACACTGCAACCTCTCCCAGATACTCTAGTAGGAGTGCAGGAATGAGCCCTGCTGCAAAGCATTGCATCAAAAATTGTATTACATGCCCCTGTTAAACAGGGGATGAAAAATTGGGCCTATACACTGCAACCTCTCCCATATACTCTAGTTGGAGTGCAGGAATGAGCCCTGCTGCAAAGCATTGCATCAAAAATTGTATTACATGCCCCTGTTAAACAGGGGCTTAAAAATTGGGCCTATACACTGCAACCTCTCCCATATACTCTAGTTGTACTGCAGGAATGAGCCCTGCTGCAAAGCATTGCATCAAAAATTGTAATTACACGCCCCTGTTAAACAGGGGATGAAAAATTGGGCTGGTGGCATCACCCAGAACCAAAAATGTTCTTCCAAGATTTTAGCGGAGGAGGAAGAGGATAGACAGTCAACATAACAGGACAGTCAATCAGCATCAGCATAGGCAGTCTTGAAGGGATGTGATATTTCCAAAAAAATTATTCGGTTACATCAGCTTCACATGCTTGGTAGCTGGTGGTGATCCAAGACTGATTCATCTTTATGAAGGTCAGTCGATCAACCGAGTCGGTGGACAGGCGCACCCTGTGATCGGTTACAAAGCCACCGGCAGCACTGAAGGTGCGCTCTGAAAGAACGCTGGATGCAGGACAGGCCAGTAGCTCAATTGTATACTGTGCAAGCTCTGGCCAGTGATCCATCCCCAAGACCCAGTAAGCCAGAGAATTTTTGGTGGGAAAGGTGTCCAAGTCTGACCTTGCCCCTAGGTATTTTTGCACCATGTAAATCAGACGCTGGCGATGGTTGCTGGAACCGATCATACCTTGGGGCTGCGGACTAAAAAATTGTCTGAACGCATCAGACGGCCACCTTCTCCACCACTCCTTCTAACTGATGCCTCAGAAACACGTTGTCCAGGACCAGGAGTTTGTAACCTCCCAGTCTCTAGGAACGCATTGCACAGACCTTTCTGCAAGGCCTCCCGGAGATGTCTCATCCTCTGCTCCCTCTGCGACGGCAAGATAAGGTCCGCAACCTTACCCTTGTACCGTGGATCAAGGAGAGTGGCCAGCCAGTAATGGTCCCTCTCCTTGATCAGAAGAATATGAGGGTCCTTCCGCAGGCTTTGCAGGATCAGGGAGGCCATGCAGCGTAGGTTAGCTGAGGCATTCGGTCCGGAGTCCTCTGGGTCACTAAGGACAACATGATCCACAGCTACCTCCTCCCAGCCACGTACAAGTCTTCGGGTTTCTTGGGACTGTAAATTATCCCTACAAGACTGCTGCTGCTGATGCTGAGTGCCAGGCTCCACCTCCATGCTGACATAATCATCCTCCTCCTCATCTTCCTGTGTGATGGGTGGGACAGCAGGAACACTGTCTGGATAAAGGGGGCCTTGAGAGGCAAGGAAGTCCTCCTCTTCCTGCATCTCTTCTGCCTCAAGTGCCCTGTCCATTATTCCACACAGCGTATGCTCCAACAGGTGGACAAGAGATACAGTGTCACTGATGCATGCACTGTCACTGCTCACCATCCTTGTGGCCTCCTCAAACGGTGACAGGACAGTACATGCATCCCTGATCATGCCCCACTGGCGTGGTGAGAAAAAACCGAGCTCCCTTGACCCTGTCCTGGTGCCGTAGTCGCACAGGTACTCATTGATGGCCCTCTGCTGCATGTGCAGCCGCTGCAGCATGGCCAACGTTGAGTTCCACCTGGTGGGCATGTCACATACAAGGCGGTTCTTGGGCAGGTTAAACTCCTTTTGGAGCTCAGCCAGCCAAGCACAGGCATTAAATGATCTGCGGAAATGCACACAGACTTTCCTGGCCTGCTTCAGGACATCCTGTAAGCCCGGGTACCTGCCCAAGAACCGGTGCACCACCAGGTTAAGGACGTGAGCCACACAGGGCACATGGGTCAGTTGTCCCTGTCAGAGGGCGGAGAGGAGGTTGGTGCCATTGTCGCAAACCACCAATCCTGGCTTAAGCTGGCGTGGCGTCAACCACCTTTTGGCCTGCCCCTGCAGAGCTGACAAAATATCTGCCCCAGTATGGCTCCTGTCCCCCAAACAAACCAGCTCAAGCACGCTATGGCATAGTTTTGCCTGCGTACTTGCGTGGCACCTTGAACGCCTACAGAGCACTGCTGGTTGCGAGGACAGAGCACTGGAAGAGGCCATGGAGGAAGAAGAAGAGGAGGGGGTGGAGGAGAGAGGTGTGTCACAACCAGTAGTAGCATTTTGGAGGTGTGGTGGCGGAAAAACAACCTCCAACACTACTGCACCTTGTCCTGCATCCTTCCCAGCTGCCAGAAAAGTGACCCAATGGGCCGTGAAAGACAGGTAACGTCCCTATCCATGCCTGCTGGACCATGAGTCAGCGGCAATATGCACCTTACCGCTGACCGCCCTGTCCAGCAAGGCAAGGACATTGCCTTCCACATGCCGGTAGAGAGCTGGAATCGCCTTCCGTGAGAAAAAGTGGCGTTTGGGGACCTGCTACTGAGGAACCGCACATTGCACAAGCTCACGGAAGGGGGCCTAGTCTACCAACAGAAAAGGTAACAGTTGAAGTGCTAGCAATTTAGCCAAGCTAGCATTCACCCGCTGGGCATGTGGGTGGCTGGAAGTGAACTTCTTTCTACGGTCCAGCAGCTGGGGCAGGGAAATTTGCCTGCTAAAATCCAACGTGGGTATGCTGCTAGCAGAGTGCCCGCAAGCACTTGGCTGTGACACACCTAATTCTGCACCTTCATTCCTCTCGGTGCAGGTTCCAGAGAGGACTGAAGGTCTAGTGGGGTTGGAGATCCCAGCTGATGAGGAGCAAGGAGAGGTCCGTTTGTACTTTGGTGTGGGTCTTTGAGGTAAGCTTGCCAACGAGCTGCATGGCAGGTCAACATATGTCTGGTCAAGCTTGTGGTGCCCAAGTGGCTGATGTTTTGGCCACGAGAGATACGCTTGAGACATATGTTGCAAATAGCAGTGGTGCGATCTGATGTACTCGTCTCAAAAAAGGCCCACACCAAAGAACTTTTAGAATAACACGCAGAGGCAGCGCCCTGCACAGGGGGAGCTCTGCTGTGTGATTCATTTGGTGTGCTGCCCCTAAGCTGACCCCCGGAGGGCATCCTGCCTCGTTGGAGATGTGCCTCCTCCTCCTCCTCTCTCCTACCAGGCACCCACGTGGACTCAGTGTCCTTATCATTCCAGTATGCTGCAGCTTGTGGAACATGACTGCTAGATTGCTGTCCTTCTTGAGCATCCCCTCTCTCTGCGCTTATGCTACTGCCTTCCTCTAGCTGAGTATCATCATCAGAGCCTACACAACACTGGGCATCCTCCTGGAGCATGTACCCAACACTGTACTCAAACAGTTCGTGGGACTCCTCAGGAGGACGTGGTGGGTCTAGGGAAGGAGTCACTGATGATGACATTGAGACGAGGGAAGAGGATGCGTTGGCCGCTGCTTTGCTAGTACCCTGAGCCTGGGTGAGAGAGGATGAGGAGGATGAAGAGGGCTTGGTCATCCACTCTACCAAGTCTTCGGCATGATGCGGCTCAACACATCCAGCTGCCGAAAATAAGGACAAGGGTGTCCCATGGTCATATGCTGATGACCAGCACTGTTGTCTCTAGACACAGAGCCTGCTTGCCCTAGCCTTTATTGGCTCGTGCCTGTCTGCCTCTCCTTGTTGGCCTTCCAGACATGGTAATGGCCTGCAGGGAGATGGGAAAACCAGCAATTGGGTAGTGTATATTGTGCTGGAGGCACAAAACACCCACTAACTCCTGCAGATGCCTTTATTATAGAACACCAGCAATAAAGGGCAGATACAGGTGTATATTGGGCTGTGCTGGAGGCACAAAACACCCACTAACTCCTGCAGATGCCTTTATTATAGAACACCAGCAATTAAAGGGTAGATACCGGTGTATACTGTGCTGTGCTGGAGGCACACAACACCAACTAACTCCTGCAGATGGCTCAATTAGAGAAGAGCGATATAGGTAGATACAGGTGTATACTGCGCTGAAGGCACACAGACAACACCCACTAACTCCTGCAGATGGCAGATGGCTCAATTATAGAAGAGCAATATAGGTAGATACAGGTGTATACTGCGCTGAAGGCACACAAACAACACCCACTAACTCCTGCAGATGGCTGATGGCTCAATTAGAGAAGAACAATATATGTAGATACAGGTTTTTACTGCGCTGAAGGCACACAGACAACACCCACTAACTCCTGCAGATGCCGGAACACTACACAAGGCCACCGCGTTGTGGCCTGTGGCCAATCATGGCTCTCCTTGCTGCTGGCGCTGTGATTGGCCAAGCATGCGGGGTCACAGTGCATGCTTGGCCAATCATGAGCCAGCAATGCACTGCGATGGCGCAGTGCATTGTGGGCCGTGTGCGCCACACTAATTTGGCGCGAACGGCCAATAACGTTCGGTATTCGCCGAACGTGCGAACAGCCGATGTTCGAGTCGAACATACGTTTGACTCGAACACCAAGCTCATCCCTAATACATACAGTATCACATAAAAGTGAGTACACCCCCTCACATTTTTGTAAATGTTTTATTATATCTTTTCATGTGACAACACTGAAGAAATTACACTTTGCAAAATGTAACGTAGTGAGTGTACAGCTTGTATAATCATGTAAATTTGCTGTCTCCTCAAAAAGCTCAATACACAGCCATTAATGTCTAAACCACTGGCAACAAAAGTGAGTACATCCCTAAGTGAAAATGTCCAAATTGGGCCCAATTAGCCATTTTCTGTCCCCAGTGTTATGTGACTCCATGCAAGGTGTCGGGAGTGAATAGGGAGTAGGTGTGTTAAATTTGGTGTTATTGCTCTCACTCTGTCACACTGGTCACTGGAAGTTCAACATGGTACCTCATGGCAAAGAAATCTCTGAGGATCTGCAAAAAAGAATTGTTGCTCTACATAAAGATGGCCTAGGCTATAAGAAGATTGCCAAGACCCTGAAACTGAACTGCAGCACAGTGGTCAAGACCATACTGTGGTTTAACAGGACAGGTTCCACTCAGAACAGGCCTTGCCATGGTTGACCAAAGAAGTTGAGTGCGCGTACTTCGCGTCATATCCAGAAGTTGTCTTTGGGAAATAGACATATGAATACTGTCAATTTCCTGCTGAGGTTGAAGGTGTGGGGCATCAGCCTGTCAGTGCTTAGACCATACGCCGCAAACTGCATCAAATTGGTCTGCCTAGCTGTCGTCCCAGAAGGAAGCCTCTTCTAAAGATGATGCACAAGAAAGCCTGCAAACAGTTTGCTGAAGACAAGCAGACTAAGGATATGGAATACTGGAGCCATCTCCTGTGGTCTGATGATACCAAGATAAACTTATTTGGTTCAGATGGTGTCAAGCGTGTGTGGCGGCAACCAGGTGAGGAGCACAAAAACAAGCGTGTCTTGCCTACAGTCAAGCATGGTGGTGGGAGTGTCATGGTCTGGGGCTGCATGAGTGCTGCCGGCACTGGGGAGCTACAGTTCATTGAGGGAACCATGAATGCCAACATGTACTGTGACATACTGAAGCAGAGCATGATCCCCTCCCTTTAAAGTCTGGGTCACAGGGCAGGATTCACCCAAAAGATGTAATAAAATATTTTATAAAAATGTGAGGGGTGTACTCACTTTTGTGAGATACTGTATGTGGTGTTTTTGATCTGCTGCAGGTGTCAATTCAGAGTTAACAACTCCCTAAAAGGAGGTCGCAAACACAGTGTTTATCTGAACTAGATTGCATAGTTGGTTTTCAAAAAAAGGTGCCTGCACTTCTTTGGTGCGATGTGGTGAGATTCAGCCCATTCAAAATGGGCTCAAATCACACCACACAGAATCTCATGTGAATTGCACAGGAATGCGGTGCAGTTCCTGTGCGATTTACATGCAAACTATAGTGTGAAATTAGCCTTACTATGTCGATTGTGGCGCAATCAAGGCTCATTCATTTTGAATGGGCTCAAATCTCCCCAAAGTCATGCATGCACCAATTTAGGAACCACACTGCAACTGGTTCGCATGGTCGTTTTGTGAATGTGATCTGATGCAGGCAAACACACTGTGTTTTGCAACTTTTGTTTAAGGTGTTAAGATAGCACTGACACCCACTGCAGATTGCAAGGGGGTACGATTTGAATGAGGTGCATGAAACATGCGTGGATTGAGGGTTTCCCGCATTGTGGTGTACCTCTGCATATCTCCTAAGCATTAGTGTGTTTATCCTCTGCCAGTGCAGGCAGGTGTGCAATCACAAACCTTCTCGCACCCACTTAGATGTGAACCTAGCCTAAAGAAAGTCAGTATATTCAACGCTGGTCATTTTTCAGTTTAATTTTTTTAATTTTTTATTCTGTGATTAATTGAAAATTAAGCTAATGTGAACACGGTGAGTGTGCTGCCTTCCACAAGATGGTACCCTTTGTACCTGCCCAGTAAGATTGGCTATTACAGGGCACCACCCTGTGGTAGGCAGTGCATTCCCCCCTTTTTTTTGTTAATCTGTAAAAGTTAAAGTCAGTGAGTGCTCTGTCTGACACAACATGGCGCACTTTGCCCCTTAATAGCCAACCTTACTGAGGAGGTGCAAAAGGCACCATCTCCTTGTAGGTAGGCAGCACTCTTTGCACTTATTCAGTTTGGACACTAAAGCCCCATACACACACAAACTATTAGATTTTCTGCTGATTTTTGACTTCAGATTTACCAAAACCATGTAGTGCAGGGATATGCAATTAGCGGACCTCCAGCTGTTGCAGAACTACAAGTCCCATGAGGCATAGCAAGACTCTGACAGCCACAAACCTGACACCCAGAGGCAGAGCCATGATGGGACTTGTAGTTTTGCAACAGCTGTAGGTCCGCTAATTGCATATCACTGATGTAGTGTAAGGGCCTGTCTGATTGCATACACATTGAAACTCCCAAGGTTTGACCTCATACAGTGCCTTGCGAAAGTATTCGGCCCCCTTGAACTTTTCAACCCTTTGCCACATTTCAGGCTTCAAACATAAAGATATAAAATTTTCATTTTTTGTGAAGAATCACCAACAAGTGGGACACAATTGTGAAGTGGAACGAAATCTATTGGATTTTTGAAACTTTTTTAACTAATAAAAAAATGAAAAGTGTGACGTGCAAAATTATTCGGCCCCCTTGCGTTAATACTTTGTAGAGCCACCTTTTGCTGCGATTATAGCTGCAAGTCGCTTAGGGTATGCCTCTATCAGTTTTGCACATCGAGAGACTGAAATTCTTGCCCATTCTTCCTTGCAAAACAGCTGGAGCTGAGTGAGGTTGGATGGAGAGCATTTGTGAACAGCAGTTTTCAGCTCTTTCCACAGATTCTCGATTGGATTCAGGTCTGGACTTTGACTTGGCCATTCTAACACCTGGATACCTTTATTTGTGAACCATTCCTTTGTAGATTTTGCTGTATGTTTGGGATCATTGTCTTGTTGGAAGATAAATCTCCGTCCCAGTTTTAGGTCTTTTGCAGACTCCAACAGGTTTTCATCCAGAATGGTTCTGTATTTGGCTGCATCCATCTTCCCCTCAATTTTAACCATCTTCCCTGTCCCTGCTGAAGAAAAGCAGGCCCAAACCATGATGCTGCCACCACCATGTTTGACAGTGGGGATGGTGTGTTCAGGGGCGTACCTAGAGCATTTGGCACCCAGGGCCCATCCTATATCTGGCACCCCCCCCCCAACTGTAAAAACACCCACAAAAAAACACCCTCCTCTGCCAAGATCAGCGTTTTTTAATTCTGCTTTCCTTTTTAAATGGCGCTATTGGCTACTGAGTAAACCGGAAGTGACACTGTGCTGTCGCTTCCAGTTTTCTACATCAGAGACCTGATCAAAGGCAAATTCGGCTTTGTTCGGGTTTCTGGCCAGCTGGCTGGTGGCTCAGGTCTGCGGGTGGGATGGGAGACCTGGGCGGAGCTGTGGGGGGATGGGGACGTCCCCTCCCGCTCCTTGTAATAACAGCCGATGCTGTTCATCCATGGTAGCCAGTGACAATAGACAGGAAAGGACAGAGGTGTCAGTCATTCAGGTGTGAGCAGATGCCACATTTTTGGACAGATTGTGCCAAGGTCAGGAAAGTGGAGAGCTGGACTGGAGCTGCTATGAGGGAGACATCAGAGTGAGACGGGGAGACAGCTGACAATACAAAGTATGGCCCATACTTTGCTTTATCTACTGTCCTCAGGGACAGATCTGATCCAGAGATCCCACAGTATGGCGATCTCTGGATCGGATCTGTCCCTGGGGACAGCATTGGCATTGATGATTTGATTCAGATTTGGGAACTGACCTGCTGACAAGGTGTGTTGCTTGCTGGACGTGGATGGGATCTGATGGCCGCAGGGAAGATGGCAAGATGCTGCAGTGACCTGCTGCTTGCTGGACGGATCTGATGGCTGCAAGATGTGGGTATAAGTCCCCCCTTTATCAGATCAGTTCATCTACTCTATACCTGGTTTGTGAACACAGCAACACCACCCCCCCCCCTTTACCAGGTAAGCTCACAGCTCAGCTACTATAGGTGGGTGGTAGTCACACAGCAATATACAGCACACGCCTGGATTCTGCAACCTGTACACAGCACACGCCTGGATTCTGCAACCTGTACACAGCACACGCCTGGATTCTGCAACCTGTACACAGCACACGCCTGGATTCTGCAACCTGTATACAACACACACCTGGATTCTGCAACCTGTATACAGCACACGCCTGCATTCTGCAACCTGTACATAGCACACGCCTGCATTCTGCAACCTGTACATAGCACACGCCTGCATTCTGCAACCTGTACATAGCACACGCCTGCATTCTGCAACCTGTACACAGCACACGCCTGCATTCTGCAACCTGTACACAGCACACGCCTGCATTCTGCAACCTGTATCCAGCACACGCCTGCATTCTGCAACCTGTACACAGCACACGCCTGCATTCTGCAACCTGTATACAGCACACGCCTGCATTCTGCAACCTGTATACAGCACACGCCTGCATTCTGCAACCTGTACATAGCACATGCCTGCATTCTGCAACCTGTACATAGCACACGCCTGCATTCTGCAACCTGTACATAGCACACGCCTGCATTCTGCAACCTGTACATAGCACACGCCTGCATTCTGCAACCTGTACATAGCACACGCCTGCATTCTGCAACCTGTATAATAGCACACGCCTGCATTCTGCAACCTGTACATAGCACACGCCTGCATTCTGCAACCTGTACATAGCACACGCCTGTATTCTGCTACCTGTATATAGCACAAATCTGGAGTCTGCAACCTGTACATAGCACACGCCTGCATTCTGCAACCTGTACATAGCACGCGCCTTCATTCTGCAACCTGTACATAGCACATGCCTGCATTCTGCTACCTGTACATAGCACACGCCTGTATTCTGCTACCTGTATATAGCACAAATCTGGAGTCTGCAACCTGTACATAGCACATGCCTGTATTCTGCAACCCCCCCCCCATCAGGTCAGCTACACTATACCTACTACACAGCAACACCCCCCCCCCCTTCCCCTTCTATGACAGACCAGCACAGTAAGGAAACCACCCCCGCGCTGAATGATGACACACTCAGCTCGGCTGCTCAGCAGTGGTGGGTGGAGCTAGCAGGTGAAAACAGAAACTAGACCATACTATTTCGGCCACAGTGCTGGGGGTGTTGAAGCTCACAAAAAACTCACAAAAAACAGCAGCCAGAGCCAGGGATTCCCTTCAGGATGCTGTCAGACAGTGTCTGAGTGCAGAGTGAACCCCATAGCAATGCCACCCAGCCACTTACACCCCGCTCAATGTGTGGCACCTGGGACGGAACGCCCCCCCGCCCCCTGCTTGGTACGCCCCTGGGTGTGTTGAGGGTGATGAGCTGTGTTGCTTTTACGCCAAACATATCGTTTTGCATTGTGGGCAAAAAGTTTGATTTTGGTTTCATCTGACTAGAGCATCTTCTTCCACATGTTTGGTGCGTCTCCCAGGTGGCTTGTGGCAAACTTTAGACAAGACTTTTTATGGATATCTTTGAGAAATGGCTTTCTTCTTGCCACTCTTCCATAAAGGCCAGATTTGTGCAGTGTACGACTGATTGTTGTCCTATGGACAGACTCTCCCACCTCAGCTGTAGTTCTCTGCAGTTCATCCAGAGTGATCATGGGCCTCTTGGCTGCCTCTCTGATCAGTCTTCTCCTTGTCTGAGCTGAAAGTTTAGAGGGACGGCCAGGTCTTGGTAGATTTGCAGTGGTCTGATACTCCTTCCATTTCAAAATGATCGCTTGCACAGTGCTCCTTGGGATGTTTAAAGCTTGGGAAATCTTTTTGTATCCAAATCCGGCTTTAAACTTCTCCACAACAGTATTACGGACCTGCCTGGTGTGTTCCTTGGTCTTCATGATGCTCTCTGCGCTATCAACAGAACCCTGAGACTATCACAGAGCAGGTGCATTTATACAGAGACTTGATTACACACAGGTGAATTCTATTTATCACCATCAGTCATTTAGGGCAACATTGGATCATTCAGAGATCCTCGCTGAACTTCTGGAGTAAGTTTGCTGCACTGAAAGTAAAGGGGCCAAATAATTTTGCACGCACCACTTTTCAGTTTTTTATTTGCTAAAAAAGTTTAAAATATCCAAAAGATTTCGTTCCACTTCACAATTGTGTCCCACTTGTTGGTGATTCTTCACAAAAAATTAAAATTTTATATCTTTGTTTGAAGCCTGAAATGTGGCAAAAGGTTGAAAAGTTCAAGGGGGCCGAATACTTTCGCAAGGCACTGTATTATATGGTTTTGGTAAACCTGAATGAAAAAATCTGCAGAAAATCTGATAGTGTGTATGGGGCTTAAAAAGGAGGGCCGGTTTTACATTTTTTTTTTTAAAGTCAGCAGCTGCAAACACTGTAGCTGCTGACTTTTAATAAGCAGACTTACCTGTCCAGGGCGCCCGCGATGTCGGCCGCCCGAGGCTGACCCGTCCCTCGGCTCTCAGGTCCCAGCGCCGCCATTTTAGCTAAGGGAAACAGGCAGTGGAGCCTTGCAACTTCACTGCCCGTTTCCTACTGCGCATGCGCGAGTCGCGCAGCGCTTTGTGAATGGGGCGCGCTGTGTTCTGGGACATACAGTTCCCAGAACACAGCGCAACCCATTACCCAGAAGACGCCGCATGGAGGAGAGAAGATAGAAGATCACCGCGGAGGAGGAAGAGGCAGGTTAGGATGATGTGCCTAGCAACAGGCATTTCTGGTAAGTTAACCACTTAAGGACCGCCGCATGTAGATATACGTCAGCACAATGGCACCAACAGGCACAAGCACGTACCGGTACGTGCTTGCCTTCCAGCGGGTGGGGGGTCCGATCGGACCCCCTCCCGCTGGCTGCGGCGGTCCGTTTCGCTTCAGGAGCGTTCCGGGATGAGGGGATGGCCATTGGCTTCTGGCCATTCCCTCTCGATCGCTCCTGGCGAATGAGAAGCTTCCCCCGCCTGTGTAGTGTAAACACAGGCAGGGATGAAGTGATGTCACTCTACTCGGGGTGGTCTTTTTGACCGGACTGCGAGGAGAACACATAGTAAGTGCACCAATCACTACACTGACACGTAGGTACACATAGGCACACAAATCACCCCCTGATTGCCCCCCAGCCCCCTCCCAGTCACAGTGTCAGGGCAGTTAGTGTTAGGTCCAGGGTAGCCCCCTACCCCCCCTAATAAAGGTTTAACCCCCTGATTGCCCCTAGAGTTAACCCTTTCACCCCCTTTTGCCAGTGTCACTAAGCGATCGTTTTTCTGATCGCTGCATTAGTGTCACTGGTGCCGCTAGGTAGCTAGTTATTTTTTTAGGTTCACCGCCAGGTTTTTAACCCCCTGATTGCCCCTAGAGTTAACCCTTTCACCAGCGATCACCGTATATGTGTCACTGGTGATGCTGGATAGCCAGTTAGTTATTTAGTTATTTAGGTTCCCTTTCAGGTTTTTATATAGCGTCCGGGACCCCCATATACTACCTAATAAAGGTTTTAACCCCCTGATTGCCCCTAGTTAACCCTTTCACCCCCTTTTGCCAGTGTCACTAAGCAATCGTTTTTCTGATCGCTGCATTAGTGTCACTGATGCCGCTAGGTAGCTAGTTATTTTTTATGTTCACTGCCAGGTTTTTATAGCGTTAGGTACCCCCATATACTACTTAATAAAGATTTTAACCCCCTGATTGCCCCTAGAGTCAACCCTTTCACCAGCGATCACCGTATAAGTGTCACTGGTGACGCTGGTTAGCCAGTTAGTTATTTAGGTTCCCTGTCAGGTTTTTATATAGTGTCAGGGACCCCCATATACTACCTAATAAAGATTTTAACCCTCTGATTGCCCCTAGAGTTAACCCTTTCACCAGTGATCACCGTATAAGTGTCACTGGTGACGCTGGTTAGCCAGTTAGTTATGTAGGTTCCCCGTCAGGTTTTTATATAGCGCCAGGGACCCCCATATACTACCTAATAAAGGTTTAACGCCCTGATTGCCCCTAGTTAAGCCTTTCACCAGTGATCACCGTATAAGTGTTAAGGGTAACTCTGGTTAGTTAGTTTGCTTTTTATAGCATCAGGGCACCCACCATTTATTACCCAATAAAGGTTTAACCCCCTGATCACCCGGCGGGTGATATCAATTAGGTTTTAGGGTCAGGGTCTGCATCGCCACCAGGCAGCCCTAGGTTAGTGCCAGTACTGCTAACACCCACGTGCAAAGCCTCCCGTAGGGGTATAGTATCTGAGCAGATCAATATCTGATCTGATCAGATCTATACTAGTGTCCCCAGCAGTTTAGGGTTCCAAAAAAACGCATTGTTAGCGGGATCAGCCCAGATACCTGCTAGCACCTGCGTTTTTCCCCTCCACCCAGCCCACCCAAGTGCAGTATCGATCGATCACTGTCACTTACAAAACATTAAACATGTAACTGCAGCGTTCGCAGAGTCAGGCCTGATCCCTGCGATCGCTAACAGTTTTTTTTGGTAGCGTTTTATATTTAAATCCTGAAGGCGGTGCTTGGTTTTCGGGGTCCCGTACGCGGATAGGCTCCCAAAAAGTTACCAACATGTGGTATCCCTGTACTCAAGAGAAGCAGCAGAATTTATTTTGGGATGTAATTTCACTTATGCCCATAGCATGTGTGAGCAATATATCATTTAGTGACAACTTTGTGCAAAAAAAAAAAAAAAAACTTTAATATTCCTGCAACTTGTGGCAAAATATAAAATGTTTCATGGGCTCAACATGCCTCTCAGCAAATAGCTTGGGGTGTCTACTTTCCAAAATGGGGTCATTGGGGGGGGGGGGGGGGTTTGTGCTATTTTGGCATTTTATGGCCTTCGAAACTGTGATAGGTAGTGAGGAGTGAAATCAAAAATTTGCACCCTTAGAAATCCTGAAGGCAGTGATTGGATTTCGGGGTCCCGTATGCGGCTAGGCTCCCAAAAAGTCCCACATATGTGGTATCCCCGTACTCAGGAGAAGCAGCAGAATATATTTTGGGGTGCAATTCCACATATAACTATGGCAGGTGTGAGCAATATATCATTTAGTGACAATGTTTTGTAAACTTTTTTTTTTTTTTTTGTGTCATTATTCAATCACTTGGGACAAAAAAAAAAATATTCAATGGGCTCAACATGCCCCTCAGCAATTTCCTTGGGGTGTCTACTTTCCAAAATGGGGTCATTTGGGGGGGTTTGTACTGTCCTGCCATTTTAGCACCTCAAAAAATGAGATAGGCAGTCATAAATTAAAAGCTGTGTAAATTCCAGAAAATGTACTCTAGTTTGTAGACGCTATAACTTTTGCGCAAACCAATAAATATACACTTATTGGCATTTTTTTTACTAAAGACATGTGGCTGAATACATTTTGGCCTAAATGTATGACTAAAATTTAGTTTATTCCATTTTTCTTATAACAAAAAGTAGAAAATATCTTTTTTTTTCAAAATTTTCAGTCTTTTTCCTTTTATATCATAAAAAATAAAAATCGCAGAGGCAATCAAATACCATCAGAAGAAAGCTCTATTTGTGGGAAGAAAAGGACGCAAATTTCGTTTGGGTACAACATTGCATGACTGCGCAATTACCAGTTAAAGCAGTGCAGTGCGAAATTGTAAAAAGACCTCTGGTCCTTAGGCTGACAATTGGTCCGGGGCTTAACTGGTTTAAAAAAAAAATGTATTTCATTTATTTTTTTTTCAGATTTTTTCTAAATTTTAATGTATTTTTGTTTTTCAGGGTGGCCCTCCACTTTAAGACTGAACAATAGCCAACAGCATTAATAATAACTGGAAGAAGGAAAAAACTGAAATCAGGTTTGAGTATGTGGTCGCTTACTAGAGGCAACGCATATAGTTTTTTCCTTTTTCTAGTCTTTATAATTTTTGCGCAATTTATTTTATTCAAAAATACTTTTACTTAGTACCTGCTGCTGAAACCCCCCCCCCCCAGAATAAATAAATATCTACGGCCCTGACGTTACCCACTCGGAATTGATGCATCCATTGAGAGACATTACAGACAGGGTGCATATAAATCAATGATTTAAAAAAAAATCTGATTTTTTTTTTAATTAGATCTGATTTTCTTTGTATGAATCTATTTTTTAGATTTTTATCAAATTTGTTTTAATAAATGCCTTTGTAGTAAACATCTATCTAAAGATTTTTTACGGTACATTAATAATTTAGTTTAATCAGCATGAAATGGAAAATATTCTACATTTTTTTACATTTTACATTTTTGGCAAACTCACTCAATGAATCCAAGCCCTGCAAGCTAACATGCACTACATTGATGCATTCACACAGTGTCACAGTAACCATGAGATAAACCTAAGTTCAGGAATATTCCTTTATCCCATTGTTTTCCAAATCTACGTACACTTCAAACTGTATGAGTGAATCAGTTCTGATATCGCTGTTTTACTAACCTGACAGCTTATTATTCTAAATAGGAAACCTTCATTTTGTTTGCAAATATTAATGATTCTAATAACCATCAAGAATAAGTCCTTACATTTAAAGAGCAACTGTCATTTCAGATCCATCATGGCAGCGCCTGTTAGTGGGCATCCACTCACCTACCGCCAACGACTCTCACCTTGTTGTGTCACTGCCGCATCACCAGCCGTCCCATTAAAGTTGTCGTGAGTCAACTGCGGATCAGAGGAGGAGCCATTGCAGGACAGAGATGAGAGTTGCTCTTTAAAAATTATCATTTAAATCAATCATTTTTAATACTGATTTAAATAATGATTTATATAGTGATTTAACCACTTCACAACCGGCTCATAGCCGAATGACGGCTACAGGGCGGTTGTTTAACTCTGGGAGGTCGTCATATAACGTCCTCCCAGAATTCCGCTCTCGCGTGCCCCCTGGGAGCGCACTCGAGAGCATCCGTGACCATCCGCATCATGAAGCATCCGCATCATGGATCATTATGAAGCATCCGCATCATGGATCACGGTAAACGCCCGCTCATCGCGGCCGTTTACCACGTGATCGCTCCGTCAAATGATGGAGCGATCACTTGTAAACAAACCGACGTCATGTTATGACGCCAGTTCCTCCCTCCCCCTCTCTGTACCGATCGGTACGGCGGAGGGGGAAGAGATCAGTGTCAGCAGCGCTGTGGGCTGCATCTGCAGTGCCCACATCGCTGCTCACCGAAAATTAACCCCCCAATTCCCTGCCAATACTCTGCAATACCAGCCAATACTCTGCAATGCCAGCTAATACTCTGCAATACCCACCAATACTCTGCAATGCCAGCCAATACTCTGCAGTACCCGCCAATACTCTGCAATACCAGCTAATACTCTGCAATACCCTCCAATACTCTGCAGTACAATTCCAGCCAATACTCTGCAGTACAATTCCAGCCAATACTCTGCAATACCCTGCCATAAAGTGCCATACCCGGAGATACCTAGCCATACTCGGAGATACCCTGCAATACCCAGCCATAGACATCCCCCCCTCCCGCTGCCCTCCGGTGCTTCTACCGACTCGCCAATACAATCAAAGCCAGAATATTTATTTATTTATTTATTTTCAGGCTTCTCAGCCTAGAGGTGAGATGTGGGGTCTTATTGACCCCACATCTCACTGTAAAGAGGACCTGTCATGCCATATTCCTATTACAAGGGATGTTTACATTCCTTGTAATAGGAATAAAAGTGATCAAAAAAATTTTTGAGGGGGGAAAAAATGTCAAACTAAAATAAATAAAGTAAAATGAACAATAAGAAAAAAAATTTGCTCGCATGCAGATGCAAACGGATACTTAAGTCCCGCCCACATAGCCCTAGACCTCCTATGTAACTCAAAACATGTAACAAGTAAAAAAAATTTAAAGCGTCGACTATGGGGATTTTTAAGTAGTGACGTTTGGCGCCATTCCACGAGCGTGTGCAATTTTGAAGAGTGACATGTTAGGTATCTATTTACTCGACGTATCTTCATCTTTCACATTATGCAAAAATTGGGCTAACTTTACTGTGTTTTTTTTTTTTTAAGCACAAAATAGTTTTTTTTCCAAAAAAAAAGCATTCGAAAAATTGCTGCGCAAATACCGTGCGAGATAAAAAGTTGCAACGACCACCATTGTATTCTCCAGGGGGTCTTTTCTAAAAAAACATATATAATGTTTTGGGATTCTATGTAATTTTCTAGCAAATAAATGATGATTTTTACATGCAGGAGAGAAATGTCAGAATTGTCCTGGGTGCTCCAGAACGCCTGATGGCGCTCCCTGCATGTTGGGCCTCTGTATGTGGCCACACTGTGTAAAAGTCTCACACATGTGGTATCGCCGTACTCGGGAGTAATAGCAGAATGTGTTTTGGGGTGTCATTTGTGGTATGCATATGCTGTGTGTGAGAAATAAACTGATAATATGACAATTTTGTTAAAAAAAAAAAGTAAAAAAAATCTTGATTTTGCAAAGAATTGTGGGAAAAATGACAACTTAAAAAACTCACCATGCCTCTTACCAAATACCTTGGAATGTCTTCTTTCCAAAAAGGGGTCATTTGGGGGGTATTTGTACTTTTCTGGCATGTTAGGGTCTCAAGAATTGAAATAGGCCGTCAGTAAATCAGGTGTGATCAATTTTCAGATATTGGCACCATAGCTTGTGGACTCTATAACTTTCACAAAGACCAAATAATATCCACCAATTTGTACTTATTTTTACCAAAGATATGTAGTAGTTCAAATTTTGGCCAAAATTTATGAAGAAAAATCTGTTAAATTTTATAACAGAAACGAAGAAAAATTCATTTTTTTACAGAATTTTCGGTCTTTTTTCTTTTATAGCACAAAAAATAAAAAACTGAGCGGTGATTAAATACCACCAAAAGAAAGCTCTATTTTTGTGAAAAAAAAGGACAAAAATTTCATATAGGTCTAGTGTTGCATGACTGAGTAATTGTCATTCAAAATGTAAGAGCACCGAAAGCTGAAAATTGGTCTGGTTATTAAAGCGGGAGTCCGCCGGGACTCCGCGTTTTTTTTTTTTTTTTTTAAGCCAGCAGCTACAAATACAGCAGCCGCTGACTTTTAAAATAGTGACACTTACCTGTCCAGCGCGCCCGCGATGTCAGCACCCGAAGCCGATCTCTCGATCGTCTCTCGGGTGCTGCCGCCGCCATCTTGGGTATGGGAATCAGGAAGTGGAGCCTTTCGGCTTCATTTCCCGGTTCCCTACTGCGCATGCGCGAGTCGCGCTGCGCAATAAGGATGGTCCCACTGCCTCTGGGATCTGTGTGTTTCCCAGCAGGCAGCGGGGGGACTTTCGGAAAGGGGCGTAATCTACGCCCCTTTCCGCAGAGAGCTATCCCGGAAGTGGGTGCAGATACCTGTACTGTACAGGTACCTGCACCCCCCCCCCCTGAAAGGTGCCAATTGTGGCGCCGGAGAGGGGGGAGGGTTCCGATGAGCGGAAGGTCCACTTTAGGGTGGACCTCCGCTTTAAGGGTTTAGGGAAGTGACACAAAGGGCTATCTGTACAAGTAAAGAATGATCACTTCTAAGTCGGAGTGCCATCTTAACAATGATTTTATGTGACAATGGCCTGCATCTGTGAGCACAGGCATTAGCGAGTCCCCACTTGGGCGCGTTAAGCCCCGCCCACATCTGTAGCATAAGTTCCATGGACAACTTTCCAGTTTCATGGTACACAAGGTGACAACCCTCCTAGAAGATAAGAATCCCCCAGTTTCATTGTACACAAGGTGACAACAACCCCCCCAAGATCTATGTTTCGTTGTATTCTGCTCACCTGTATACTAGCACATGTGAGGATCGATCTACCTGTGTATTCTCAGCTTTATAACACAATATAGACATCTGGATGTTTTTTATTACAATCATTTCATAGAGATAATCTCTCTTACTTGTAGGTGAAGCCGATGTCCAGCAGAGCACTGTCCTGTGTAGGAATGCCTAGCTCCGCCCACACAGGTAGTCGGATCGTCCTTTATAGCAGGTATCCATCAGACGGACAATGAATATTTAGTTATGTTAATGAGCTCTCTTTCTCTCTCTCTCTCTCTCTTTCTCTCTTTCTCTCGCAATCTCGGTTGCTATGACACGGGGCTCCTTGGTAACAGGGCCTGGGAATGCAGCAAAGCCTGGCCGAGTGTGACCGTGTCTGTACACAGTGATTGCCGGGATCTGATCGCGGAGGGAAGGTAGGGATCGGAGCGGTCCGGGGATGGGATGTATTCATGGGCTCCGCTGGGATGGTAGGTGGGCACTGTGAGTACCGTGCGGGGAAGTCTCTGCAGAGAAGGCTGAGTACTAATGTAATGTAATGTGTACTCCATCCATTGTAACAGAGGCAGGACTGAGAAATCTTCCTGGTCACCTACCTGGACCATGGCTGTATACATAGGTGTGCACCCCAAAGCTCAAGCATGCGTGTGTGTGCCTGTGTGTGTGTGTGTATATATAAATGTATATTGACAGTGTCAGTGGAGCAATGGATGCTGTCCGTTTTTTTTGTAGTTTTTATTTTTATTATTTTATTATTATTTATTATTTTATTTTTATTATTTTATTTTTTACAAATTTTTTTTATTGCAATTTGTTTAGGTTTGGTTTGGTAATCAGGGGTCTAAATAGGGGGAATCTGGTGTGCCCAGGCACACCTGGCACACCCTGTGTGCACACCTATGGCTGTATAGACAGATCCGGAGCTGTCACCTACCTGGACAATGGCTGTATACACAGACCCGGAGCTGTCACTTACCTGGACCATGGCTGTATACACAGACCCGGAGCTGTCACCTACCTGGACCGTGGTTGTATAGACAGACCCAGAGCTGTCACCTACCTGGACCGTGGCTGTATGGACAGACCCGGAGCTGTCACCTACCTGGATCATGGCTGTATAGACAGACCCAGAGCTGTCACCTACCTGGGCCATGGCTGTATGGACAGACCCGGAGCTGTCATCTACCTGGACCATGGCTGTATAGACAGACCCGGAGCTGTCACCTACCTGGACCATGGCTGTATAGACAGACCCGGAGCTGTCACTTACCTGGATCATGGTTGTATAGACAGACCCGGAGCTGTCACCTACCTGAACCATGGCTGTATAGACAGACCCGGAGCTGTCACCTACCTGGACCATGGCTGTATAGACAGACCCGGAGCTGTCACCTACCTGGACCATGGCTGTATAGACAGACCCGGAGCTGTCACCTACCTGGACCATGGTTGTATAGACAGACCCGGAGCTGTCACCTACCTGGACCATGGTTGTATAGACAGACCCGGAGCTGTCACCTACCTGGACCATGGTTGTATAGACAGACCCGGAGCTGTCACCTACCTGGACCATGGTTGTATAGACAGACCCGGAGCTGTCACCTACCTGGACCATGGTTGTATAGACAGACCCGGAGCTGTCACCTACCTGGACCATGGTTGTATAGACAGACCCGGAGCTGTCTGGACCGGGGTTGTATAGACAGACCCGGAGCTGTCACTTAGGTCTTAGGGGGCCCATTCACACTTTGCTGCTCTTGCACATCATGTGTTGGGCTCCAATCACACCTTTGCATTCCAGGATAGTGCGCAGAAAACACGGGGTTCTGCGTGTGCGTATCACACTTGTGGTGAATGACACCCCGAACACAGTGTGCAGACGTGTGTTGGGTCACGTGTAAAACGCACAGGGATCGCTGCCAAAAAAAGTGCAGGAGCTTCTTTGGCAAGTTTGTCATGCATAGGGCAGCATATGTGATCACAGACATCGCATGTAATTCACACCACATTGCTGTGCAGATCACATGCGATGTCTGTGCAATTCAAATTCAGCCATACAATTTGTATCGCTCGCATTGTATTAGTACGAAAGATGCAGCAGGAACCTTTTTTTCCCCGCACTGGAATCCGATCGAATAGTTGTTCACACCCATGCGATCCGATTCCTGTCCAAATTCACAGTTTGCACTGCGATCTGCAAACCGTTCTGGGGGCATTAACTTTGCGATTCGCAGAGGGCAGTGAGAACTACTAATAAAGGAGATGCGATGCAGAAACTGGAATCACGCTGGTTCCCATATCACATATGTGTGCACCCAGCCTTAGGCGATGCGATGCAGAAACTGGAATCACGCTGGTTCCCATATCACATATGTGTGCACCCAGCCTTAGGCGATGCGATGCAGAAACTGGAATCACGCTGGTTCCCATATTACATATGTGTGCACCCAGCCTTAGGCGAAGGCCATGAGATGTGGGAACCATTGTGATTCCAGTGCAGGTTCCCGCATTGCTTCTCCTTCCCTGGCAGTACACACTGCCCTCTGCGAACCGCTGCGGGTTTCAATACAGTTAATGACACCCCCAGATCGGTTTGCAGTGCAAACCGTGAATTTGGACAGGAATCAGATCGCATGGGTGTGAACAACTATACACAAATTGTACGGCTGAATTTGCATCGCACAGAAATCGCATGTGATCTGCACAGGAATGCAGGGCGAATCACATGCAATGTCTGTATCCGCAATAGCATGGCCCCCAGGCTCAGTGTACTTCAACGTTGATCTCTGGGGAAAGGACTAACACTCCCTTGTAGTGGGGATGCCCCCATGCTGTAATGGTTAAATGCTTGTGTACATCTAGCATGCTGTACCTCCAACCATTCTGGATTTGGCAGCACAGCCCTGAGATTTAAAGTCCTGATACTTGGCTCCACTAATTCGCCTGGCAGAGGCACACTAGGATGAGCTCCGCATCACTTAAGGGGGTGCTCGGGATCCCAGGCCCCATGATTGTTCCATCTATGGCAGACAGCATGTGACCCCGTCTATTGCCTGTCAGTGCATTACACACCCAGGAACCCCGCACCCTGTGTTTTGTATTCCTAAAGCTGACACTGACTGCAGCACTTTGTGTGTTATGTAATTCTGACCCTTGTACACTGTACATTGCTCACCCCTGCATTCTACCTTACAGACCCCTACACTATGTACACTATATTGTACATGGCATACTTCTCACCAAAGTGTTCATTGTCTCAACAGTTGCTGGTTGATAAGCAGTCCATGACTATTTTAATAAAGTTCTTCTTTAACTTCTTCAGATCCGCGCTATAGCCGAATGACGGCTACAGCGCGCACTTACTTTGCCAGGAGTACGTCACTAGACGCCCTCCCGTGCCCGAGCAGCCTGCACGCCCCCTGGCAGGGTGCGCACTCTGTGATTAGTGAATCAATGAGACTCGGCTGATCACAGATTGGAGTATGGGGTCAATCCTGACCCCTTACCACATGATCAGCTGTCAGCCAATGACAGGTGATCATGTGATGTAAACAGAGCCGGTAACCGGCTATTTTTTCTCCTCTCGCTGACAGTGTGAGGAGAAAAAAGAAATCTGATAACCAGCGGTGGGACATCAGTCCCGATCAAGGAGAGCTCCTGCCAGCTCATCTGTTCCCACCTGTGCCACCTGCCAGTGCCACCTACCAGTGTTCACCAGCGCCACCTACCAGTGCCCACACTGCCACCCATTAGTGCCCACAGTGCCACATATCAGTGTCCCCAATCAGTGCCTCATAAACAGTGCTGCCCATCAGTGTCAACTACCAGTGCCCATCAGTACCACCTATCAGTGCCATCTATCAGTGGTACCTATCAGTGCCCATCAGTGCCACCCATCAGTCAGGGCCCATCAGTGCCACCCATCAGTCAGGGCCCATCAGTGCTACCTCATCAGCGCCCAGCAGTACCACCTTATCTGTCCCCATCAGTGCGGCCTTTTCAGTGCCCACCAGTGCCACCTCATAAGCGCATATCAATGAAGAAGAAAAATTACCTGTTTGCAAAGTTTTATAACAAACTAAGAAACATGATTTTTTTTTTTTTCAAAATCTTCCATCTTTTTTTGTTTATTTAGTAAAAAAATAAAAACCCCAGCTGTGATTAATTACCACCAAAAGAAAGCTCTATTTGTGTGAAAAACATATATAAAATTTTAATTTGGGTACAGTGTAGTATGACTGGGCAATTCTTGTCATTCAAAATGTATCAGCGTTGAAAGCTGAAAATTGGTCTGGCCAGCAGGGGGGTTTAAGTGCCCAGTATGCAAGTGGGTAGCCTGTATGTAATTCCTTCTTCTGGGTTGGGGTGTGCACGCATGCCGCCGGAGACCTGCTCCTGCTCTAGTTGGACACAGCGGGAGCCAATCACCAGGTCCAGCAGACGCGATGTCTACCGGGAACCCAGCAATCGTTCGTAGAGAGGCAGAACAGCAGTCTGCCTATGTAAATAAGGAAGATCGTCGTTCTGCTAGTAAGAAAGATAGAGATCTTGTGTTTCTGCTAAGCACGAACACGGATCTCTTTCTTCAGTTAAGCCATCCCCACACAGTTAGAAAACACTCCCTAATAACACACTTAACCCTTTGATCACCCCTGATGTTAACCCCTTCCCTGCCAGTGTCATTTATACAATGGCAGTGCATTTTTTATTAGCACTGATCATGTATTGGTGTCACTGGTCCCTAAAAAGTGTCACTTAGTGTCAGATTTATCCGCTGCAATGTCGCAGCCCCACTACAAATCGCTGATCGCGCCTATTACTATTAAAAACAATAAAAAAAATCCATAAATCTATCCCATGGTTTGTACACGCTATAACTTTTGCGCAAAATCAATCAATATACGCTTACTGGGATTTTTTTTTTTTTACCAAGATATGTAGCAAAATACATATTGGCCTAAATTAATGAAGAAATTCAATTTTTAAAATTTTTTTATTGGATGTGTTTTATAGCAGAAAGTATAAAATATCTTTTTTTTTTTTTTTAAATTGCCACTTTTTTTTTTTGTTTATAGCGCAAAAAAAAAAAAACGCAGATGTGATCAAATACCACCAAAAGAAAGCTCTATTTGTTGGTAAAAAGGACATCATTTGTTTACATTGTCGCACAACTGCGCAATTGTCAGTTAACACAACACAGTGCTGTATCACAAAAGATGACCTGGTCTGGAAGGGGGTAAAACCTTCCGGGGCTGAAGTGGTTAAGGTAAACTCAGACAAAAGTGTTAGCTCTCTGTCTAGTTTCTTTTTTTTTTATTCTGTATTTTATTTTATTTTAAGCAATTTTATACAAACAAATATAATTCAATTGCATGCACATCATAAAGTACAGCATAAAACTGTTTGATTCTATTTTAAGTAGATATACAAAATCTTTAAATTCACAAATCTTATTTTATATATTTCTAATGAACTCTGTCTATTTTCAGTGTGTCCAAAACCAAATATAATGGAAAATTTTTTTTGAATGATTGTGCTGAGGCTTATATAGGCCCATACACACAATCAGACTTTTTGACAACAAACATGCAAATTAGCTGTTTTGGAGCAAAAATGTTGCTCCAAAACAGCTAATTTGCATGTTTGTTGTCAAAAAGTTTTCATCAGACTTTTGTTGGCTGTGCGAATGGACAAACTTTCTGGCAACGAAAGTCAGATTGAGCAAAGTCTGATCGTGTGTACAGAAAACCGTAGGACTTTTGTACAAAGTACAAACGGGCATGCTCAGAACCAATGCCAAAGATCAGATAACAATACAGAAGTTGACCAAAGAGCAGAAAAACCACAT
The DNA here is from genome assembly GCF_037356315.1 of Lithobates pipiens. Classification (NCBI taxonomy): domain Eukaryota; kingdom Metazoa; phylum Chordata; class Amphibia; order Anura; family Ranidae; genus Lithobates; species Lithobates pipiens. The sequence goes on along the minus strand of NW_027507686.1, from coordinate 164,119,182 downwards.
GATTTGGTGAAAGTTGGCTGAAAAAGTCCTGCTGTGTGTATGCAATACAAGTTCATGGCTGACGCCCTTTGTACAAAAATCCAAGGGAAAGTTTGTACAAAGTCCTATCGTGTGTATGAGGCTTATGTGTCTGTAGGACTCTTGCTTGTTGCAGAATATTTAAACCATTAACCACGTGTGCTGGAGGTCACTATCTCCCTGAAGTGTCCATCATTCTCAAATTCTATATTTGGGAGGTACCCTAAGCTCCGGTGGACTGTAAGGTTATGGGCTCTGCACTGGACTCAGCGATGTCAAGGGACCTTCAAGAGCCAGAGCATGGGGAAGGAGGGGGAAGGGGGAACTGGTTTTACAGCCTGGTGGGAGCCTGTAGAATTGATTTTCCTGGAGCTCCTAGATTATGAATGAGCATTTAACCCTTGACAGTCCCACTGCAAGGGAGGATTATTTCCTTTCCCTGAGTTCAGCTTTAAGACAAGTGCACTTATCCATTTTGCCTATTTGCTCTGAACTAAAAATCCTGGTTACACCTGCACATTATAGCCCATAAACAGCCCCATGGTCAGAGGTGAAGTCCACCAGTTTATGGGGATGTAATGCACAGGCACAGCCAAGATGTGAACAGTCACTGAAGGCCGTGGCTGTTCCTTCTACTTAAAGTGGACCATTCACTATTAGATTTTCTGGAGAATGTTCGCATGAAGACCATTCATGACAACATTCAACAATATACCATCAGTGACTATACAAATTTCCTATGAAAGTCCTGAATCAATTGTCCAGCGTGTTGCGAGATTTAACATTCGGTTAGGAGATGCATGGAAGTGATTGTGACCAATAACAAGTACACAGATGAGTTTGTACTTTACTGGCTGCATGCTTGTTCCAGGTTATCAGAAAACATAGAGCAGATTATCTCAACTTTTTAACCCCAGAGGAAACCTTGATATCATTTTCAGGTCTCAGGGAGCTCTTGCTGAAATTCAATTTTTGGGGGTCAGTGGGAAAATGTCCCTTAATCTGGCCATACACTGTTTGTTATTTTTTGTTCAGCCAGTGGGTTAAACTAAAAAAAAAAAAAAAAACAGTCAAATTATTCCATCTACACAAATGAGGTCCCCCTACCAGGACATTGTATTCTGACAGCTGGAGCAGACGATTGGCTGCAGCCACTGATTGAGGAAAATTATCCGAACAGTCAACTTCTGTTGGACAGGGATGACTACACACTGATCCAAATTTAGCCGATCCCTGCTGAGCCTCCTGAATTTCAATTATTGTATGGTCAGCTTTACATTGGTGATTAGTGGGAAGAATGCCCCCCCCCCCCCCATACATTAGTAATAAGAATGCCATAAACAACTAGAAAGGTAATTGGTGTTATTCTGCTGACGCTGACTGGTGTTTGACCCAGAACTATGCAGGCACCATCAGTTGGGAGGTCAACCTGCCACTGCTCAAGGAATCCCTAGCAACCTCTAGAAGAACCCTTGGGTTCCCTGGAAGCCTGCTTGAGAATAATTAGCATTGAGGTTAGAGACAGCCAGGCATTAGCAGCCCGTGTATTTTCTTTCAGCAGCAGTGGGAGTGAGTTGGGAACATGTCACTTTTCTTGGACACCTGATGAGGATGAAGGAACAAGGGCTTTATTGATCCAAACTACACAGGCCCTGCTTGCTTGCTTTCTTTTAATTTACGCTTTTAATCTAGTATATGACCTTCCTATACCCCGTGTGTAGTGTATCAGTGGACACATATTCTGATGATGATTCATGTGGTTGTCTCTGGCAGGCTATGGAGTGTGGGGGTCCAATCTTCTATCATGGAGACAATAATCTATACAGACTGTGAATGTATATGATTAAGTTCAGATATGATATCATCCACATGTTCTCCTGAAGAAGACAGATTGTTCGAAACACGTTGAGCGTTTTTGCATGTGGATTCTGTTATTAAATCTAGTATAGTATAATTAAAGGCTTAATTTTTTTTAGTTTTGGATAGAGTGGAGAAGGATTAGAACCATGGATTAGTGTTGATGGATTCGATGGAGATTCACCCTATTTGTCCAGTTTACCATTATCATTGAAAGTGAAAGTAAAAAAAAAAAAAATCACAAATTTTTGGTTGTCCCAGAAAAGTAATAGAGGGGAAATCTTCTAATGAAGACACTAGTTCTGGTGACCTGGAGGTCCCCAAGGGATTCCCCTTGGGGGAATTGAACAGCAATTTTCAAGTCTTGCACAGATTCTCAATTGAATTTAGGTCTGGACTCTGACTGGGCCATTCTAACACATGAATGCGCTCTGATCGAAACCATTCCATTGAAGTTGTATGTTTAGGGTTGTTGCCCTGCTGGAAAGTGAACCTCCACCTCTTCTCAAGTCTTTTGCAGACTCTAACAGGCTTTCTTCTAAGATTGCCCTGTATTTTGCTCCATTCATTTTCCCATCAACTTGAACCAGCGTCCCTGCTGAAGAAAAGCATCCCCACAACATGATGCTGCCACCAACATGTTTTACAGTGTGTTCAGGGTGATGTGCACTGTTAGTCTTCTACCACACCTTCTTCCACATGTTTGCTGTGTCCCCCACATGGCTTCTCGCAAACTGCAAACAGGACTTCTTATGGCTTTCTTTCAACAATGACTTTCTTCTTACCACTCTTCCATAAAGGCCAGATTTGTGGAGTGCACAACTAAAGCCTCATACACACGATAGGACTTTGTACAAACTTTCCCTTGGATTTTTGTACAAAGGGCGTCGGCCCTGAACTTGTGTTGCATACACACAGCAGGACTTTTTCAGCCAACTTTCACCAAATCACGTGGTTTTTCTGCTCTTTACTGCCACCTTTGGTCAACTTCTGTATTGTTGTCTGATCTTTTGCATTGGTTCTGAGCATGCCTGTTTGTACTTTGTACAAAAGTCCTATGGTTTTCTGTACACACGATCAGACTTTGCTTCATCGGACTTTTGTTGCCAGAAAGTTTGTCCGTTCGCACAGCCAACAAAAGTCCGATGAAAACCAAAAAAGTTTGTCTGATGGAGCGTACACACGGTCGGATGTTGCTCCAAAACAGCTAATTTGCATGTTTGTTGTCAAAAAGTCTGATCGTGTGTATGGGCCTTAATAGTTGTCCTGTGTACAGATTCTCCCACCTAAGCTGTGGAGCTCCGCAAATCCACCAGAGTTACCATGGGCCTCTTGGCTGCTTCTCTGATTAATGCTCTCCTTGCCCGGCCTGTCAGTTTAGGTGGACGGCCATGTCTTGGTAGGTTTGCAGTTGTGCCATATTCTTTCCATTTTCGGATGATGGATTGAACAGTGTTCCGTGAGATGTTCAAAGTTTGGGATATTTTTTTAGAACTTAACCCTGCTTTAAACTTCTCCACAACTTTATCACTGACATGCCTAGTGTGTTCCTTGGCCTTCATGATGTTGTTTGTTCACTAAGGTTTTCTAACAAACCTCTAAGGGCTTCAGTGAACAGCTGTATTTATACTGAGATTAAATTACACACAAGTGTACTCTTATTTACTAATTAAGTGACTTCTGAAGGCAATTGGTTGCACTAGATTTTAGTTAGGGGTATCAGAGTAAAGGGTGCTGAATACAAATGCACTCCACACTTTTCATATATTTATTTGTAAAACATTTTGAAAACCATTTATCATTTTGATTCAACTTTACAATTTTGTGTCACTTTGTGTTGGTCTATTACATAAAATCCCAATAAAATACATTTAAGTTTTGGGCTGTAACATGACAAAATGTGGAAAATTTCAAGGGGTGTGAATACTTTTTCTAGGCAGTGGTGAGTTGCTGCACTTCTTTGACACTCAGTGGCTTCCTTGTTAAAGCGGAGGTCCACCCTAAAGTGGACCTTCCGCTCATTGGAATCCTCCCCCCCTCCGGCGCCACAATTGGCACCTTTCAGGGGGGAGGGGGTGCAGGTACCTGTACAGTACAGGTATCTGCACCCACTTCCTGGATAGCTCTCTGCAGAAAGGGGCGTAGATTACGCCCCTTTCCGAAAGTCCCCCGCTGCCTGCTGGGAAACACACAGATCCCAGAGGCAGCGGGTCCATCCTCATTGCGCAGCGCGACTCGCGCATGCGCAGTAGGGAACCGGGAAATGAAGCCGAAAGGCTCCACTTCCTGATTCCCATACCTAAGATGGCAGCGGCAGCACCCAAGAGGCGATCGAGAGATCGGCTTCGGGTGCCGACATCGCGGGCGCGCTGGACAGGTAAGTGTCACTATTTTAAAAGTCAGCAGCTGCAGTATTTGTAGCTGCTGGCTTTAAAAAAAAAAAAAAACGCGCACTCCCGGCGGACTCCCGCTTAAATTCTGCTGATGTCATGCTATCATGGCCAAATATAAACAATGCAAGGTTCAGAGAAGACTACTGTGTGCCTTCATTATCATCACTGAATGTGGTAATGTCAAAAGGCACTCCTCACAAGATCAGAGAGGAGATGCAGCAGTTTTGCCCTGGAGTTAGCTCCCCATTCTCAGATGCTGGCACCTAAAGGGGTTGTAAACCCTAGTTTTTTTTTTAAATAACAAACATATCATACTTGCCTCCACTGTGCAGTTCATTTTGCACAGAGTGGCACTGATCATTGTTTTCTTGGGTCACCCAATGGCACTCACTGCTCCTAGTGTATATAAAGTGAGAAAAAACCGCGCTATCCACAAACAACAAATAAATAATAGCTGCCAGCACCGCAGACTTACTGCAACAAACAAAATGGTGAAATAATAAAAAAGGTGCAGCGCTTAGATTATGACAATATCTATATAATCTTTTACCAGTGTAAATAATATAATCAACTTTAATAGTGAAAAAAACTCTGCATAAATTAACACTATTAATGATTCTATGTTTTAGACAACACTATATCCAAATATACAAAAAAAACTTATATATGTATATCCACCAAGTTGAACGTGTTAAGAGTCCATAAGTGAAACAATATGGTGACAAAGTGCAATATCTTGAGAAGTTATAGTGACTTCAGTGAATACTTAGCAGAAATCCACCACCACTTGAGAGGAGGCTTACCAGATGTAATGGACCCAGTTAGGTATATACCTAGTGAGTCACACGAGTTTATTGATGTAAATCCACATGAAAAAACAGCTGGCAAAACTTGTAACTTCTCATGGGTACCAGAGTACACAGAGAGATGACCCAAAAATAGATGAAATGGATATCCACCTTTTGGGGTGACTGAGGACAGAGATTCTTCCACGTATATTATAGGCCAAAAAGAAGAAAATGCAGCCTCATAGTGAAACACTATATCCAAATATACAAAAAAAAATAATCCAAATATCCCAAAAAAGTTTAAAACTTTTATTAACATTAAAAGCGTAAATGGGTACTCACATATTACAGGCAAATACAAGCATGGAAATAAAATCTGGCAACGCAGTGGCATCAACAAGCCCTTCCCTCGTTGATGCCACTGCGTTGCCAGATTTTATTTCCATGCTTGTATTTGCCTGTAATATGTGAGTACCCATTTATGCTTTTAAATGAAGGACGTTTGCTCCTTTTGACTGGAAGGAGAGTAGATTTACCCCCTGAAATTTTTTGGACGAATTAGTCTAATTCTTCTCCAAACAAACGTTCCCCTTTAAACGGGAACCCAATCAAATGCTTCTTGCATGACAGCTCAGCTGCCCAATTCTTTAGCCATAGGGCCCTTTGCACTTTTATTACTTATTAATACTTATTACTTATTTACTTATTTATTAATATTTATTACTTATTTACTTTTATTCACACAAGAAACAGCCGCATCAACAGATGGGACCCCCCACTTCTTGGTGAAACTTTCCTCCAGAGGATAATGCATAGAGGAGGAGCAAACAGTTTATCGGGATGTCCCCAATCCTCATACAACAATTCATCCATTAAGGGATGAATTGGGAAGGAATAGGCAGTCTGTGGGACTTTCCTGACTCCCAGGGAAGAAACAGAGGACGTAGCGACTTCAGCAGCAGGCATTCTGAATGTGGTACGCACCAATTCAGTATAATACCGCACCTGTTTTCTGAGCGACTGGGAAGAGGGGACTCTCTCCTCTTCCTCTGAATCATCCGACTGCTCCTGATCCCTGTCCCAAGACAGGGATCTCTCCTCATTTTCAGAAGAATCATCTGAGAGAGGAATCTCAGCAGAGGGAGGGGATCTACCCCTTTTCCTGCTATCTTTCAGGGAAGCAGAAATAAAATTCATTATTCTCCCTTCAAAACCCTCCAATGTAGCCCTAAGGGAGTCCTCAGTGACATAAACCGGGGCTGGGACATTAGGAGAGGCTGCAAAACTTGACAGGGGCACTGACTCGTCCTGTGAGGCTGGCTCCAGTCTTGCAGGGGGGATGGTAACTTACAGGCACTTTTAGAACCCCTGGACCTAGGCGGTGATTTACCAGTGCTCTTGTTACCTCCCCCCTGAGACCCTCTTACGAGGAGACATAGTCCTAAGCTACAAAGCAGAGGTACTAGTACAAAGTGCAATCACTGTTGTGCTTAAAGTCTCACAATAAATATATATGCTTAAACTGCATAACCTGATGCTGAGTAGGTGTCTAAGGGTTGCCTGGATCCAATCTCCTGGGATGCTTACTGCCCACAGCTCCTGTGTCTCCACTTACAGCCCCCTGACGCTCTGTTTTTTTTTAAAACTGCCGCCTGGCGCCTGCGCAGTACAGCGCCGTGCACACTGACGTGCACGGCTCACAACCACACTCCCCCCTCCTCCATTAGGCTGGGAGCGTGCCCGGCGCGCGTGCACGAGGACCGCGGAATCCAGGGGGGAAAGGGAAACTCCATCGGAGCTGCGTGGGACCCCCAGACTACGTGGGACCCCTGTATTACCTCTATTGTGGCAGGGACTGCAGTGGAGACGTGAGACCTCTGGAGAACCAGGCTTCACTGAGCGTGTGTACTGAAAGGCATGTAAGTATGCATCAGGCTGCTGTTACTCCCTCTAGTGGTGGAAACCAAGTAAGACATACAACTACTCAAAATGAAGAAATCCATCATATTATTATATATATGTAGGATTAACTTCCCTTACCTGTCCTCGCCGCAGGAATTGCTGAAACAGACAAATTCCAGCCTTCACCCATCACGGTGGGCAGTGTTAGCCAACCTTCAGGTTTATTTGGGGCTCTTTCTCAGAAGAGCCTCCTACCTGGACCATGTAAAAGACTCTGGCAGAAACTTTTGTGCGCTCTGTGTAAACAGTACACCAAGTCTGGTTTTCCCAGAGCCCAGTCTTCCAATAGGAGAGGACTTACAGGCCAAACCTCGTTTCTTCGGCTGACGAGGCCCGGGTACCATATCATCTTGGGAGTCAAATATCGGCCCGAGATATGGATCCGGTTTGTTGTAGACCTTAGGCCCCCGCAGGGACCTGCACAGAGCTTTCTTCATAGCACATGTTTTACGTGATCAACCACCATAGACACTGGCGAAAAAACTGAGGTGCCTCCCATATGGGAGGGGTTATATAGGGGAGGAATTCTGCTTAATTGGGGTTAACCAGTGTCCAATCACCAGAGGTGCCTATATAACCCACTATGTAATGAAGCTCCTGTGTCCTGTGATGTATGATCAAGAAACAGAGTTTTTTTTTTTTTTTTTTTTAAAGTCAGCTACAAATACTGCAGCTGCTGACTTATAAAATATGGACACTTACTTGTCCAGGGCACCCTCTATTTCCTCACCTGAAGCTGATCTGTCCCTTGGGTCTCTGGTGGAGGCGTCACCATTTTCAGTAAGTGAATCAGGGAACCTGGTTCCCTACTGCGCATGTGCGAGTCACACTGCACATTCTCACTGGTCCCTGCCATCTTCTGGGACCTGTGTGTCTCCCAGAAGACAGCGAGGGGGGGGGGGGCGGAGGAGGGGCTGGACATGGCATAGATTGCCGTGGACCCTGCGGTGATCTTTGCCCCGAAGAAAGAGCAAATACCTGGATTAGACAAGTATCTGCTGCCCCTTTCCCCTGAAAGGTGCCAAATGTGACACCGGGGGGGGGGGGGATCTGAAAAGCAGAAGTTAAATTTTTCAGTGGAATGCCGCTTTAAGGGAAGGTGACCCCCTGACATGGCACATTTGGCATGTCATTTTGTTTTTGGGGGGGGGGGGAGCGGAAACCCTCTTTATAGAGGGTTCCAGCTCCCACTTCCTGCCGGGGCACCGCCACGCTGAAAGTAAGTTCATCTCTCCCCCCTCCCTCTTGGCAATCATCTGGGACATGTCACAGGTCCCAGATGATTGCCCGGCCAGTCACAGCGTACAGTGCGGCTCGCGAATGCGCAGTACGTGCCCGGCTGTGAAAATGCTGGCACCGCAGAGAGGAGGGGGAGACGAGCGGTGCTTCATTCCCCCGCATCGCTGGACCCTGTGACAGGTAAGTGCCCCATTATTAAAAGTCAGCAGCTGCAGTATTTGTAGCAGCTGACTTTACTTTTTTTTTGTTGGAACTCCACTTTAAGGTGAAAAAACACAAGGGTTTACAACCCAGTTAACTCCTTTTCCAACAACTAACTAGGTTCCTGGATGTGCTCAGGGAAGATTCTCAGCTTCTCTCTGTCAGCAGCGCAGAGAGGCCACATCTAATGAGGCAGAGGTAGCTGAGCAAGTGACCTGCAGCCAAGTGGGAGGCCCTCCACTGCCAGAATTAGTGTGTAGGCAGCCAGGCTAGCGTCTAAAGCTACATGTACACTGGAACCTCACTTGGCGTGACAGCAGAAAAACGCTAAATGCAGCACAAATGTCGTACCACGTGTAGCCACATTTAGCTCTTGGATGTTTATTCATTGGCCAGAGTACTTGCCCTGGAAATTGATAAATGTCCAAGTGCTTTTTTGGCCAAACTTATTCTTTGCATTCAAGAGGGACATTTAACTGCCCCCAAAACCACCAAAAGCTCCTAAACTAAAATGAAACTTTAGGAGCAGCAGTATACATGAGGCCTTATAGCAACAAGGTCTCCTGAAGACCCAGCTAGTGTGGGGAACAAAACCTCAATTGTTACCAGAGTGCTCTGGTTCCAGTTGGGTGGCCCTGTGCCCCCAGGACAATTGTAATTATCTGTGTTCTAAACTGTTTTACCGAACTAGTGATTCTCAGCTTGACTCTCTGTGGTTATAGAGTCTTATTGACACTATGCTATGCATCCTCTTTACCCTCGCTGAGACATAGAGGCATTGCTTTGAGGAATCCATGTTTGTGCAGCTTTATAATCGGTTTTGTTTTGTTCTGCAGTGTTTGCATGTTCTTTGCCATTCTGGCCCTGTTTTTCCTTATGCTAACGTTACACCTGTTTAGTAAACTGCATGTCACAGGTATTCGCTGTCTGATTTGATCAATTACTTATTCTGTTAAATTATCTTGATGAGCAGGCTGGCGCAAGATAGGTGGAAGGGGCACTTCTAGCAGCCATACCTACTGCAATCATAATTGCTGTATAGGTAAATAATAGTTCATGATAGGACTTTCTATTGAGGGGTGTCCATAAAATATTCACTGAGAAGAAAACGAGCAAGAGCTATACTGCTGTATGATGTCAGTGTGAGAGAGTCATGCTGAAATCAGGTAGCAGAGGGCTGCATATTACAGCACTGAAAAAGTATGGGTAAAGCCATTTTTTTTAAATGTTGTAGTATGGAATGGCTAGAAGTAGGGTTGCCACCTGTCCTGGATTCACCCGGACAGTCCAGGTTTTGAATCATGTATCCAGGTTTCAGTCCGCCTGAAACCAGGACACAATATTCAGATTGGCTGTTGCTCCCCAAGTAAATGAGATAGTCACACACAAATCTGTTGCTGTATAGGAGCTGTGGGTGGCTGTCTGGGGGAAGGTTCCACATCAGTGAAGGGCGGGGCAATGTTGTCAGCAAGAGCAATTTGGCTACACCCACTGTTCACCACGGCGAGATATGAGCGTCATACTACTCTCCTTGGGTCACCCAAAGGCTTCCCAGGTTTTTTATAATTCTAAAATGTTTACTATGAAAAAAAATTGACTTGTGCCCACTAAAGTGTTCGGGTTTGACTTGAAGAAAAGGTGGTTAACCCTACTGTAGCTAGAAGCCGTGTCTGTGGGAAATTTGTCTTCACTTGCTGTCTCAGAGACAAGAAAATGAGAGGAAATCTCTATAAAGTAAAGAAAGTCCTCTCTTAGATAGTTTTCACCAGAACAAATCCTCATTGGAAGAGTTCCTCCCTTTTCTTGTTCTGGTGCCAATTTGGGATTTTTACCGGTCTCTAGGATTAATAGAAAAGGGGATCTTCCCAGCAAGGAACACACATAGCAGTAAAAACCTCTTAGCCCTTGTACACATGGTCGGACATTCTGACGGAAAATGTCCGATCGGACCGTGTTGTCGGATAATCCGACTGTGTGTGGGCTCCATCAGACTGTTTCCGTCGGAATATCCGACGGACAACGTTTTAGAGCTGGGCTATAAAACTTTCCGACAACATGATCCGATCGAACTTTGTCCGATTGTGTGTAGAGAATTCTGATCAGACAAAGTGCCACGCATGCTCAGATCAAATTCCTAGACCAAAGCTATTGGCTACTAGCCTGAACGTAGTCCCGTCGTAATGAAATAACGTCGTCACGTTACGTACGATCGGATTTTCCGACAACTTTGTCCGACCGTGTGTATGCAACACAAGTTTCGGACAAAATCCGTCTGACAAAATCCGACGGATTTTGTTGTCGGAATGTCCGACCGTGTGCACAAGGGCTAACACCTTGGCAAAAAATTTCAGATCGACTCCTATCAGAGAAATAGGCCTGTAGTTTGTTCAAAGAGTTGGGACTTTGTCCAGTTTTGGAATAAGGGATATATGGGCTTCAAGTGTTTGTGGAGGAATTACAGCTTTCTGAATAAGGAATTAAACACTTTAGTTAAAAAGGAAGTAAGGAGGGGGCCAAATAATTTGTAGAATTTAGGAGTAAAGCCGTTAGGCCCTGGACTCTTGCCAGAAGGGGTGGCAGCTACGGCTCTTGCAACACAAGTTTCGGACAAAATCCGTCGGATAAAATTTGACAGATTTTGTTGTCGAAATGTCCAACCGTGTGTACATGGGCTAAGACAGGCCATATATGGGTCAAATTTCGAAAGAATTTTCTTTTTTCGAAAATCTTATCTAAGAATTTTCGTTCCATTTTGGCACTATTAGTGGGCTGCAGCAACAGCCGATTTTCATGCGGCCATTGAATTTGAGTAATCGTGCCTGTTGGAAATTTTTGGAAAAACAAACGATTTTCTAATCAATGGTGGGAGAATCGTGTGAGAAATGTAAAACACCTGAAGCTTAAAAACACATGTAAAATTCTTGGAATACGCTTCTAAAACGCTTATAATACGCTTGAAAAATTCTCAAATAAAACCACATGAACGTCACTCTGTTCAGGTGTGAACTGGGTCACAGAGCCCATATTTAAAAAAATGACAAAATCTACGCTTGCAGTGAGGATGGCTTTAGTTGCAGCATGCCTGAATTTTTCAGTAATGCACTACAACCCATCTGAAGGCAGCATTACAGCCTGAGCTAGGCACATAGAAGACAATTGTAACTGGCATTGATGCCCTGACATAGACCTTAATTTTGAAGTGCAATGGCAACATCTTTATTGCAGTTAATTGTACATAATGCCAACACTACCCAATTGTCTTGTGAGAAGATCTTACCAGACCCAGTGAAACGACAGCAGGGATCCCTCCGGCTGGACGATCGCTCACTCTGGGTTCCCCGGGGACAATTCTGGTCAGTAGTGTATCATGTCTGTACCCCGGCTCAGTCTTTCTCTCTCTGGTGGCGGTGGGCAGCGTGACTCTCTCTGGTGGTGCTGGGTAGTGTGTCTCTCTCTCTCTGGTGGTGCTGGGTAGTGTGGCTTTCTTTCTGGTGGCGCTGGGTAGTGTGGCTCTCTCTCTGGTGGCGCTGGGTAGTGTGGCTTTCTCTCTGGTGGCTCTGGAGCCTGGCTCTCTCTCTGGTGGTAATAGGCAGCGTGGCTCTCTCTCTCTGTTGACACTGGGTAGCGTGGCTCTCTCTGGTGGCGCTGGTTAGCGTGGCTCTCTCTCTCTCTGGTGGCGCTGGGTAGTGTGGCTTTCTCTCAGGTGTCACTGGGTAGTGTGGCTCTCTCTGGTGGCGCTGGGCAGCATGGCTCTCTCTCTGGTGGCGCTGGGCAACGTGGCTCTCTCTCTGGCTTCAGCCCATTACACACCTCTTTCTTTGTCCTGTAGCGCTCTCCCTCAGATTTTTTCCAGGCTGCAGTCTCTCAATCTCTCTCTTGATTGAGCTGTAGCCTCCTTCCTGTGCAAAATGGAGGCCACCAGTCTTCGGGACTACATGTCCCATGATGCTCTCCTCTCCTAGTCTCCTTTGATTGGCCCTCAGTTATGGCCAATGGGGAAGGAACGGAGCGGGGAGGAAGCTGGCAGAGTCGCCGTCTCTTCTCCCTGACAGGAAAAAGGGGGGACAAGCGGGGTAAACCTCTGACAACCCGCAGCTCGCCTTTCTCTTGACACAGCACAGCCGAGCTCTCTACTGGACTGAGCAGGGAAAAGAGCCCACAGTCACACTACACTGATGGGGGGGCCTGACAGCACCTTGGTGGTGTCACCCCTGCTGACTGCTTGCACACCTATAGTGATGCCACTGTGCTGAATGAGCTGATCCGATCCCTGATTCCAGGGGGAGGCACTTGACCCCACTTGCCCCTACCTGCAGACACCCAAGCATGCTGCCCTCGCACCTCTCCTGCAGCTGCCGCGCCCCCACTCATCTCCTCCCCCACCTTGTCTAGGCAGTCTGCGGCAGAGAGGAGGACAGAACACCTCTGCCAGATCCTGCGCTTCTCCATGCAGCTGCGGAGAGGTTTGTGTCTGCCTCCCCACTCTCAACAGTCAGCAGCACAGATGGGGATACAGATCATACTTACATGCTCTGTGCAGCGGTTTTGCAGCCCCCCGATCCTCCTCTTCTAAGTTCCCCCGTCATCGCTCCTGGCCCTTCCCTCCTGTAAAGTGCCCCCAGAGCAAGCAGCTTGCCATGGGGGCACCTAAGCAGGCAGCCTCCCGAGCTGCTGCTCTGTGTGTCCACTCCGCACCGAGCCGCAGCCCTGCCCCTCTTTCTCCTCATTGGTTTACTGGCTTTGATTAACAGCAGCAGGAGCCAATTGCTCTCACTGCTGTCTCAGCCAATGAGGATGGAGAGTCCCCGGAGAGTCCATGCTCTCGTGCACATTGCTGGATCGAGATGGAGCTCAAAAAACTTTCAGCCTTTATAAGAGGGGTGCACTGTGATGTAAGCGAGGGTGGGGAGATCTTGACATCTGATGGCTCAGTGCTGGTCTGCACCTGCCCTGCACAACTTAAGGTAATTGAAAACGGTCCTCTTGTAAAAAATTCCATTCAAAATAGAAATGGAAGGCAAAACATTTTTCTATAGCTATAAAAAACATTATCGATACCTTTTCCCCCCTCTTTATAAGTGATCATATACCCTCTGTTCATACTGCACAAGAGCTGAGGGGGCAGGGAGAGGCAGCAGTACACTGAACTTCCCAGTGAATGGCTGTGCAGCGCGGGGGGGGGGGGGAAGGGGGTTCAGGACAGGACAAGTCTGATCATTGGATAAGAGCATGCTGAGTACCCAGCAGGGCTAGAGAACTGACCATAATGTGCGACTTTCTCATACATGTACATAGTGCAGTAGGCATATATCAGGAATATGAAGTGTTGGGATAACACTTTAAGTCTTAGTTTATTGCTTACCCTACCTTCAAACCTATGCATTTTCTAGTGCATTTTGCAGTTTGCAGAAACACACTTCAGTCCATTTAACATGGTTTCCTATGGTACTAGTTCACATCTATGCGTTTTGTGGCCAGTGTTTTTGGAATGGGTCTAGGACTTTTTTTCCTGTGATTTGCAGCTAATAGATGCTGTTGGCGGAGAGTGAGGAGTAAATCATGGATATGGTGCCGCGGGGGATCGGACAGTGCAGACAGGTGTGTTCGAAGGCGGTTATCATCAAATATCACCAACAGCACCTCTACCTCTCTCTTCTATGTGCTTAAATGGGAACGAGACATGTCCCCCATCGACCTTGCAGACTGGACTAATGCCTGGTCCAGCATAGCGAAGTGCTCCTTTAACACAGCGACATTAGAGGCCACATATAAGGTCCTCCTCCTACGTCCCAGCCTGCATTGCCTGAGTCAAACCCATCCTACAGTGATAGATAACCGGAAGGTTTCATGATGTCGAACAGAGGTGTCGCAGCTGAAAATAATGGAACAATTCGGCTGGAGGAGCTTTGTGGGTCTCTTAGATCAGGGACCATGTGGGAAAAGTGCAAGAACCCAGAAAATGACAAACCTGTGAGAACCCAAGGGCATGCCACCACGAGAATACATGTAGTTGTTCTAAGCCAGGTGGGAACATGGGGTTATTGAAGAGAGGGAGTAGTGGTAGGAACAGAGACATGAGCTTGACAGATTACTGTACTGAGTCCCATCATTTCAGACTATGTGTCATGAAGGGGCTGACAGAGCGGGGTCGCAGTTTAGAGGGTAGCCACAGTAAGGCGGAGATAGGGATCGGCATGCAGTTAGACACCTCCAGGAGAACCCAAAGGGGATGTCAGACGTTGCATGGAGCACCAATGTGGACTTTTCTAATCAATGAGGAAACTGAAAAGCCAGTTTCCTCCCAATTAAGCAAACTCCCTGGAGCCCCTCAACCTGCCTGGTTGAGAATCCTGTGTCAACATCACCCTGACGGGGTAACACACTGCCACAAGTCTTATGCTGCATACACACGACCAGACTTTCTGGCACACTAGGTCCAACGGAATCAGTCCGTCGGACAATCCGATCATGCGTGGACTAATCCGATCGTTTTTCATTAAAAAAATCAGACGGACCTAGAAATAGAACATGTTTCAAATCTGTCCGACAGACTCAATTCCTATCGGGAAAACTGTTTGTCTGTATGCTGGTCCGACGCAAGGGCAGCTATTGGCTACTGGCTATTGAACTTCCTTTTTAGTCCCGCCTTACATCATCACATTAAAAAAAAACGGACTTTTGAATGGACTTAGCCTATTCGTATGTGGGCAAGTACGTTCGCTCGAAAGGTCCGTTGGAACTCCGCCGAAAGTCCATCCGGAAGACCGTTGGATCTAGTCTGCCAGAAAGTCCGGTCGTGTGTACGCGGCATTACAGACACAACCGTTGAGGGCAACCATAATGCTAATGCAGCCCGTAATGAAATTGAGTTTGATACCCCTGATCTAAAGTGTTAGGGGCGGTGGTGGGTAGGAGGAATAGCGGCAATTTCATTTTGAGGTCCACTATAAGTGAAGGCATGATAATAGACTCCAATTCAATATGTCAGGTTGGGTGGGAATTAGTGTTTCATACTAATTCACAGTAAAGCTCTTAATGGGGTGTATACATTAGGGATATACAGTATTCAGCAAATATGAACAGAATTAATAACTGTAAAGAGTTAACTCCTTAAAGAATTGGTTCATGAACAATTAAGTACTTTCTCTAATGAGTTTTTCATCCCACACTTGAAACTTACATTTGTGTTTTGTTTTTTAATCATCGGTAACATAGAGAACTAGACAAGAACAACACATTACCATTTGAAAGCACATATGCAGGATTTATTGTAAGCACTGAAATGAGGGGGACGTAATGTAACTACCAGAGATGTGAAAAACATCTGCACAGATCAGCCCAGCTAGCTAGTGAATTTACAGGTTTTATAGAGCGCTGGATAGACGTTTCCTGTTCATGTTTCATCTACAAAGTATACTGAGCGTATTCTGAAATCAGTGCATATTACGGTGGTGGTTGTTGGCAGGATATGGCGCACGTCTAGTGAGGATTTCAGGCTGTAATTTTTACTAAGGAATCTTGTATTACTGTTTGTATATATAGTCCGGAGACACACTGGGCACCTTTGCTACCATTGTGCTCTTGCTGGGTGCCCAGTGTGCTCCTGTTTCTTTAAGGGGGCTTGGGCAGTCCCCAGGCTCACCTGGCCCTCATCTATCCATTCCATGCATGTGCTTCCACTGTGGAGACATAAATTTGTAGTGTTAGGACTGCAAGCAACGCAGGGTGCCATGACAAGGCCTTGCAGCTTACACATGTTTGCAAATGTGTGCTAACTAAACCCCTGCTTTTAGCAGACGGTTAGACAGGTTAATTTGGTTGGTCAGCAGACTGGTTGGTGAGTTGAGCCATGATGAAAACCTGTAGCTTTGTGTAACTAAAAGGCAGGCTTGAGTCACTTGCTGGCTTGTATACAACTTTTGATCAATTTAGAGGCATTTTGCCAAGACACCCCTGAGGAAACCTCAAGACACCCTGGTTGAAAAAGGCTGTTCTAGACTACTCGAGAGACCCTACTGGGCACCCAAACTAGCAGGGAGCTGTCCTTGGGAGTAAGATCTTGAGTTAGAGCTGCATAATCAATTGCTAAAAAATCGTGATCTCGATTCAACCCCCCTCACGGTCTAAATCTGTCATTTCCACGATTTAGGTAACAAGTGCAAAGCCTTTCTCTGCTGTCAAAAAAAAGCTGTCAAAAAAAAAAAAAGGCAAAGTTTATCACAACATTGCTCAGCGCTGAGAGATAAAAAGAAACAATGTATCATTTGGTTCTTTTAGACCAAAGAGATTAACTTTGTCTGCAAATGAGGTCAGTTTAACCACTAACACCCCTTTCACACAGAGCATTTTGCAGGCGCTATAGCGTTAGAAATAGCGCCTGCAATCTGCCCTAAAGAAGCTGCACCATTGTGTGGGCTTTCACACTACAGCGGTGCACTGGCAGGACGTCAGAAAAAAGTCCTGCCAGCAGCTTCTTTGGAGCGGTGAAGGAGCGGTGTGTTTACCAATGGGGCAGCGCTATAATGCCGCTGGCAAAACGCCGTTATTGCGGCGTATTGCCGGCGGTTTTAACCCTTTCGCGGCCGCTAGCGGGGGTAAAAGCGCCCCGCTAGCGACCAAAATGCGCAGCAAATCCGGCGGTAAAACGCCGCTAAAAATAGCGGCGTTTTACCGCCGACGCAAAGGGCGGTGTGGTGTGAAAGGGGTCTTAAAGAGGAGCTGCGCCTTTTAAAAAAAAATATTAAAAGCCAGCAGCTACAAATATAGCAGCTGCTGACTTTTAATAAATTGACACTTACCTGTCCCAGGGTCCAGCAATGTCAGCGGCAGATGACGAGCAATTGTTCGTCTCTCTGCTGCCCCTGCCGCCATCCTCTGTCAGGGAATCGGGAAGTGAAGCATTGCGGCTTCACTGCCCGGTTCCCTACTGCGCATGCGTGAGTCGTGCTGCGCATCTCTACTGGTCCCCGCTGTGTCCTGGGAACTGTGTGTTTCCCAGAACACAACGGGGGGGGGGGGCGATCTTGTCCCGGAAGTGGGTGCAGATACCTGGATTATCCAGGTATCTGCACCCCTTCCCCCCTGAAAGATGCCGATTGTGGCACCGGAGGGGGGGAGGGATCAGATGAGCGGAACTTGCACTTCAGGGTGGAGGTCCGCTTTAAAGCCTTCTTCTGACACTTACTACGTACAAGTTAAATCAGCATTTTTTGCTAGAAAATTACTTAGAATTACTTTGAAAAAAATAAAATATTATATATATATATATATATATATATATTTTTTTTTTTTTTTAAGCAGAGACCCTAGAGAATAAAATGGCCGTCGTTTCAATATTTTATGCTGTATCTGAGTGGTCTTTCAAACACAAATTTTGTGGAAAATATACACTTCAATTAATTAAAAAAAAAATATTTAAATTAGCCCGATTTTTTTGTATAATGTAAAAGATGATGTTACCCCCAGAATAGTGATCTTTATTCTAAGCAAAAAAATTGTGATTTTCTTTTTATTCAGAATCTTGCAGCTCTATCTTTAGTACTATATTTCGATGCATAGTAGCCCATTATGCTTTACCTTTGCAGGGAGACAAAGAAGAAGTAAACCCGTCAGGTTCTTTCTTCAGACATTGGTATGAATAATTTATATACTGTATGTATATATATATATATATATATATATATATATATATATATATATATATATATATATATATATATATATATATATATATATATATATATATATAAAGAATGCTTTCAGAAATAGAAGTGTTAAGTTTA
Source organism: Lithobates pipiens (assembly GCF_037356315.1). NCBI lineage: Eukaryota > Metazoa > Chordata > Amphibia > Anura > Ranidae > Lithobates > Lithobates pipiens. Next base: position 164,100,942 of record NW_027507686.1, on the reverse strand, counting down.
TTTTTATCAATTAACAAAATGGAAGAGAAATTCAAATCAAATCAATATTTGGTGTAACGACCCTTTCCCTTCAAAACAGCATCAATTCTTTGATTCTTCTAGGTGCGCTTGCACACAGTTTTTGAAAGGAACACGCCAGCTAGGTTGTTCCAGACTTTTTGGAGAACTTACTATAGGTCTTCTGTGGATATAGGCTGCCTCCAATACTTCTGTCTCTTCATGTCATCCCAGACAGACACGATAATGTTAAGATCAGGGATCTGTGGGGGTCAAACCATCACTTTCAGGACTCCTTGTTCTTTACGCTAAGAATAGTTCTTAATGACATTGGCTGCATGTTTGGGGTCGTTGTCCTGTTGCAGACTAAATTTGGGGCCAATCACACACCTCCCTGACTTAATGACACGATGAATAAGTATCTGCCTATATTTCTCAGCATTAAGGGCAACATTGATCCTGACCAAATCTCCAACTCCATTTGGAGAAACTCAGCCCCAAACTTGCAAGAAACCTCCATCATGATTCACTGCAGACACTCGTTATTGTACTGCTCTCCAGCCCTTCGGTGAACAAACTGCTTCCTGATATAGCCAAATATTAAAAATGTTGACCCTTGATTCCAGAGAACCTGCTGCCATTTTCTGCATCCCAGCTCCTATGTTTTTGTTCATAGTTGAGTCGCTTAGCCTTGCTGCCATGTCCTATGCACAAAAGCATAGGAAACAATAACTTTAATCATTAAAGTGTTACTAAACCCAGGACCCTGCATTCACTATATCTGATCTCCCACAGTACACAGAACATGGAAATGCAATTATTTTAGTAAATATAAACTGCTAAATACCTTTTCTCATCAGCAGTATATAGCAGTCTTGTGACTTGTTGTCACTGTCAGTTATCGGTGTTGGGCTAAGCTTGTAGGAGTTTTCATACTGCATTGAGCTGTCCTATCAGGATCCAGGACCCCTGACCCTCTGTCTGGACAGTGCTGATTGGCCCTGTGCTGGTCACATGCATTCTCGTAAGAAAAAAAAAAAAACTCACTAGCACTACACACCAAACTGAGAATGTGCAGCCTGACTTCAAAGGCTCTGTCTTATTCGCACATGTTCTGGAGTCAGTGGAAGAGGAGGAGGATCTGTGCATACAGGATCAAACAGCCTTTGATTAACCCCTTAGGCTCCACAGTGAGTATAACAAGCATGCTTTACTGCATATACAGACTGATTTTAGTGTTGTGGGTTTAATAACACTTTAAGTAATTATAAAAGTTAGATACGTTAATATTTAATAAGACTGTCATCACAAAACAAGAAAGGTCCCTGTAAAAGAAGGGTTTTAGCCCTTGTACACACGGTCGGACTTTCGACAACAAAATCTGTCGGATTTTGTCTGACGGATTTTGTCCTAAACTTGTGTTGCATACACACGGTCGGACAAAGTTGTCGGAAAATCCGATCGTACATAACGTGATGACGTTATTTCGTTACGACGGGACTACGTTCAGGCTAGTAGCCAATAGCTTTGGTCTAGGAATTTGGCACTTTGTCCGATCGGAATTCTCTACACACAATCGGACAAAGTCCGATGGGATCATGTTGTCGGAAAGTTTTATAGCCCAGCTCTAAAATTTTGTCTGTCGGATATTCCGACGGAAACAGTCATTTTCCGTCGGGAATGTTCGACCGTGTGCACAAGGGCTAATACATACCTCTCTACTGCTAGTACCTCCTATGGCCACTGAAAAATATTCTGCATTTTAAAAGCGTTGGCCTCCTGGTTCTCCATTGCACATTCAGATTCTACCTGCAGGACCCTATGTGACTGCCATGTCCGTCAGTGATGTGAGCCTGCCTTCTTTGTTCCTATAAATGTTGGTTGGATAGGACTTTTGTACCGCGTTGTTGGCATAATTGTCCCATGGCTCTTTACTTTGCACTTGATACCTAACATGCAGTGGTTGAATGTTTAATCACCAGGTGGGCTATTTTGTGTAGACTTCATTCTGCTTCATGCTACGAATATAAGACATCTTGTCTACAGACCACTTGTTAAACTTTTTGTGTACTTGTAAGGAAAGATAAGTATCTTAAACCTATTCTCCTCAAGGAATTTTAGATAATGGTGTATTGTAGAGAATGTCATAGAGCGTGAACACCTCGCAACAGGTTTTTAAGAAACCAGATTCCCAGACTGGCAGGATGAGAATCAGGAAGGATGGTAGAGAGATCTTATGAGTGAAGCCTGCAAATATGTAGGAATCCAAAGAAGGACCTACCTCACCAATGTAGCTCTCCTTGTTTTTCTGATCATCCCCACTTCCAGCCAGTCAAGTAGTGTTGTGTTGTGTCCTTATAAAAGTATCATATGAATACCGGGATCACTGTTTTCTAAGTGCAATGGTGCTGGACACATCTTCTCAATGCTCAGTATCATCAGTCACACGTATAGTACTTTCCCAGCTGCTATTCTGTCATGCAGTACTATATCATTCATTCCAGTCATCCCAACCAGGGTCTGTATTTGAGGCTACAGAGATAGAACGAGGCGACTGCTTGTTTTGTTTGTGATCGACAGTCCTCTTCCATCTAAAGGTTTATAAATGTACCTTCTCTTTACTGTCCTAGTTGACCAGCAAATACTGACCAGTCATTCATCATTGTAATTCTCCCTGCTTAGTTCTGTATGCTGTAGTGTTGCTGCACCTTGGAATAATCAAAAAGAAACGTTATTTTTGTCTTAAAGTGGCACTAAACTCTGGTTTAAAATAAAAAAATCTATTCTTCTACGTATGTATTCTTAACCTAAAAAAGTACCTTCTTTTACTCTCAGCCTTATTCAAATCTCCAAATTCCTTTGTTTTTGCTGTTGTGATCTGACTTCTTGTTAGACCTGGTTCACACTGATGCGATTTTAGATGCGACTTGGGTCGCACTGAATCACATGACAGTGGAAATAACATTGCTTCCAATGGTGCACGTTTACATCAATGCAACGCAGCTGTGATGTGACTTTGGGGAAGGGTCCTGTGCTACTTTGGTGCAATGCAGTATTATTTTGAGGTCCATAGACTTCAATAAAAGTGCATCAAAATCACGATTTGGGCTGGCACCCGCCGACACCCTAACAACCAGTGACTCATCCCTGCTATCAGTAGCAGAGATGAGTCATCGGTTGGTAAGGAGATGCCACCCGCCAGGGTTCTAACAACCATGAATCACCCCTGCTGTCAGCAGAGGATTCCCCACTGACAGCAGAAGGTAAAAAAATGTAAATAGCACATGGGTCCCCCCCAATCCATACCAGACCCTTATCCAAACATGCAACCCAGTAGGCCAGGAAAGGTGGGGGGAGAGCAAGCGCCCCCCTCCCAAACCTTACCAGGCCTCATGGTTGTTAAGACGCCTGCGGGTGCTGGCTACTGAAAGTGGAACTTTACCCATAACAACTCGATAAAAAAAAAAATGTTCTTTAGCCAGAAACATACATTCAAAATAATAATAATGCTACCAAAATGAGTGTGTGCTGTAAATTGCCTCCAGCAAAACGTCAGGCTTTTTTGCGGTGTTACCGGTGTGCTTTTTTTAAGGTCACATGACAACGTGACCTTGAAAAAAAAGAAAAAAACATTTTGCAGCTCTTCCCATTCATTTCAATAGAGAGAGGCGTTTTTGAGGTATTTTAACCGCTCCAAACATGCTGCTTTGAGGACTTTTTTCACCGCCCCGCTAGCGCACCGCCCCAGTGTGAAAGCATCCATTGAAATGAATGGGAAGCAGTTTTCCAGTGCTATTTTTAGCACAAAGCATGACTGTGTGAAAGGGGTCTTACTTCTTGCTGTAGGCTGCCATTTTCCTGAAGCTCAAAGCCCCAGCAGTAAATTATAAAGAGAAACTAAACCCATCAATTTACCGGTTTCAAAAAACAGTTACATTCCTGGAATGCTGGAAATGCAAACTATCACATTTGATTGTGTCCTCAACCAAACTGTCAAACCATCAAATGGCTGGTGCCATAACTGATCACAAGTGCAGCACCATGGCAGTTGCAATTCAAACATGGCTATAAAGGATAGGGGGGTTTAATTCCACTTTAATGCCGTGTACACGCGGTCGGATTTTCAGATGGGAAATGTTGGATGCGAGCTTGTTGTCGGAAAGTCCGATCGTGTGTATGCTCCATCGAACATTTGCTGTCAGACTTTCTGGCAACAAATGTTTGCTAGCAGGTTCTCAAATTTTCCGTCAACAAAACTTTGTTGTCGGAAAGTCCAATCGGGTGTACAAAAGTCCACGCATGCTCAGAAGCAGAAGCGCCGGGTCTTGTAAACTAGCGTTCATAATGGAGAATTAACATTTGTGACGTGGCAAATTAGATCATCTCCAAATGTAGCGCACATTCTCTTCTTCTTTAATGGGATAATAATGAAGTTGTTTGCTGGTGATACTGATGGAGTTATTGCAAACAAATTTTCAAAGGCTTTTTTTTCAAGTAATATCAAGAATAATAATAATAATAATAGCGCAAAATAAACACGCAAAAAGAAAACCATTAACCAAACTTCTACTAACACAAATAAGACTGTCAGCAGATCAGCCTCTACAAGCTCGGGAGTGCCTAAAAATGGAGAGCAACTGAGCATGTGCAGAGCAGGGTGAGAGAGTGTATTACTGGATTTTAAACAGTATAGACACTTATTTTTTTAGTTAAATCTTAATTTTATTGAAAGATCAGGATATATCAGGTATGAAGGTAACATATTCAGTTAACAATGTCATAATATTAACAAACATCACAATTAACGTAGTATAACATATATTCTACTCTCTATCTTTGTCCTTGAAACAAAATTATTCAGTGTAGCATAGAACTGATCAAAACAAATAAAAAGCTAGGCTATCAAATTCCGAGTAGCAAAGGTGTTGCGGAAACATATGAATAATCAAAAAAGGTATTGGATATTATAAGAAGGCACTTTCATTTGCAGATAGTGGTATGTTGTAAGGATTACATATAGTCATGTGAAGGGAGAACATAACATAACTAATGCTCCAAGAGCATTTCGATTTGGAAAATAGCTTGCATAAGAGTACAGGAAATAGCTTGCATAAGAGTACGGGAAAAAGACAGGGGGAGAAGACAGGAGAAATAGGGTAATAGTAAAGGAACACTCCATCCAGGCTAAGGCGTGTTAATATCTGAGTCATCTTCGGCCCACGAGACAAACTCTAAGGAGTACTGAAACATGGACCAAGAAGTCCATGTAACGGAAAATCGTTCTTCTTTCCCGTTTTTCCTCAGACAACAGACGTTCCAGGTCTCTAATACAATCCACTTTGGTAGACCAATCACCCAGGGAAGGCATATCTGTCAGTCTCCAGTGTCAAGGAATCACTGTCCTTGCCGTGGCTAAGAAGTGTCTCAACTCATTTTTTTTTCTGATTTAATAGGGCCCGGGTTAATGGACAAAAGGGCTATTTATGGCGAGGGTTGAATGGAAGTCGCCATCAGTTTGCAGTACAGGTCAAATATTGATTGCCAGAGTTTCCTTACAGGAGAGCAATCCCACCAGATGTGGAGCAAGGAACCTCTGGAAGATAGACATCTCCAGCATGTATCTCCAATAGGGACGGATAAAAATGTTTTATGGTCACCAGGCATCTGTACCTCCTAGTTACCAACTTAAACCCCTTTTCTTGGCTCTTGATCGCTAAAGAGAGTTTATGTGTCAAAATGAAGCAAGATAGTGTGTTGCAGTTCTGACTCCCAAGTCTGCTTGTATGATGGGAGGTCAGGAGAAGAAGCATTGAGTAGTAGGGTATAAAGTTGGAAGACTACATGGGTTGGCGGATCAGTCTGCAAGGACATGTCCTCCAGTCCGGATAGTTCAGATAAAATATCTGACAAGGAGGGGAGATTCCAAATATATATGATAAAACTTGCTGTCTCTGGAGCCACTGCATAGGCTGATGAGGGAACGACCAGGAAGGGAAGGATGGGTCTGCACGAAGGACTTGGGCAAGTCACCTACGGTCTTCTTTATGCCAAGGTCCAAACCCTGACCCGCCTACAGTTGGTGGGAAGGCCTGGGTCCCAAAGAAGAGAGTCATGGGTCCCATTTGCTTTGACAAGGTACCAAATGGTGTAAATCGGTACCAAATTTTAATTGTTTTGCGGGTAAGGTCACTAAAAAGTGATGACTCTCTACAATGGACTGCAGTGGTCCATGGTAAAGCACAAAGCTCAATCGAGTTCAAGTGGCCTTCTAGATGGACCCAGAGCTTGGATGAAGAATGGTGAAACCAATCTACGGTACGTGTGAGCACCACTGCCTTGTGGTACAAAGAAGCATCTGGGACCCTGGCTCCCCCCAGCCTTCGGAAGGGCAAGAGTGTCATATTTTATCCTGGGTCAGGCTGCTTTTGATATGAAACTAGAGAACATCTGGCGGAGGTTCCTGAAATATGAGGTAGGTATATAGATAGGGATTGTTTGAAATAAGTATAGGATCCGAGGGAGGACATCCATTTTCAGAACATTCACCTTTCCTAACCAAGAAAGCTATTGTGTATGTGGCCAAGTCCACTTGTGTTTTGAGGAGTAGGGGGGTGAAGTTTCCCGAAAAGATTTGGGATATGTCCCTTGGTATGTTGATTCCCAGATAGCGAATAGAAGTGGAGTCTTAAAAGGGAACAAGGACGAAAGTTGCTGTAGAGCCACTCCTGACAATGATATATTGAGGATTTCCGATTTACTATGATTTATTTTAAAGTTGCTCACTAAACCAAATTCCTTAAATTCCCAGATTATCAAGGGCAATGAAATATGAGGTTGAGTCACAAACATCAGTAGGTCGTCTGCAAAGAGAGCGAGTTTAGTATGAACAGGACCCACCGCAATCCATGAATGGCGGGGTTATTTTGCAGGGCGATAGCCAAATGTTCCATAGTAAGTACGTTTAAAAGGGGGGACAAAGGGCAACCTTGTCGTTTCCCATGATGGATATGAAATGCAGGGTATAACGAGCCATTTATTTGGATCCTAGCCGACGGAGAGTAATAAAGAGACATTATCCTCGATATCATTTGAAGTCCTATCTGCTGTAAGGACAAGCAAAGAAATTGCCAATCATAGCAATCAAATGCCTTCTCAGCGTCGACTGTTAAGAGGCAAAGGGGGATATTATGGGTGCGGGCATAGTCAGTTAGTAGAAGCGTTTTTATAAGGTTATCTCTTACTTCGTGTCCACTCACAAAACAAACCTGGTCTAAATGTATCAGTCGGGGCAATAAGGGCTATAATCTATTGGCTAAGCCCTTGTACACATGGTCGGACATTCCGACGGAAAATGTCTGATCGGAACGTGTTGTCGGATAATCCGACTGTGTGTGGGCTCCATCAGACTGTTTCACTCGGAATATCCGACGGACAAAGTTTTAGAGCTGGGCTATAAAACTTTCCGACAACATGATCCAATCGGACTTTGTCCGATTGTGTGTAGAGAATTCCGATCGGACAAAGTGCCATGTGTGCTCAGATCAAATTCCTAGATCAAAGCTATTGGCTACTAGCCTGAACGTAGTCCCATCGTAACGAAATACCGTCATCACGTTACGTACGATCGAATTTTCCAACAACTTTGTCCGACCGTGTGTATGCAACACAAGTTTCGGACAAAATCCGTCTGACAAAATCCGACGGATTTTGTTGTCGGAATGTCCGACCGTGTGCACAAGGGCTAACACCTTGGCAAAAAATTTCAGATTGACTCCTATCAGAGAAATAGGCCTGTAGTTTGTTCAAAGAGTTGGGACTTTGTCCAGTTTTGGAATAAGGGATATATGGGCTTCAAGTGTTTGTGGAGGAAATACAGCTTTCTGAATAAGGAATTAAACACTTTAGTTAAAAAGGAAGTAAGGAGGGGGCCAAATAATTTGTAGAATTTAGGAGTAAAGCCGACAGGCCCTGGACTCTTGCCAGAAGGGGTGGCAGCTACGGCTCTTGCAACTTCCTCCTCAGTGATAAGCATTTCAAGATTGCTAATGGTTTCATAATCTATGGTAGGCAATGCGGTCTTCGCCACATAAGATGCCTTATCCTCCCCAAAGTATGGGGGACTAGAGGGATCAGCAGCAGATATATTGTAGAGGGATTGTTAGAAATCTATGAATGTCTGCCCAATTTTAGAGGGTGAGGAGATTGAGTCCCAAGCCTTATCCTGGATGTGGGTTATAAAAGTAGATGGTGTTTTTGGGTGTAAGGAGATTTATATTGGTGTAGGGCAAGCTTGTCTGCAAATGTGCGTGCGGACGCCTCGTAAAGTTCCCTGTGTTTTGACCAGACCAAAGAGACCTCTGGAAGAGTTTCCACCGTTGGTGCGTGCCTATGTGTGGTTTCCAGGTTTCCGAAGCTTTTTGATGGCAGCACTATAGCAGCCGAGCGCTCTTTCTTCAGATGGGCCCCTCTTTGAACGAAACTGTCTCGCAAGACAGCTTTTAGTGCCTCCCATTGGATAGGAAGGGAGGTAGTGTGCATAGTGTGATCTGTGAAGAAGTTAGATATGGCTTCCAAGACCCGTGAGATGCAGGCCGAGTTCGTAAGTAGCGAGCTGTTTAAACGCCATGTGCACTCCTTCAGCAGGGTGGAGGGGAGTAAGAACGTTAGGTATATGGGGGAGTGATTCGACCAAACCATGTAGTCAATTTCACAATCCGGGACCTGTCTAAGCAGCTATGGTCGGTGAAAAAAAGAATCAATTCGACTGTATGAGTGATATACATGGGAGAAGTGAGTGTAATTCCTAGATTTAGCACCCTACAGACATCTATGAGATGAATATTGTAGATAGCCCAGTTAAGGGTTCGGAGTTTACGGAAAGAGATTGAAGAACACAATGTCGATGAATCTAAAAGAGGCTCCAGTGGGGTGTTGAAATCTCCTCCAAGGATGAGTTTACCCTCCATGAAACCCGCTAGAGTCTTTAGGTACCGCAAAGCTGTCGGGACTTGGTTAACGTTTGGTAGGTAGATCTTAGCTACTGTAAATTTAGTCCCCCACAGTGTAAATTTCACAAAGACATTCCCTCTGGATCGGACACATGTTCAAGTATTTCGATAGGGAGTGTTTTGTGGAAGGCAATAGAGACTCCCTTGGCCTTCTGTGATGGATTTGTACTGTGGATCTACCTGTTGAAGTATCTGTTGGAGCAGGATGGGGTAGAATCAGAATGAAAGTGTGTCTTGTGCAGTAGGAGCAGGTTGACCTGTCGTTTATGCATTTGATAAAGGATTTGACCTTGTTTAGAGGCTATATTGAGGCCATTTACGTTATAGGAGCAGAGTTTTAGCCGGGGGCAAGAACTCACAGTATGGGCCATGCTGAAATGTTCAAGAGGGTAGTCTAGACCAAGTGGGAACGGAGAAAGGAGAGAGGGGGAAAATGGGGATGGAAAGGGGGTGAAGAAAATGGGGGGTGGGGGGACAAAGGGAAGTAATAAACAATAGGAGAGGAAGCAGAAATAGCACAAGAGGACACCTGGGGTTAAATGTCCAGAGAAGAACTAAAGCGCTCACCAAAGCGAGACACCACGTGTAATTTCACGCATCTGGCACAAATCATGCCAAGCCTATTGTGGGAAAAATCTAAGTTGTTATCCCAACAGCATAGCAGGCATTATAATCATATATGTGACATAATAATAAGGCAGAAAACAATAAATACTAAAGAGGGGTACCTAAACAGGCAAGGTGAGCCTTCCTGAGAAGGATCTCCTCTGCCCCTGTGAGAACAAGCTGCTCCGCATACATGAATATGGTAACTGAAGAGGAAAAATTGTTAATGAAAAGAGGTGAAACTAGGCATTCCATACAACCATAGTGTGCTAAACAAGTAAGCCAACAATCTAAACATGGTCAGGGTTACTACTGCTCAGTTAAGAAGCAGTAATATCAATATTGACATCGCTATTGGAAGTGTGGCACTAATTCTCATTATTAATCCCTAGGGCGTTGCCCTTAAGAATATGACAATACTCCAGCTGTCAAGAAAGGCAAGTTGAAACAGGCTGCTAAGAACCCCTATAAATATTGGCAAAGTATTTAGTGTAGCAGGGGGTAATGACAATCTGTTGTGTGACCAACCCCAGACAAGGCAGGTACGGTGCCAGTAGAGAGACCCTTACTTGTCAGATCCAAGCTTCCCTCTCCTAGGGAGGCTAAAAACTATATATACATTTGATTGTAAAGATAGGGAGTTGCTCATAAAACATAGTTAGAACAGCACTATCACTATCTAGATAGTGACTAGAGTAATGGGATTTGTAGTATACATAAAGCAGTGCTTATACCTGCCACAAACTTGCACTACATGGATGTGTATGGATTATTTTTGGAAAATAAGAATATTGTGTAGTGTCACTTTAATCATTGAGCATTCTCTCTTTGTCGCTACACCCTGCAGAAACATCTAGAAAATAATTATTTTTCTTCATCGTAAGCAATTCTGCTAATTGCCTGGAAAAAATGGTAATTTACCCCAAAGCCCTTAGCAAAACTATTTTCCTTTATGAATTATATTTGGACACATTTATGGATGTGTGTTCAGGTCACCCAGAATTTAAAATACATTTGGTAAATCAATAAGGAGATTTTTTTGTTTATTAAAAAACACATTGTAATGGAACAAAAAATCTGAAATGGCAAAATTTATCTGCAGATAAAACAGATTGTGGTGATGAATTGAGGATTATTTTTCTAGAGTGGATTTAAAAAGTTACCTTTCAGATTACTTTCTTGAAGAGTTACCCATTATATTTTAGAAGAATATTTTTTTTTAAATATAATAAACAGTTAGTGCTTTCCTTCCTGCTAGAGTGTTCTCATTAAACATAATAAGTAGTATCTCTCAATGGGTCCATGTTTAGATATATTGCATTGATTTCAGCATTGTTTTACTTTAATGTAAGACTTCTATAATGCACTAGTAAATGTCCTGTGGGATTTTAAAGTGTTTTAGATCATCTGATTTGTGGTTAAGGGTCCTGCAGAGACAACGCTTAATGCACAGCCATTTTTAAGCCCGTGTCAAGAATCTGTAAGCCATAATTGCATCATTTTTATCCTCATGAACCAAGCTACATCATTTGTGTGTTTGTAAACCCTTAGGAATTATTTGTTTTTTTTTGCATGGGTGACTCCTATATTGCCATATTGTCATTGACCATATGGTTTTAGGGATGCATTACTCAAAATTGACCGTTAAAGAGGAAGTAAACCCTGATGGGTTTACTTCCTCTTTGATTCCCTGCAAAGGTAAAGCATAATGGACTACTATGCATCGCATAGTAGTCCATTATGTGTCACTTACCTGACACAGGAGCCAGCGAAGTCACCGATGTCCCCTGTAGTCCGGAGCATCCATCTTCTTGGTGGGTCTCGCTGCTCCACCGCTGTCATTCGGCGAAGCCACGGTGACGTCACTCCCACGCATGCGCACAGGAGCAGCCACTCGCTGCATATCGCCATTGACAGCGGCGCGCTCAGTGCACCTGCGCGCCGCTGTCTACGGCGCATGCCTGTCTTTCTACGGTGCATTTGCCTGTCTTTCGGCAAATATCTCCTAAACCGTGTAGGTTTAGGAGATATTTCTTGGACCTATAGGTAAGCCTTAATCTAGGCTTACCTGTAGGTCAAAGTTGGTTGTAAGGGTTTACAACCACTTTAACACTAGAGATGCATGCAGAGGGTACAGTCTACCTTATCAGTACTGGTACTTAGTACTTAGGTGGCTGTTAAAAAAAACAATAATAAAAAAAAAAAACGATCCTTCGCTAGTTACTGTAGGACAGACGGGTCTTTTTTTTTTCACGTGGATTTTGCCTAAGCAGTGCCAAATGGAAAAGTTAGAGGCTAATGTTGACAGAATCCCTAGTTGAAAGCTACAGTCATGACCAAAACTATTGGTTCCCTGCATTTCTTGCATTGTATTTCTTTGGATTTTCAAAGAAAAAGATTGTACCAGAAAGCTATACATGTGCTTATAGTGAATGGTTTGTATAGTAAAACGGGAGACAAGGATGAAATGAGTGTTTTCCTACAGTAACAGAACCAGTTATTTGGTTGGATAGACAGCCACATTCCACGTTGTGGCTTTGTCTTCCATCAGGTTTTGTTGATCTTGTCGGATGCATTGTAGATACATTGTCCAACCACGTTTGTCAGTACTTTAAACTCTACAGACAATGTTTGCACATTATAGTAAATAAATCGCAGCAAGAAGGTGACACGGTAGTAGTCTGCCTGACTTTCCAGTAGTTCTAAATTCTTCAGCCTGAACTTTTATTTTTTTTTTACAAATCCAGACTTGCCTTATTGGCGGAGAAGACACGTTCCTGCTTTGCTTTGTCTACAGCATAAAACTATCCAGATCAAAGACATAATTTACCCCATGTTGGTTTCCTAAAGCAAGACATTCCTGACAGTTGTTTTATGCCAGGAAAAAAAAGATCCATTCAGTTCAGTGATTTTTAAAGATATACAGTAAGCTTAACCACTTCAATACAGGGCACTTATACACCTTCCTGCCCAGGACATGTTTCAGCTTTCAGCACTGGTGCACTTTGAATGACAATTGCGCGTTCATGCAACACTGTACCCAAATACATTTTTTTATTATTTTCTTCACTCAGAGCTTTCTTTTGATGGTATTTAATCACTGCTGGGATTTTTAATATTTACAAAAAAAAAGAAAAAAGACTGAAAATTTTGAAGAAAACATTTTCTTAGTTTCTGTCACAAAATTTTGTAAATAAGTAATTTTTCTCCTTCACTGATGGGCACTGATAGGCTGCACTGATGAGGAGGCACTATTTTACCGCACTGATATGTGGCACTGAAAGGCGGCGTGGATAGGCAGTAGAGGTCGACCGATATATCGGCCGATATTTGGCATTTTTTAATTAATCGTCATCGGCCGATTGTGCTGATAAAAAAGCCGATTACATGTTCAGCGCGACAAAACACTTGCAAAACACTTCTGTAATAGAAGTCAATGTAAGTTGCCTGAAGACATCAGTGAAGGACTTTCCTCCTCTCTGGGCAGGCTGCCAAGAAAAGATCAAAGTGATACAATGTTTCTTCTTCAATGGGCTGAACTCCCTGTGTAGAAGTTCTTAGGCCGCGTACACACGCGCGGACTGTTTGCCCAACCTTGTTCGTCAAACAGTTTCGGCAAACAGTCCGCTCAAAATTTGCATGAGCGGACTTGCCCACACACGAGCGGACTGTTTCAGCAAACTGTTTGCCAAACAGTTCGCTCAACTTTTGAAATGAACGGACTCGCCCACGTAAGGAGGAGGCAAATCCGCCCATTTCGAGCGCGTGTACAGGTAGGCGGGGCCCGCGAAGGAGACGTTGCGGGCTCCGCCGCCTGGAATGGGCTTAAAGGGGAACCCCAACGCCGAAAAAAATCGGCGTGGGGGTTCCCCCAAAGTCCACACCAGACCCTTGTCCGAGCACGCTACCCGGCCGGCCAGGAAAGGGGGGCGAGCGAGCGCGCCCCCCCTCCTGAGCCGTACCAGGCCGCGTGCCCTCAACATGGGGGGGTGCCTTGGGGAAGGGGGGGCCGCGCGGCCCCCCCACCCCAAAGCACCTTGTCCCCATGTTGATGAGGACAAGGGCCTCTTCCCGACAACCCTGGCCGTTGGTTGTCGGGGTCTGCGGGCGGGGGGCTTATCGGAATCCGGGAGCCCCCTTTAAGAAGGGGGCCCCCGGATACCGGCCCCCCACCCTATGTGAATGAGTATGGGGTACAATGTACCCCTACCCATTCACCTGTGAAATAAAGTACAAAAAAAAACACAACACAGGGAAAAAATATTTTATTGCACAGCTCCGGGGGGTCTTCCGTCTTCGGGGGTCTTCTCGCCGGACTCCTCCGCTATCTGTGTGTAGCTCTTTTACTAGCGGAGGAGTCCGGCTTTCTTCCTCCCCGCCGCCGGCCTCTTCTCCCGACTTCGGGGGTCTTGTCCCCCTCTTCGGTTCTTCTGCCGGGCCACCGCGCCTTCTTGTAGCTCTTTTACAGGCGGTGGCCCGGTCTTCTGTCGCCGCTGCCTTCCGTTCTTCTGTCGCCGCCTTCGGTTCTTCTGCCGGGCCACCGCGCCTTCTTGTAGCTCTTTTACAGGCGGTGGCCCGGTCTTCTGTCGCCGCTGTCGTCGCCGCCGCCGCCGCCGCCTTCCGTTCTTGTTCTTCTTCTTGTTCTTCTTCTTCTTCTCCTGGAGATGTTGACTCGACGAGCTCTCCGGCCGGAATGCCAGGGCCGCGCTGTGCGGTCACTTATATAGTGACAATGGGGCGGTGTCACATGGTATATGTCACATGGGTTGGTCACATGGTGACCCCGCCCCCTTACGATGTCATAGTCCCCATGTGACATCAACCCATGTGACCAACCCATGTGACATATACCATGTGACACCGCCCCATTGTCACTATATAAGTGACCGCACAGCGCGGCTCTGGCATTCCGGCCGGAGAGCTCGTCGAGTCAACATTTCCAGGAGAAGAAGAAGAAGAACAAGAAGAAGAACAAGAACGGAAGGCGGCGGCGGCGGCGACGACAGCGGCGACAGAAGACCGGGCCACCGCCTGTAAAAGAGCTACAAGAAGGCGCGGTGGCCCGGCAGAAGAACCGAAGGCGGCGACAGAAGAACGGAAGGCAGCGGCGACAGAAGACCGGGCCACCGCCTGTAAAAGAGCTACAAGAAGGCGCGGTGGCCCGGCAGAAGAACCGAAGAGGGGGACAAGACCCCCGAAGTCGGGAGAAGAGGCCGGCGGCGGGGAGGAAGAAAGCCGGACTCCTCCGCTAGTAAAAGAGCTACACACAGATAGCGGAGGAGTCCGGCGAGAAGACCCCCGAAGACGGAAGACCCCCGGAGCTGTGCAATAAAATATTTTTTCCCTGTGTTGTGTTTTTTTTTGTACTTTATTTCACAGGTGAATGGGTAGGGGTACATTGTACCCCATACTCATTCACATAGGGTGGGGGGCCGGTATCCGGGGGCCCCCTTCTTAAAGGGGGCTCCCGGATTCCGATAAGCCCCCCGCCCGCAGACCCCGACAACCAACGGCCAGGGTTGTCGGGAAGAGGCCCTTGTCCTCATCAACATGGGGACAAGGTGCTTTGGGGTGGGGGGGCCGCGCGACCCCCCCTTCCCCAAGGCACCCCCCCATGTTGAGGGCACGCGGCCTGGTACGGCTCAGGAGGGGGGGCGCGCTCGCTCGCCCCCCTTTCCTGGCCGGCCGGGTAGCGTGCTCGGACAAGGGTCTGGTGTGGACTTTGGGGGAACCCCCACGCCGATTTTTTTCGGCTTTGGGGTTCCCCTTTAAGCCCATTCCAGGCAGCGGAGCCCGCGAGGTCTCCTTCGCGGGCCCCGCCTACCTGTACACGCGCTCGAAATGGGCGGACTTTCCGAGCGGGAACAGTCCGCTCATTTCGAAAGTACAACGGACAGGCCCACACACGGGCGGACTGTTCGCTCAAACACAGTTTCAGCGGACAGTTTTTCGGAATTTCCGAAAGACTTTGTCCGTCCAACTGTCCGCTGAAACTGTCCGCTGAAAGCCCACACACGAGCGGACTGTCCACCCAAACACTGTTCAGCGGACAAGGTTGGGCGAACAGTCCGCCCGTGTGTACGCGGCCTTAGTTTAACCATTTAAAGACTAAGGCCGCGTACACACGGGCGGACTGTCTGACGGACTTGGTCCGCTAAAACGTGTTTCAGCGGACAGTCCGCTCGTGTGTGAGCTTCAGCGGACTTTTTCAGCGGACAGTCTGGCGGACTAAGTCTTTCGGAATTTCCGTAATATTGTCCGTCCAACTTTGGTTTCAGCGGACAGTCCGCTCGTGAGTAGGCAAGTTGGACGGACTAAGTATGGCGCATGCTCAGAAAGGATTTACACGGCCGAAGGTTGCATTGCAGTGTATTGGACGTCGTATTTCTAGTCCCGTCGTACGTGCTGTACACGTCATCGCGCAAGCTTTCAGCGGACTGTCTGTTCATCGTGTGTGGTCAAGTCCGTTCATTCAAAAGTAGGACGGACTGTCTGTCAGATTGTCTGACGGACTTAGTTGGCCAGACAGTCCGCCCGTGTGTACGCGGCCTAAATCTTTTCTGACACTTGTTGCTTACAAGTAAAAATCCTGTATTTTCTGCTAGAAAATCACTCAGAAGCCCCAAAAATTATATATATATTTTTACCAGGGACCCTAGGGAATAAAATAGCGGTTGTTGCAATATTTTATGTGACGCGGTATTTGCGCAGAGGTCTTTCAAACGCAAGTTAGCCCTTTTTTTTTTTTTTCGTCCGAAAGTTTTGAGTACTTGTTTTTGTGTATTTAATAAATAGTTTTTTTTTTTATCTAAATTATACATACAAGTGAACTGATTGGAGGTTTGTTTTGTTTAATAAATGTGTGAGAAATTTTCTGCATCACTTATTAAGGCTGCTTTCACACTGGATCGGGCAGGCGTTGACGGTAAAACGCTGCAAGTTTTAGCAGCGATTTACCGTCATTTTAGCCCCGCTATTCGGCTGCTAGCGGGGCAGTGAAGCACTGCTGCAAAATCGCATTGCATGCGCTTCAGCAGTGGTGACTATTCATTTCAATGGGCAGGAGTGGTGGAAGAGCGGTTTACACCGCTCCAAAGATGCTGCTTACAGGATTTTTTTTTTTTTTTTAACGTCCTGCCAGCGCATCTCCTCATTGTAAAAGCACTCGCCAGTGTGAAAGGTGTCCAACTTAGATTTTATGAGATGAAGGGGGGGGAAGGGAAAAAAGAAATAAAAAATCGGCCTAACATATCGGCCCAAAAAAAATCGGCATCATATATCGGCCATCGGCCGCTGCGATTTCTAAATATCAGCATCAGCCAGAGAAAAACCCATATCGGTCGACCTCTAATAGGCAGCACTGATGGGCAGTACTGATGTGCAGGCACTGATGGTCACTAAAAGGAAGCACTGACTGGCACCAGTAGTAGGCACTGATTTGTGTCACTGATGGACACTAATTTGTGGCATTGATTGGTGGAACTTCTGGGGCTTTACTGTAATCAGGGTACTGATGATCAGTGCCAGGATTACATGCCCTGTTCTCCCCTGCAAGGAGATGCCACTGCTCGGCTGTCCTCGCTGCACACTCTGTTAGTGTGAGGTGATGAAAGATGATTACGGCACTTCCTATATTTACATGTGACCGGCTGTGTCCAATCACACTAACACTAACACTAAGGCCGCGTACACACGGGCGGACTGTTCGCCCAACTTTGTCCGCTGAACAGTGTTTCAGCGGACAGTCCGCCCGTGTGTGGGCTTTCAGCGGACAGTTTCAGCGGACAGTTTGACGGACAAAGTCTTTCGGAAATTCCGAAAAACTGTCCGCTGAAACTTGGTTTGAGCGAACAGTCCGCCCGTGTGTAGGCTACTTTCGAAATGAGCAAACTGTTCCCGCTCGGAGGAAAGTCTGCTCATTTCGAGCGCGTGTGAAGGTAGGCGGGGCCCGCGACGGAGACGTCGCGGGCTCCGCCGCCTGGAATGGACTTAAAGGGGAAACCCAACGCCGAAAAAAATCGGCGTGGGGGTCCCCCCAAAGTCCACAACAGACCCTTGTCCGAGCACGCTACCCGGCCGGCCAGGAAAGGGGGCGAGCGAGCGCGCCCCCCCTCCTGAGCCGTACCAGGCCGCGTGCCCTCAACATGGGGGGTGCCTTGGGGAAGGGGGGGCCGCGCGGCCCCCCCACCCCAAAGCACCTTGTCCCCATGTTGATGAGGACAAGGGCCTCTTCCCGACAACCCTGGCCGTTGGTTGTCGGGGTCTGCGGGCGGGGGGCTTATCGGAATCCGGGAGCCCCCTTTAAGAAGGGGGCCCCCGGATACCGGCCCCCCACCCTATGTGAATGAGTATGGGGTACAATGTACCCCTACCCATTCACCTGTAAAATAAAAGTACCCAAAAAAAAAACACAACACACGAGAAAAAATATTTTATTGCACAGCTCCGGGGGTCTTCCGTCTTCGGGGGTCTTCTCGCCGGACTCCTCCGCTATCTTCGTGTAGCTCTTTTGCTAGCGGAGGAGTCCGGCTTTCTTCCTCCCCGCCGCCGGCCTCTTCTCCCGACTTCAGGGGTCTTGTCCCCCTCTTCGGTTCTTCTGCCGGGCCACCGCGCCTTCTTGTAGCTCTTTTTCAGTCGGTGGCCCGGTCTTCTGTCGCCGCCGCCTTTCGTTCTTCTGCCAATGGGGCGGTGTCACATGGTATATGTCACATGGGTTGGTCACATGGGTTGATGTCACATGGGGACTATGACATCGTAAGGGGGCGGGGTCACCATGTGACATCAACCCATGTGACCAACCCATGTGACATATACCATGTGACACCGCCCCATTGTCACTATATAAGTGGCAGCGCAGGGCGGCTCTGGCATTCCGGCCGGAGAGAGCGTCGTGTCAACATCTCCTGGAGAAGAAGAAGAAGAACAAGAAAAAGAACGGAAGGCTGCGACGGCGACAGCGGCGACAGAAGACCGGGCCACCGCCTGCAAAAGAGCTACAAGAAGGCGCGGTGGCCCGGCAGAAGAACCGAAGAGGGGGACAAGACCCCCGAAGTCGGGAGAAGAGGCCGGCGGCGGGGAGGAAGAAAGCCGGACTCCTCCGCTAGCAAAAGAGCTACACGAAGATAGCGGAGGAGTCCGGCGAGAAGACCCCCGAAGACGGAAGACCCCCGGAGCTGTGCAATAAAATATTTTTTCTCGTGTGTTGTGTTTTTTTTTTGGGTACTTTTATTTTACAGGTGAATGGGTAGGGGTACATTGTACCCCATACTCATTCACATAGGGTGGGGGGCCGGTATCCGGGGGCCCCCTTCTTAAAGGGGGCTCCCGGATTCCGATAAGCCCCCCGCCCGCAGACCCCGACAACCAACGGCCAGGGTTGTCGGGAAGAGGCCCTTGTCCTCATCAACATGGGGACAAGGTGCTTTGGGGTGGGGGGGGCCGCGCGGCCCCCCCTTCCCCAAGGCACCCCCCATGTTGAGGGCACGCGGCCTGGTACGGCTCAGGGGGGGGGGCGCGCTCGCTCGCCCCCCCTTTCCTGGCCGGCCGGGTAGCGTGCTCGGACAAGGGTCTGTTGTGGACTTTGGGGGAACCCCCACGCCGATTTTTTTCGGCGTTGGGTGTCCCTTTAAGTCCATTCCAGGCGGCAGTGCCCGCAACGTCTCCTTCGCGGGCCCCGCCTACCTGTACACGCGCTCGAAATGGGCGGACTTGCCCCCGCCTTACGTGGGCGAGTCCGTTCATTTCAAAAGTTGAGCGAACTGTTTGGCAAACAGTTCGCTGAAACAGTCCGCTCGTGTGTGGGCAAGTCCGCTCATGCAAATTTTGAGCGGACTGTTGCGGCAACTGTTTGACGAACAAAGTTTCAGCGAACAGTCCCCGCGTGTGTACGCGGCCTAACAGAGTGTGCAGCGAGGACAGCCGAGCAGTGGCATCCTCTGCAGGGGAGAACAGGGCATGTAATCCTGGCACTGATCATCAGTACCCTGATTACATTAAAGCCCCAGATTACATGGTTAATATAGTAAAGTGTAGAGGGTGCTCTAGAACATTAAAACAAACAAGAGCCACCAGCTCTGATACCCTTCTTGCAGAAGAAATGGCTACCCGAAAACTAGTTTCCTTGACAAAAGGACCAAAGGAATGTGTCATATCGGCTCAAAAGGCTGTTTCTGTAATGCCGACAGGACTAAATTCAAGTCCCAAGGGTTCAGGGATGCTTTAACCAGAGGATTAAGCCACGTTACCCCCTGTATAATGCTTTGGATCAAAGAATGCAAAGCCAGTGGATGTTGAAACAACACTGATAAGGCCGAGACCTGGGCCTTGATAGTACTCAAGGCCAACTTCATCTCTAGCCCCATGTGCAGAAAGGAAAGAATTCTACCTATGACATACTTCCTAGGATGCCAACCCCTGGATTCACACCAAGAAACATGTGCCTTCCAGACTCTATAATAAAGGACTCTGGAAGCTGGCTTCCTTGCATTAATCGTGGTAGGTATCACTGAGCCTGCCACAATGCCAATTCTTTAAAATGTGGGTTTCAATAGCCAAACCGTTAAATTTTGCGTTTGTAAAGTAGGATGGAACACTGGTCCCTGCGATAGCAGGTTTGGACGTGGTGGTAGGGTCCATGGGTTTCCTACCGCCATCTTTACTATTTCTGCATACCAAAATTTTCTGGGCAACACTGGGGCCACAAGAACTACAGATTTTCTTTCCCGCTTGATCCTGCAAAGAAGTCGAGGTAGTAGCAGAATAGGAGGGAACGCATAAATCAGTAAGAACTGACCCCTCTGAGTCACCAACACATCTGTTCAGCATGCGAGTGGATCCCTTGTTCTTGACACAAAATAAAAATTGTCGACTTTGTTGTTGAACCTGGATGCAAACATATCTACATCTGGGATCCCCCATCGTTGGCATACAGCCAGGAAGATGTCGGGGTGAAGGGGCCATTCCCCCGGGAACAACTGCTGGGGACTTAGGTAGTTTGCTTGCTAGTTCTCTACCCCTGGAATGAAGATTGCTGAAATGAACGCCATATGTTCTTCTGCCCAGGTTAGGATATGGTTTACCTCTGCCTGGGCTGCCTGACTTCTGGTGCCCCCTTGGTGATTGATATAAGCCACTGCTGTGGAATTGTCGGATTGAATCCTGACAGGAGAATTCTGCAACCTGAATGTCCAGGCCTTTAGGGATAGACATGCTGCACAAATCTGTAGAATGTTGATGGGCAAGGTCTTTTCGGTTCTGGACCATTTCCCTTGGACAGACGATTCTTCCAGGACTATATAATCAAAAATATCCACGCTTAGGAGAGTGAACTGCAGCCTCCCTATAAAACTACACCAAAGTGAAGCAAAACATGTATAAGAAACTACAAAAGGATGATGGCGCTGTTCTAAAAGATAGTAAGTGCACTATGTATACACTAAGAAGTTTGTGTGTCCTGTCCACACCTCTAAATAAAAGTGTATATATGAAAACAACACTACATATAAAGTGCAAATTCTATAAAAATAATAAAGTGCATCAAATATAAAAAGTGATTTGGCATATAAGGTGAAACTGTGCAAAAAACGTATGTAAAATTGCAAGTAAAAAAAAAACAGCAATGAATTCTCAGAAAAATTCTCAAAAAAATTATTAATTATATATAAACTAATGTATATATACGAATAAAGTGCGTTGAAAATTAATTATATATAAACTAATGTGTATGTAATAATAAAGTGCATGAAAAATTGATTGGTTAATTTATAAATATAATGTCCACAATATAAAAAAATGTCCCGAATATAAATACCCAAAATGTAATAATGATCAGGAAAAATTGATTTAAAGTCATGAGCCACGACGACCTCAGTCCATAAGTGAAAAGCTGTGCAAATACAACAGAGAAAAAGGTGATTTTTCAGTGCTCCCCTCCTTCTTCTACTTCCCCCTCTTGTATGTGCACTCACCAGAGCGCCTCACCCCTGCTGGGGTAACAGGCGTATAAGCTCCTTATCCCGAGACTAGTATCCCTCTTGTCTGAATATCCCTGGGGTCCGGATGTTTATAAAACCGTCAGAGACTTTTCCTCTGCACAGAAAATGAATCGGCAGCAGGCAATCCACATGTGCAATATAAGATCAGCAGCGGGCAATCTCTCTGTAATTTTCCTTTCCTCGTGCCTATCCATGGCAGCTAACACACAATCCATGCATATGGATGGATTTTGTGTTATGCATATGCATGGATTGGATTCTCTGGATCTTTGGGGACATTTGACCTGAGGAAAGGAAGGGACGGGAATTCTCTGAACTCTAGTTTGTAACCTAGAGCTATTGTGGAGACTACCCATCTGTCCCGAAATTCTTCCTGCCAGATCTTTGAGAACTGTAGAAGTCTTCCCCCCACTCGAGCGAGCCGGGGCGCCCCTTCATAAAGAGGCTTTAGCATTCTGTCTTGCGGGTTTCTTCCCCCAGGACCTCTTTTGAAGAGGAATCATCAGCCTGTTTATGGTTTCCTGAGGGGGATTCCCCCTCCCACAGTTCCTCCGTTTGGGGATCCTGGGTGGTAGAAGGGGACCTAATGCGATTTCTTCCACTCGTGAAGACGTGATTAAAGCCTCTAATCTTTCCTCTAAGCCACTCATAGCTGAGGAGAAAACCTGCTCAGTTATATAGACAGGGACTGAAGTGTTGGAAGCAATTGCAGCCCCTGATGACCCCGATGGCTCACTCTGACCAGCCTCCTTAGATCGGGATAGTGTTGCAGAGGGAGAGTCCTTTGGGACCTGAGGGAGACCCCTTCGTATCCTTGGTCTATGTGGCATTTGAACCACCTCCTCTGGTCATAGTGCCAAGCACAACACAGAGGTACCACCAAAAAAATGCACTCACTACTGAGCAATAGTCCAGCAACTACCGCTGGTATTAAGCTCAGCCTGATGCTTAAAGTAAATGTGCCTGGGAATGCCTGTGTCACCAACTCACATGCCCCCCATCCACTCTGTGTCCCTCATAGCTGTATGCACCTGAAAAAGGTGCATTTTATAGCTGTGCAGCCCACGTTTTGGACGCTCAATTCGCGTGTCAATAAGCCCGCCCCCTCCTTCCGACCACCCACCGCCACCCCCTCATCTATTTTAAAATAGAGCGATTTCCTCTAGGCTCCAATCCTGCTCAACCGCATGGAGGAGGTCTGGGGGAGGAGGAGAGCTGCCGAGGACTGCTGTAATGGCGGCGGAGGAGCGCGGCACACCGCCTTTTAGCACCATGCTCCTCCTGCCTGGAGGAAGCTATCCATGTGGGGGGACATTCCTGGACAAGAAAACCCTACTTTCCAGCGACTTTACCTGGAGCTTTGGGCCGGAGAAGCGTGCAGCCTGAGAC
Organism: Lithobates pipiens; assembly: GCF_037356315.1. NCBI lineage: Eukaryota > Metazoa > Chordata > Amphibia > Anura > Ranidae > Lithobates > Lithobates pipiens. Next base: position 164,077,949 of record NW_027507686.1, on the reverse strand, counting down.
ATGAGGCGAGACTGACAAGCATGGAACAGGTACGTGCTCTTGAGAGCCCCCGGTGGTGGCTATAGGCATAGCAAACATTTTCTTTAGTGTTGAAAATATTTTTATTGAACATTTCAAGTAAGAACAATAAGACAGTAACCGTCATGAGGCAAATACAAGCAGGAACAGTAACAGGACTACATTTATGGATGGACGGCAAACGACTATCAACCACAGTCGGTCCCGTCGGAAAGTTTGAAAAACAGGGAAAACAGCCTGTTCCCGATCCACAAGGCCACAGTAGGGAAAAAATACTCATGGGTTAATACATGAGACAACGTGTAATTAATATTACGAAGAAGACAGAAAGAAAGAGAGAAAAGAAAAGGGAAGAGAGGAGCACAAGAAAGAGGAACAGAGTGTTAGAGGAGAAAAATGAATAGCAAGATGAGAGGAGAGGGAAAAGGGGGGAAGGGGAAGGGATACGGGTAGGGGGGGGGGAAGGGTAGGAGAGAGCCCACAGCGTCCCTATGCATTCAAGATTTGTTCCATTAAGGTGTCAGAGGAAGAGAAGCGGAGCCAGATCGACCATTGAGATATAAACTTGGTGTAAGTGTCATTGTCCAGTGCCAACATCTCCTCCATTCTCATGGTGTCATTCATAATGGATACCCACCCGTGACAATGGGGGAGTAGTCGTCGTCTTCCAATAAGCAGGTATCAGCTGCCTAGCAGAGGACATAAAAAAACGAAGCAATCTTTGTCTCTGCGATTTAATAGACCCGGGCAGTATTGAGAGTAGTGCAATTTTCGGAGAGATAGGAACCGGAGTATCAGCTAGAAGATTATAACATTCAAAAACCTGTGTCCAGAAGGGGCGAATCCTCTCGCAGTCCCACCAGACATGTAGATAGGTTCCGACTGAGGCTTCACAGCGCCAGCAGATGGCTGGCGTTGACGGGAAGATTTTGTGTAAAGTAGCAGGGTCTCTGTACCATCTAGACAGCAGCTTATAGTTCTTCTCTTGAGAGTAGCAGGAGATGGTCGACTTGTGTGTGAAGTGGAAAGAGGTTTGCCAATCCGGCACAGAGATGTCTTCACCCAAACCCGCAGACCACAGCCTAGTATAAGGTGGGAGCTGATCATGCGCTAAAGTCTGTAGTAAGTTATATAAGGAGGACAGCAGGTATTTGGGGGTTTCTGAGAGCGAGCACAATACCTCAAAGTTGGTAAGCTTGCGGTGTATTTGAGAGGAGGAGTGTAGGCGTTTGGTAAATGCGGACACCTGTAGGGCCGTAAGCCAATCTCCAGAGTCTGCCAGGGGGACCGGGGTCCCCTGAGAGGGATGTACAAATGTGAAAGCTTGCGGCCACTCCGTACGCCTAAAGGGTCCTAGGGAGGCTGCCCCTGTACTTTGTGGTAAAGCAGGATGGTCAAAGAGGGACGTCAGGGGGCCCGGATCAGAGGAAAGGGTGGTGTTTAGCCCTGTCTTATACCATAATTTCAAGGAGGCCAAAGTCAATGGGGATAAGGATGTCATACTAGAGTAGTCCTGATTGTATCCCCATAGAAGAGCTCGGAGATCCACAGGAGAAAGGTCCTGTTCAACGGCCACCGAGGCCTTGCAAGGAGGACGGGGGAACCATTCTATGATGCGAGTCATGTGAGCAGCCGTATGGTAAGTCTCAAAGTCAGGGAGGCCTGTTCCCCCCATAGTCTTCGGGAGTGTAAGCAGTTTAAATTTAACTCTGGGGAGGCCCCTGTTCCACATGAATCTGATGGCTAGCGAATGCAGGGAGATGAAAAATGATTTGGGGACTTGGATGGGAATGGTTTGAAATAAATACAGGAGCTTGGGCAGGATGTCCATCTTTAGGATATTAATCCTTCCGAACCAGGGCAAGGGAGATCCCCCCCATTCCTCAAGGTCCTTCCGTATACGGTTAAGCAGGGGAATATAATTCAGGGCAAACAAGTTAGCTAGGTTGGAGGGTATAATGACCCCTAGATAAGAAATCCCCTTGGTCTGCCATTTAAATGAGAAATTGGATTTTAGAAGGGACAGTGTGGAGGGGGTGAGGGATATGTTAAGGGCTTCAGTCTTAGCAACGTTGATCTTGAAGTTACTATGGATACCAAAACGTTGAAATTCTCTGAGTAGGGATGGTAGGGAGGTGTGTGGATTCTGAACGTACACAAGGAGATCATCAGCATATAGGGAAAGTTTGTGATGTGCAGACGGAGTTTGGATACCTAGAATGGAGGGGTTTTGTCGTATGGCACAGGCCAAATGTTCAATAATAATGATAAAGAGGAGGGGGGACAGGGGGCAGCCCTGGCGGGTACCGTTTGCAATGTCAAAGGGGGCTGATGTGGTACTGTTGACTAGGACCGTAGCCGAGGGTCGTGAATATAGGGACATAACTTTGGAGATGAAGGGAGTTCCGAGGCCAAGTTGTTGTAGAGACAGCTGTAGGAACCTCCAGCTGACCCTATCGAAGGCCTTTTCAGCGTCAAAAGATAAGAGGCAAGCTTTCAGGCCTTTACGTTGGATCAGGGAGATAAGATGTATCGTCTTGGAGGTGTTGTCCCTCGCTTCTCTGCCAGGGACAAACCCTACTTGATCGTTATGAATAACTTTAGGCAGTAAAGGGGACAGACGAGTAGCCAGAACTTTCGCAAAAAGCTTAATATCTATGTTGAGCAGGGATATGGGTCGATAGCTGCTGCATTGGGATGGGTCCTTGCCTGGTTTAGGGATAATAGAGATGTTGGCAGATAAAGATTCCTTGGAGGGGAGGGTAAGAGTGTCTACCGAGTTAAAGGCCTTTGTCAGAAGGGGTGCAAGTTGTGGGGCAAATGTCTTGCAGAAGTAGTTAGGGGCTCATCTAGGGATGTCGCGTCTGCATCATCAATAGTGGGTAGGGCAGTTTCCATAATATAATCCTGTGTGGGGTCGGGAGAGGGGGGGGACCGATCGGAGGGGTTTGCACGCGAGAGGTTATAAAGCTGTGAATAGTATTGCCGGAAGGATTCAGATATCCCGGAGGTGTTAAACGTTTTCCTATGGTCCGATTGGACGATAAAGGGGATAGAATGTCGTGGGGGTCTAGGGTGAATAGTTCTGGCCAGGTGTTTACCACATTTGTTCGCCAGGGAGTAGAAGTGATTCCGCGCTTTATCCCTGGCAATTAGGGAATGCGCGTCTAGAAGCTGGAGCAAGTCTCTGCGGGCGTTGGAAAGCTGGACAAAAACCGTAGGGTCCAATTCTTTTTTATGAAGGGGTTCAAGGTCCGCTATGGTAGAAAGGAGTTTGCATATGTCATGAGCGCGGGCCTTCTTAAGGCGGGAGCCGTGTTGTATGAGGGTACCCCGGATCACACATTTGAGTGTGTCCCACTGGTTCAAAGGGGAGGTCGTGTCAGCGGAGTGGTCACCTATGAAATTTTTAATGACTTTGGAGACATTCGCTACGCACACGGTGTCCCGCAGCAGATTGTCATTAAGTCTCCAGCTCGCCCCCCGGCGGGCAACAGGGGGGCGGACTAGAGTCAGATAAATGGGGGCATGATCGGACCATAGGAGGTTACCGATCGCGGTTTGGAGAGGCGTGTCTAGAAGTGATTGCGATATAAGAAAGTGGTCCAGTCTACTGTAGGAGTTGTGTGAGACTGAAAAATAACTGTAATCCCTTTCTGTGGGATGCTGGACTCGCCAGGCATCCACCAGATGGGAGGAATGGAGGAGTGATTTAATACGTGTCAAGGTGGAACAAGGTACAGAAGACTTACCCAAGGACGTGTCTGCGGATGGGGAGAGGGAAATATTGAGATCACCTCCAACAATAAAAGTCGACCCTCCAAAGGAGGATAGTCTGGTGAGGACTGAAGAGAGGAACCGAGCCTGGCCCACGTTCGGCACGTAAACGTTAGCTACTGTAAAGAGAAAATCGTTTAGTTTCAGTTTCAAAAACACATAGCGGCCTGAATCGTCTATGAGAGAGTCCAGGACCTCCGGGTTAAAAGATTTATGAAAGGCAACAGATACCCCCTTGGATTTGGCCTGCGGATTAACACTGTGGAACCAATGAGGGTAGTACCTATTGCGCAGTGCCGGAATAGCTCCAGCTCGAAAATGTGTTTCCTGAAGCAACAGAATTTTCGTGCGCTTTTTGTGAAAATGGTAAAGTGTCTGGCTCCGCTTCTCGGGAGTGTTGAAACCCCTACAATTAAAGGAAGCAAAAGTTATTGAATCGTCACTAGCCATGGGGGATCATTGGGGTGGAGCTCGGGATCAATAGGATGAGTGACACTATGGGCAAACCCCATTGGGGAAAGAAACAGGAATAGAGGATGTACAGGGAGGTAAGGGAGGGGGGAAGGGGTGGGAGGGCAAAGACAGAGAGAAGGCGAAGGGGAGAAGAGAAGAAAGAAGAGAGAGAAAGAACAGTATAACAACCTTGCATAGGTAGTAGCAACAGTGGTAGGTGTGGCAACCCGCTCCCAGCACACTAAACAGGGGGACACGAAACAGGGCATTTGGAAACATCAGTGATAGGAGACGGGCCCAGTAGGTCAGGCAGAAAAGAGGAGTAGGCAAGAAAAAAAAAATAAAATAAAATAAAAAAGGCCACTAGGTGGCTCCAAAAGGCAAACATTACAGAGAAAAGAAGCCTATCAGAAAGGCACAAATCAGTGCATCGCACAGTGATCATAGGATCACCGTGGGGCGCACAACAAAAACAAAAAAGAAAAAAAACCCGTAAGGGGGGGGGGGAGTGTGGGATAAAAACATAGAGTCGGGCAGCTCCCAGCACCCCGGCCCCACGGGTAAACCAGTATCAGTTGCGACCTAAAGAGTAAACTAAAGAACATAGTAAGCATAATCATCTTAGTGGTCATCAATAAATGCAATTGTAAACCGGCATAAAATAGAGAACATCTATGAGTCATAGGGGGAAGGACATGCAATAGGCCCAACAAAGGGGTCAGATTAAACAAAACAATAATCGTAAAGTATGTCAAGGGCAACACGGAGGGGACCGTTGTAGACAGTGGGTTGCAAAGACAAGTCTTGAGGTCCGTCCAGGAACTATCAGCACAACGGAGAACCCCAACTATAGGGAAAGGGGGGAGGGGAACACAGCAACGGGGGTTGTAAAAGATATGTAAAAAACCTGTAAACAAAAGGGTTAATCAACATGTGAGATATTCGACCCATACGGGTCCAAGGCCATCACAGGGGAAGACCCCAGCGGCGGGAGGAGAAAACAGGCCCGGGGGGGGGGGGGGGGGCCCACTGGATCGGGTCAGTCGTTGGGATCCTGAAGCTGCGGGGACCGAGGGGTGCGCTTGCGTCCTTGCTTCTGCCATTGCGGGGTGTAGGGTAGACCTGGAGTGGTCGGTGCAAACGGCCAGTCAGGCAGGGCGACTTGAGGCAGTTCAAGCGTACTAAGAAATGTAGGCAGGTCCCCCAATGTACGAAATACAGCGGTTTTACCCGCGTGGTGCACTCGAAGATGGAACGGGAAACGCCATTGGTATTTGATCTGTCTTGCTTGCAGGAGTTGCGTGAGGGGTCGTAGGGATTTCCGCAAAGCCAGTGTTTGGCGAGAGAGATCAGGAAGGAGCATGATGGGTGCGTCATTGAAGAGGATCGACTGCTGCGTGCTGGCGGCCCTCATAATGTTCTCCTTTATTTTGTAGAAATGGACACGGCACAACGTGTCACGAATGAAGGAGGGGTCAGGGGTACGGGGACCCGATGTACGGTGCACCCGGTCCAATTCGATCGGTTCATCCTTGGGTCGTTGGAGCAGTTGGTTGAAGATAGTCGTCACAGCTGCAGGCAGATTTTTGGGGTCAACCGACTCGGGTATCCCCCGTATACGGATGTTGTTGCGGCGACTGCGATTTTCGAGGTCGTCCTGTTGGTATGAGAGCTGCTGAAGCAGGACAGTGTGGGTATTGAGGATCCGATCATGTGATTGTACAGTGTCCCGCAGGCTATCTACTGTGCTATCCACATCATCAAAGCGTACCCCCACATCTTTTCTCAAGTCAGAGATCTCCTTGCGGTATGTTTCCTCGATCCGAAGTACACAGTGTTCAAAGTCAGCTTTGGTGGGTAGAGACCTCATGTAGCTGTGCAGGGATCTAATCTGCGATTCCATGTCCCATCCATCCCCCGATCCTAGGGAGGCATTAGAGCGGCTTCTGGTAAGCCTGGGGGAGAGGGCAGTGTCCTCAGAATGTGAGAGCAGGCTGTGGGGACGCACCTGAGACTGCAGAGCTGATTCAGAGCATGCCGGGGATGGAGGGGCCGGCGTCCCTTTGGATGCCGGTCGGTGCTGAGAGGACGACCGTCCATGGCCAAAATAATCATCGAGATCCCCTCCCGGGTGACGGTTATTACTGCTCTTGTGTGCTTTGGGCTTGTCTTTCCCCATGGTGCTGTGTATAGTCCGGTTTACTGTCCGAAATAAGGGCCGCGGGGCCGGGGGAGCCAGGAGCTAAGTATAGGCCCGACCTACTTCTCCATACGTGGGGGCAGGCCCTTAGAGGTGAAAGTCCAGATCATTCAGGAGGGGCTTGCATATTTCAGAACGTGGTCTTATAGGTACAGTCTTGAGATATATCAAGGTGACCTCCGCCGTAGTAATTCTGTGGGGTATAGTGGCTTATTAACTGAGAGGATTAAAGGATCATCCAGGTAGAAGGAATGTAAAGTGGTCACTCCCCTGCTTCAGTAGAGTAAATGAATATACAAAGGTAGCCAGAGCAGAGACTGTGTGCAGAGGGCTGCAGGGGGTGCCTGGAAAAAGGATGCCTGGAGTAGTGGACCAGGAGAGCAGGCTGGGGTCACAATCAAAGGTGGATGGAGAACCACAAGCAGAGAGATAAGTCTAATAAAGCAATCCTCCGTGAGGGGGGGTGGGCGAGCAGGCCAGAGCAAGTAGGCAAACAGTTGTAGGCCGAAACGGCCGTGGAGCCCTTTCCGGGCAGCAGCTGTAGGAAACCCTGGGGATCCTTAGGCCTCAGTAGGCCGCACTAGGCCGGAGCCGGCCGCCCCAAATAGGATCCGGGCGGGGAGGGGAGACAACTGGAGGGGGCCGATGACAGCCCCTTACCTCACCCGCCGGCGTGGCTCCGGTGGCTTCAGGCGATCCCGGAGGCCCAAGATGGCGGCGGCCGGCGGAGAAACCAGCGGCAGGTCCGGGCGGTTGTAGGCCACAATTCCGGGGGAAAATCGTCCAGGACCCCGCGGCGGTACAGCGCGGACCGGGCAAAACAATTTCACAGGCAGATTGTGCTCTTTGGCAGGTGGATGGCGACGGATAGCTCCGTGAGCGGCGGGAGCTCTTCAACTACACGTCCGTCGCCATTCGCGTCAGGCCACGCCCCCCCCAAACATTTTCTTTAAAGGAGTAGGCCCACAAGAATTAATTCCTTAGGAATCTCCCTTACCTTATCCAGCTGCAGGGTTCTGTGGTAACAGACCCAATCTTCACCTCTCACGGTGGGCTCCGTTTAGAAAACCTTCAGGGACTGGGGCCCCCTTTTTTTATTGGGGGGGATCCACAGCCCTGGGCCTGTAAAAAGCACCCTGCCAGGAATATGGCTGAAAAAAAACAAATACTGGATCCCGGGGACCAGCTCTCTAAAAAAAGAAGCGTTACAGGCAAAACCTTGTTTCTTTGGACACGAGGCCCGGGTACCATTCAATACGGCCTGGAAAATACACTTTGAATGGATCCAGTTGCATGGCTTGTCCCAGTAAGGAATATTCCAGCGGGGGGCTCAGCACAGCACGTCTTTACTCGTGACCAACACCTTAGACGCTGGCGAAAAACCTGAGGTAAGGGGAGGGGTAAGGGGAGGGGTTATATGGGGAATTGAACTTCCTGTTTATTGTGTGCCAGTGTCCACCACCTAAAGGTGCCATATAACCCAGACAGTAATTACTGTGGCTCTGTGTACTGTGATGTATGATAAAGAAAATAGATATTGTGATACTGGCTGAATGGCCAGAATAAAGGTGCAAGGTAATAAAATGTCCCAGTTGAACCATAAAGAGATGTCCAAAAATGGGCTACTGTGTTCAGATTCTTCCAAAGAGTAAGCGTAAATTCCTTCACCAACTCGATAACAATACACCCAACGTGCTCTTATGTAAGATCTGCTTACCAGAAAACATTGACTCGTTTCGTTAAAAAGCGAGTCAGAAGATATTTGCCAAAATATTGCTTGCTGCAATGGTGGAGACTTATGGATAAAGGCAAACCCCCCCTCCAGGGAAACCGTGGATGTGATATGTGAAAAGACAATAGGAACCAAATAGTGTAATCCTGTTTTTATTATAAAGATTAAAAGGTATATGTGCCAAATGGCTGCTTACCTGGAGATGTGCCTTGTCCCGTCACTGGGGCTGCAAGCGTGACTGTTTGTTGGATGGTGGCTCGCAGCTAGCCACTGCAGCTGGCGTGCATTCCACCCGTGGTACCGGGCTTTACTATATCAGATATTTGAGTATCACCACTTGATCAGAGGAGCAGCTGCACATTATTCTTTCTTTTGAATTTGATATTGTTAATTAGTTTGGCGCGGAGTGTATCACTTTTTGATCTCATGGTTAAAGAGCTGCATCAGCGGCTGTTCAGGAGGGCCATCATATAACGTCCACCCAAAACGAGGGTGGCTTTACCCCTCCATCATTTGATGGTGGGCAGTCGGCAAGTGGTTAAAGTGTCACTAAACTCACAACATAAACTATCAATAAATGGTGTATTACATGCTGTTCATACTCAGTCACTATGGGATTTCTTTTCTGTATTCTGCAAAAAACCTGATCGATCCTGCTGCTCTCTATCTCCCCCTTCTGTTCATGTCCCCAATTCAGCTTGGGATTTTGCAGCTCTGGTGGCAACTCTGCACATGCTCAGTTTTCAGTGCCAAGTATTTCCTCCCTATCACATCTGAGCAGCTCATATGACTATAGAGTCACACATATGGGCGTATACACGGTGGTAAATGACAGCCCACTCCCTCCCTCCTCCTCCATGTCCACTAGCCACCTAAACAATATGGGGGTGGGATATTACATGTGAATTAATAGATGCTTCACCTCGCTCTTATTCTAAGACACAGGCTGGAGGGTCATGACACAGCCTGTGACTGGCAGAAATCCGCCCACACCATGTTACTGACAAAAAATAAAGATTTAATTTCAAATATATATTTATATGACAATTTAAAACAGTTTATTGATAATAATTATTTATTTGTACTCTGTATTCCAAAGGCTTTTTTGTTTTGAACATGTGACCAGCAGCAGAAGTCTGCCTGCTCCTCCGTCCGACATTTCTTAAATAGGTAAGGGGCAGGGCCACCCAATGACGTAATTTGGTGACCCCACCCCTTGTGACGTCAAAGACCCAGCATGGCATGGGGAGAGGGGAATCCCACGCTGTTTCTTTCTCTGAATTTGTTATTGCCAGCATTCTTTTGTTTACATTTCAGCTCCCAGTGGGGAAGCCCAATGACAGCTGATGAGTCATTGGTTGTTAAGGACGCAGTGGCCAGCTTCCCGGCTCGCTCCTTAACAACCAGCTATTCTTCACACAGAATTTGACCTAGCACCGACCTAGCGCATTACCTCAGTAAAGTTTTTTTAAAGATAAAAACAGCTATAAATATACTCACAAAATGCATATTGTATAAACGCATATCATAGCAAGTGGGGCCAACTCCCTGGAGGTCTATGCAAGTCAATCGGTACTGTAGAAAGACCAGGCGGCATCCAAAATGGCTGATGTGTTTCAAGAGCGAACCCTTTTCACCAGGGCCAGGGTAGTGAATGACCCACGGACATCTTCAATGTTCCTATATACACATCCAGCCACAATGTCCCTGCCCCCCCCCCCAGTTAATTAGGAGGTGGGATCTAGCTAATGCTCATACAACAGATGCAAATGATACACAAACCGATTACATAAAATGAACAAATAATAAATGATTAATAAATAAAAAAAATTACACACTTCCATAATTTATCATGAAAAGTAGGTAAAAGGTAGCATAATATAGAGAGGACATCAGCCAGATATGACACATACATTCTTACATTGTTGAAAGCGATTTTAACTTAATTTGCCTCTTTTATATTAATTTTAAAGCCTCATACACACAATCAGACTTTAAACAAACTTTGAAGATAATTAGAAGACTCTGGACAGCCGCACTCCAAAATAAATTCAATGCCTTTTAATTATAAAACAAGATCACACAAAATGGATCACAGCAAAGTGACAACAGCTAACGCGTTTCATACTACCAGGAGTGCTTACTCATGCTATGTGATCCATTTTGTGTGATCTGGTTTTGTAATTAAAAGGCATTGAATTTATTTTGAAGTGCGGCCGTCCAGAGTCTTCTAATTACGGTATCTTCATTAATTATATGCCGTTGCCTGCACCCGGTGTCTCTTCACTCCTGGAGGAGTTGTCTTTTTGGTTCTGTGGGCCTGCCTGGAGTGGTGGCTTTCTTTACAAAGGGCATTGGCCGTGAACTTGTTAAGGCCCATACACACGATCTGACTTTTTGACAACAAACATGCAAATGAGCTGTTTTAGGCCGGGTTCACACTATTGCGATGCGGGAACGCCGCGAATCCGCGGCGTTTTCCCGCATCGCTCACCTCCCGCCGGCAGTTCACACTGCCCTATGCGGACGGCTGGGGGTGTCAATGTTATGTTAATGACACCCCCAGATCCGTCGGCATATCGCAGTGCGATCTGCCGACTCGCACAGGAATCGGATCGCATGGTGTGAACCCCCATGCGATCCGATTCCGTTGCGGACCCAAAAAAGGGTCCTGTGCGAGTTTGCTGCGGGACAGCTGCGAGTTCAGCCATACTATCTGTATGGCTGAACTCGCAGTGCTACGGAGATCGGATGTGATTTGCTGTGCGAATCACATCCGGTTCTCCCCCCGCAGCGGTGTGAACCCAGCCTTAAGGCAACATCCGAGTGTGTGTACGCTCCATCGGACAAACTTTTTCGGTTTTCATCGGACTTTTGTTGGCTGTGCGAATGGACAAACTTTTTGACAACATAAGTCCGATGGAGCAAAGTCCAACAGTGTGTACAGAAAACCATTGGACTTTAGAAACATGCATGCTCAGAACCAATGCGAAAGATCAGACAACAATACAGAAGTTGACCAAAGGTGGTGGTAAAGAGCAGAAAAACCACGTGATTTGGTGAAAGTTGGCTGAAAAAGTCCGATCGTGTGTACGCTTAACAAGTTCACGGGAAATGCCCTTTGTACAAAAGTCCACAGGAAAGTTTGTACAAAGTCCGATCAGGTGTATGAGGCTTTAAACATACACGCGGCAGGACTTTTTCAGCCAACTTTCACCAAATCACATGGTTTTTGTGCTCTTTCCCGCCACCCTTTGGTCATCTTCTGTATTGTTGTCTGATCTTTCATTTGTTCTGAGCATGCCTGTTTGTACTTTGTACAAAAGTCCTATGGTTTTCTGTACACACGATCGGACTTTGCTCCATCGGACTTTTGTTGCCAGAAAGTTTGTCCGTTCGCACAGCCAACAAAAGTCCGATGAAAACCAAAAAAGTTTGTCCGATGGAGCGTACACACGGTCGGATGTTGCTCCAAAACAGCTAATTTGCATGTTTGTTGTCAAAAAGTCTGATCGTGTGTATGGGCCTTTAGGAATAACTCACTTAAATCTGTCCAAACCAGAGTCTAGTAGACATCCTGGGTGTGATAAAGTTTGAAAAATTAATCATAAATTATAATATAATAAATAGCTATAAATAATTCTAATAAATAATAATATAATAATAATAAAAATGATTCAATAATGTAATCAAATCAAAAACACTGAAATTTGCTCAGTTGCAGAATTGTCGCTGTCATTTTATTTAGTGTTTGATGATGAATTTCCCCACAAATCATTATCGCTCAATTCTGCAAGTGATTCTAATTTATTATCACTGTTTTCTAGCTGGTCTAAAACCGCTTTTGACATAAAGGGACACTTTTTGGTTGCTATGGACAATCTCCAAATTCCAGACAGAAAAAACAGTATTTATAATATAAAAGTGCATGCAGGGCACTGGACAGACCACTAGGGACAAAGGGGATGTGTAATTTTTTTTATACAGTACTGTAATCTGTAAGATGTACTGTATATGTACTGTGTTTTTACTTTTTTGAATTTGGCTCCGTTCTCCGTCCCCGTGAGTGGCAACACTCGCAGGGAATGGAGCCCGGCGGAACTCGGCACTGTGTGAATCGAGCAAGGAGACAGCTCACACATACAGCGGGGAGACAGCGCAGGATCGAGGGGACAAGGTAAGTAACTTTCCCTGTATCCTGTGATGCGATCCCGAGCCTGGCTCGGGGTTACCGCTAATGGTACTGAAATTCCTCCCCGAGCCAGACTCGGGAATACCGCCAGGAAGGTTAAATCTTCTCCCACCCCCATTCTGAGCTTATTCTATCTACCCTGTGAAAGGAACGATCAGTAAACCTACCTTTTCTCAGGGCGCTCTGGTTCAATCACATTATCTGCCAAAAGCGGCTGCCCCATAGTAAGCCTATGGACGACGACATCGCTCAGGTTCTACAGCTTTTGTCTACGACCTTTTCTCCTCACCGAAGCCGGCGCTGGGACCTGATCATGGGACTGGACCAAAGATTAGGTAAATATACAGATTATTCCTTTCACAGGGTAGATAGAATAGACTTAGAATGGGGGCGGGAGTAGCGTTAAGTATAGTTAGCGTTTGACTAAACCTCCACTTTAAATAACTTTTTCCTTTTTGTTTATTAGCAGTAATGTGACTTTTTTTTATCAGTGGGTCTGCCCATTCAGGCCAGGGTTGTGGGAGGGGAGAACCAATATTCCTAATGTAGAAGGAAGTCCTGGCTAGGGCTGCCTAATTGGCAGAACTGCTGTCAGTCAACCACTGAAGGGGGTATTGACTGCAACTCATCGGTTGACAAAACATGCCTGTAGTAGGAGGAAGATAATGCTCACGCAGTGTTAGATGCTGGAAGATAAGCATTATCACCCTATAAAAGCACAGTAAAACAGAATCATCAATTATTCAGTATAACAAATCTGAAACCATGTTTAAAACCCTTTGGCTGGCCATAGACGGTTCAAATCTAATCTCGTCCGGTTCAGCAGGAACCAGCTGAGATTCGAACTGCGTGTGGGCAGGCTGAATGTACCTTTGGTCAACTTGGGTACAATCAGCCTACCAGATTTACTATAGCAGCTGCTAGTGATAATCACTGTCTTCTCCCGGAGGGGACGGCTTGTCCTGTTTGCCATTATCATTGAAAGTAAAAGTAAAAGAAAATCCCAAATGTTGGGTTGTCCTCAGAAAAGTAATTTAGGGGAAATGTTCCAATGGGGACACTAGTTCTGGTGGCCTGGAGGTCCCCAAGGAATTCCCTTAATTTACAGGGATTTCCTCTCACTTCCTGTTTGGCTATGGGACAGGAAGTGAAGGAAAATCTATGCAATGGGACACAGATGGCAAATATAATACTGACAGGGGTTATAACCCTGCCTTACTCTGTCCAAAATGAAGAAAAAAATTTGCCTATAGTTTTACATTTTTCTATATCCCCTTCTAAAAGCCAACCCTTATAAATAAGCATAAAATATATTTATTCTCAAGACCCCTAATTTTGTTTTCCAAACAGTCTTTTTTACAATGACTAAGATCTATTTTACTTATAATGTATTATTTACTAGATTTCTAAACTGGGATGAGTTTAAAAGCTGAAGTACCCCATTAACTTTTCAGAAGTATTTATTTTAGAAAATGGGTACTACTAGTTTAAAACATTTGTACTAAAAGGGTCCTAACCAAACAAAATGTAATCTTAATTAAAATCATGACTAGCACTAGCGTAATATATCCAATTGCTTCAAGAGTTTCCATCAAATTAAATGGTACTGTGTAAATAACCTGGACATATATAAATAATGTACCAAATAAAACGTAAGGTGCCTTAGCCAGAATGTCGTCAGAGACCAACAGAATAAAGTAAGTGCTTAAATTTAGGCATGAGGTCACAAATTGAAAGCAAATATATTAATGAAACAGTCTGGCACTCTTTTCACATTCCCAGTGTTGACTAAGGGCTGCACCGCTGCATCTTTTACTGCTGCATCAATAAATGAAGTCATTACTGGCACAGCCACTTAACTGTTTAGATGGCTACAGACAGAGGTGCAGTGAATAGCAAGGTGTGGTTAGGAATGGGAAGTACTGAATCATTGCTGATGTATATAAGTAAATTATTGATACATCATCATTACCAGTATGACCTTGTCAATGTATAATGCTCTTCATTCCAGATAGCAGATTGAGTCAACAAATATCTCTATCGCTAGCCTTGGACAACAGGAAGGCCGTCCTATACAGATCACCCTATTTGAGTCACTTATATATTACAGCAACCAGTAGCAAAGCAAAATACTAAATATTTAATTGGCCTCTTTTATATTCAGTCCACATGGCTCAATTCTGTGCATAAGATCTACAAGTAGTATTGATTAACCATATTGCTCCATTATGTCCATATAGCCTCTTTAATTATCTATTGTGCCCAGGGGAAATGTTCAAATTTTGCTTGTTGGCATAGAAGTCTTTGAACAGGTGACTATATCTTTACTTGTTTGCATTAGAGCAGTGGTCTCCAAACTGTGGCCCTTTGCTTGCTTTTATCCTGCCCTTGAGGTCCTATTTTCATCCACCGATACCAACAATGGGACATATTTTCACCACTGACACCAATGAAGGGGCAGAATACCTCCCGATGAAATCAATGATGGGCATCATTGCTCCCAGTGACACCAAAGATGGGGCAAAATTCCTTCGAATTCCTCCCAATGACTCCAATGATGGGGAGTTGAATCTTCCTCTCAGTGGCATAGTTGGCAAAAATATAAAAACTGACAGGTGTTCTAATCCCTCTCCACCCTATCCAAAAACTTACATTTAGTTATACTTTAAATATCAGATATCCAGCACCAAATAGATTGTAGTTATCAGTACCTAACCAGTAGAGCTGCACAATTCTGGCTAAAATGAGAATCACGGTTTATTTGCTTAGAAGATAGATCACGATTCTCTCGGCGTAACATCATCTTTCACATTAAAACAAGAAAAAATTGTGCTAACTTTACTGTTTCGTTTTTTATTTTATTTATTGAAGTGTATTTTTTCCTAAAAAATTGCATTTGAAAGACTGCTGAGCAAATATAGTGTGACATAAAATATTGCAGCAATTGCCATTTTATTCCCTAGGGTCTCTGCTAAATATATATATATATATATATATATATATATATATATATATATATATATATATATATATAATGTTTGGGGTTCCAAGTAATTTTCTAGCAAAAAATATTGATTTTAACTTAAGAAAGAAGTGTTAGAAAAAGATTTAGACTTTAAGTGGTTAAACTTCCTGCATTTACACCTGGTTGAAAGCTTGGCAGACTGCCCAGATTATTTGTTTACACAAGTAAGAAGAAGTAAGCCTTATGCTGCATACACACGATCGGACTATCCGACAGACTTAGACCGGCGGACAAAGTGCCAGACTTTCCAAACGAGCAGACCTGCCCACACACGACTGGACTTTTCCGGTAGACTAGGTCCGGCGGACAATCTGCTGGACTTTTAAAATGAACGGACTTGCCCACACACGGAGAAAAGTCCGTTCATCTTGAACGTGACTCCAGGTAGCCGGAACTAGTGAAGGAAGTCAATGTCTCCGCCTTCATCGGTGAGATTAAGACCTCGCTGGCCCCGTCACCTGGTATGGACTTAAAGGGGAAGCCCAACGCTGAAAAAACGGCGTGGGGGTCCCCCCAAAGTCCATATAAGACCCTTATCCGAGCACGTAGCCTGGCCGATCGCTCCTGGCGAATGAGAAACTTCCCCTGCCTGTGTAGTGTAAACACAGGCAGGAGGAAGTGATGTCACTCTCCTTGTGGCGGTCTTTTTGACCAGACGGCAAGGAGAGAAGACATCATAGTAAGTGCACCAACAGTCCACTGACACGTAGGTACACATAGGCACACTTTCACCCCCTGATCACCCCCCCCCCGATCACCCCCTCCCCCCGATCACCCCCTCCCAGTCACAGTGTCACTGATTACAGTGATCATTTATTTACTGATCACTGCCTTTAGTGTCAGTTGTGACTGTTATAAGTGTCAGGGCAGTTAGTGTTAGGCCCCTTTGGGTCCAGGGTAGCCCCCTACCCCCCCTCAATAAAGGTTTAACCCCTTGATTGCCCCCCAGGTAACCCTTTCACCCCCTTTTGCCAGCTTCTGATCGCTGCATTAGTGTCACTGGTGCCGCTAGGTAGCTAGTTATTTTTTAGGTTCACCGCCAGGTTTTTATAGCGTTAGGTACCCCCATATACAACCTAATAAAGGTTTTAACCCCCTGATTGCCCCTAGAGTTAACCCTTTCACCAGTGATCACCGTATAAGTGTTACTGGTGACGCTGGTTAGCCAGTTAGTTATTTAGGTTCCCCGTCAGGTTTTTATATAATGTCAGGTACCCCCATATACTACCTAATAAAGGTTTTAACCCCCTGATTGCCCCTAGTTAACCCTTTCACCAGTGATCACTGTATAAGTGTTACGGGTGACACTGGTTAGTTAGTTTGCTTTTTATAGCATCAGGGCACCCACCATTTATTACCCAATAAAGGTTTAACCCCCTGATCACCCAGCGGTTGATATCAATTAGGTTTTAGGGTCAGATAGGGTCTGCGTCGCCCCAGGCAGCGCTAGGTTAGTGCAAGTACCACTAACACCCACGCGCAAAGTAAACACCTCCCTTAGTGGTATAGTATCTGAACAGATCAATATCTGATCTGATCAGATCTATACTAGTGTCCCCAGCAGTTTAGGGTTCCAAAAAACGCATTGTTAGCAGGATCAGTCCAGATACCTGCTAGCACCTGCGTTTTGCCCCTCCGCCCAGCCCAGCCCACCCAAGTGCAGTATCGATTGATCACCGTCACTTACAAAACACTAAACACACATAACTGCAGTGTTCGCAGAGTCAGGCCTGATCCCTGCGATCGCTAACAGGTTTTTTTGGTAGCATTTTATACAGTCGCTGACAGCCTAGGTGCTTTTTTACCTGTGAATCTCACTAGTGTACCACTAGATTTAGAGCCCAAAATGGCAAAGCGAAGGTACACTAGTGAAGAGGCCTACACGTTTATGAGCATGACAGATAGTGAAGAGGAAGTCACTCATCTGTCAGATTCAGGTTCAGTGAAATAAAAAAATGAATGCCCTTAGAAATCCTGAAGGCGGTGCTTGGATTTCGGGGTCCCGTACGTAGCTAGACTCCAAAAGTCCCCACATGTGGTATCCCCGTACTCAGGAGAAGCAGCAGAATGTATTTTGGGGTGTAATTTCATATATGCCCATAGCATGTGTGAGCAATATATCATTTAGTGACAACTTTGTGAAAAAAAATAAAAGTTTGTAATATTCCCGCAACTTGTGGCAAAATATAAAATATTCCATGGACTCAACATGCCTCTCAGCAAATAGCTTGGGGTGTCTATTTTCCAAAATGGGGTCATTTGGGGGGGGGGGGGGTTTGTGCTATTGTGGCATTTTATGGCCTTCGAAACTGTGATAGGTAGTGAGGAGGGAAATCAAAAATTTGCACCCTTAGAAATCCTGAAGGCAGTGATTGGTTTTCGGGGTGCCGTACGCGGCTAGGCTCCAAAAAAGTCCCACACATGAGGTATCCCCATACGCAGGAGAAGTAGCAAAATGTATTTTGGGGTGCAATTCCACATATAACTATGGCATGTGTGAGCAATATATCATTTGGTGACAACTTTTTGTAAACATTTTATTTTATTTTTTATTGTCATTATTCAATCACTTGGGACAAAAAAAAATATTCAATGGGCTCAACATGCCCCTCAGCAATTTCCTTGGGGTGTCTACTTTCCAAAATGGGGTCATTTGGGGGGGGGGGTTGTACTGCCCTGCCATTTTAGCACCTCAAGAAATGAGATAGGCAGTCATAAATTAAAAGCTGTGTAAATTCCAGAAAATGTGCTCTAGTTTGTAGACGCTATAACTTTTGCGCAAACCAATAAATATACGCTTATTGACATTTTTTTACTAAAGACATGTGGCTGAATACATTTTGGCCTAAATGTATGACTAAAATTGAGTTTGTTCGATTTTTCTTATAACAAAATTAAAAAATATATATAAAAAAATAAAAAATTCGGTCTTTTTTCATTTATATCGTAAAAAATAAAAATCGCAGAGGCAATCAAATAACATCAAAAGAAAGCTCTATTTGTGGGAAGAAAAGGATGCAAATTTTGTTTGGGTACAACATTGCATGACCGCGCAATTACCAGTTAAAGCAGTGCAATGTTAAATTGTAAAAAGACCTCTGGTCCTTAGGCTGACAATTGGTGTGGGGCTTAAGTGGTTAAGCTTTGACAAAAAAAAAAAAAAAAAAAAACTTGGAAGCTGATTGGTTTCTATGCAGAGCTGCACCAGACTTTGCACTCTCCAGTTTTAGTAAATCAAACACAATGGGGGTTATTTACGAAAGTCAAAATCACTTTGCACTACAAGTGCACTTGAAAGTGCAGTCGCTGGAGATCTGAGGGGGACATGCAAAGCAAATAAAAACACAGCATTTTAGCTTGCACATGATTGGATGGCAAAATCAGCAGAGCTTCCCTTAACTTCAGATCTTTCCCTCAGAGCTACGGTGACTGCACTTCCAAGTGCACTTGTAGTGCAAAGTGGAGTTGCCTTTCGTAAATAACCCCCATTGTGTCATTCAGATTTAAAGTGGTTGTAAATCCTTACAAACCACTTTGACCTACAGGTAAGCCTAGATTAAGGCTTACCTGTAGGTCCAAGAAATATCTCCTAAACCTATACGGTTTAGGAGATATTTGCCCGAAGACAGGCACCAGGCGCACTGAGCGCGGCATTTCCAACAATGGAGCTGCCGCGCGTGTCCGCTCCCGTGCGCATGCGCGGGAGTGACTTCATCGCGGCTCCGCCAAATGACAGCGGTGGAGCTGCGAGACTAGAGGTCGACCGATATGGGTTTTTCTTTGGCCGATGCCGAAATTTAGAAATCATGGTGGCCGATGGCCGATATATGATGCCGATTTTTTTGGGCCGATATGTTAGGCCGATTTTTTTTTATTTTTTTTATCCCCCTTGATCTCATAAAATCTAACACACCTTTCCCACTGGGGCGTTTTTCAGGCTTTTGGGCTAAAAATAGCACCTGTAAAGTGCCTGCAAAATGGCTCCTCTGCAGTCTGTGTGAAAGACAGAGTGCTTTCACACTGAGGCGATGCGCTGGCAGGATCTTAAAAAAAAAAGTCCTGCAAGCAGCACGTTTGGAGTGGTGTATACCGCTCCTCCACCACTCCTGCCCATTGATATGAATGGGCACCACTGCCGAAGTGCATGCAATGCTTCACGGGCGCATTTAACCTCTTCCTTGGCCGCTAGCTGGGTTTTATGTGCCCCACTAGCAGCCAAATAGCACCGCTAAAATGATGGTAAAGAGCCGCTAAAATTTGCAGTGTTTTACCATCAACGCCTGCCCGCTCCAGTGTGAAAGCAGCCTTCATAAGTGATACAGAAAATTTCTTACATTTAAACATTTATTAAACAAAACAAACCTCCAATCAGTTTACTTGTATGTATGATTTAGATTAAAAAAAATAAAAATAAAAAAAAAATATATATTAAATAAAAACAGGTAGTCAAAACTTTTGGACAAAAAAAAAATGGGCTAACTTTACTGTTTTTAAACTTTTTTTTTTTTTTAAATAGTGTAATTTTTTTCCCAAAAAAATGCATTTGAAAGACCTCTGTGCAAATGCCGTGTGACATAAAATATTGCAACAACCGCTATTTTATTCCCTAGGATCTCTGCTAAAAAATATATATATAATTTTTGGGGGGTCTAAGTGATTTTCTGGCAGAAAATACTGGATTTTTACTTGTAAGCAACAAGTGTCAGAAAAGATTTAGGGTCATTTCACACGGGGCGGATCAGTTCTGATCCGCCCCGTGGATATCCGTTTGCTCAGCGGGGATCACTCCGCCGATCCCCGCTGAGCAGGGAGATGACAGCTCCGTCTCTGCACACTGCGCAGGGACGGACCTGTCACAGCGCCGCTCTCCCCTATGGGAGATCGGATGACGATGGACCGCAGTGCCCGTCGTCACCCGATCCGATCCGCAGACGGATGGAAAAATAGCTTTTTCCTCCGTCACACTTTTTCGGATCGGAGCGGGTCGGATGTCAGCGGACATGTCACCGCTGACATCCGACGCTCCATAGACCTCTATGGAGCACCCGTTCAGGTCCGCCTGAAAAACTGACAGGCGGGCCTGAACGGGACGTTAGTGTGAAAGAGGCCTTAGTCTTTAAATGGTTAAACTGAGAACTTCTACACACTGAGATGATTTCATTCATTCAAGTGTAAACATTGTATCATTTTGCTCTTTTCTTGGCAGACTGGCCAGAGAGGAGGAAAGTCGTTTCTATGACAACTCAGGCAACTTGCATTGACTTCTATTACAGAAGTCATTTCAAAGTCCCACTGTAGTTCTACATCGGCTTTTTATCAGCACAATCGGCCGATGCTGATTAATTAAAGAACGGCAAATATCGGCCGATATATCGGTCGACCTCTATGTGAGACCCCACCGAAAAGATGGATGCACCGGACTACAGGGGACAGAGGTGACATCGCTGGCTCCTGTGTCAGCTAAGTGACACATAATGGGCTACTATGCGATGCATAGTAGTCCATTATGCTTTGCCTTTGCAGGGAATGAAAGAGGAAGTAAACCCATCAGGGTTTACTTCCTCTTTAAAGTGTTACCAAACCCACAACAGTAAAATAAGTCTGTATATGCAGTAAAGCATGCTTGTTAGCCGCTGATCTAATGCAAGTTTTCCAACAGTCCTGTTTGATAGAAGTTGATTGTAAAGCCTCATACACATGATCGGACTTTGTACAAACTTTCCCGTGGACTTTTCTACAAAGGGCGTTGGCCGTAAGTTTGTATTACATACACACGATCAGACTTTTTAGGCAACAAACACGAGCGTAGTGACGTTTCAACGTATCGACGACACTTCAAAAGAGGACGTTCAATTACTCCAGTGCCACCTTTGCTCAACTTCTGTATTGTTGTCTGATCTTTTTGCATTGGTTCTGAGTACTTTGTACAAAAGTCCGATGGTTTTGTGTACACACGATTGGACTTTGCTCCATCGGACTTATGTTGTCAAAATGTTTGTCCGTTCGCAGAGCCCACAAAAGTCAGATGAAAACCGAAAAAGTTTGTCCTATGGAGCGTACACACACAGTCGGATGTTGCACCAAAACAGCTAATTTGCATGTTTGTTGCCAAAAAGTCCGATCGTGTGTACGGGTCTTTAAACTAAATATACTCTGCGTTCCTGGATCTATTTAATCAAGTGAATATGGTACAGCTGCTAAGCACCACCTATTGTCCAGTGGACAGCAGTAGCCAACAAAGTCAATAGAACTGGTGCTACGCTATACAATCCACTCTGAATTATACACTATGAAATATGTGAACCATTAATATTACTATTACCTCTACATCATAGGAGGGGCTGGGAGAGCTGGACAATGAACTTCTAGTGCTCTCCAAGGTAAGCTGGGTTCCACAAGCCCTCCACCCAAAGTGACTTTGGTCACAGACACCCTCCCGGGATTGAAAGCCTGGGGCTCAAATGCAAAGGGGGGCGGGGGCTCTTTATGGTTTCTTGCAATGGGGCCATAAAGGTTCTAGTTACACCTCCACCGTAATGAATTTGGATTGCACTTTATAGTGAACGATAAACACATGACTGAACTGTAAAAAGCACTGGACAAATTAGCATGAATTAGTAATTTTATGAATCTGATTTATTTATTCATATATTAAATTGTATTAAGTTTGGATGTTGCACAGTAGACATTTTATGTAATAATTGCACTGGTTTAAGCACATATGGTTATATTATGGAATAGAGGTAATAGTAATATTAATAGTTCACATATGTCATACCATAGCCTATATTTCAGAGTGAATAGTATAGAGCAGCACCAGTTTTATTGAATTAGAATTTGGTCGTTAGATCAACCTCTGTTGAATGTGAATGACCATGAATGAATGACCATGGATGAATGATCATGGATGAATGACCATGGATGGGTCAAAATGCAACCCATCTTTGGCCATTTTTACGCAAGGACAGTCTGCTTTCTGGTGTCTCCTGCATTTTTCAACTTTTTACACTTTGCTTTCCAACCTCTGAATGTTTCCTGCTGTCATGTAGAATAAAGTGAGAGGGTTATGATGAGAATATATTGTTTTCTTTTCAGTTCAATAATACGAGTCAGGAAAAACAAATATATTGAATGTTTCTCAGTGTATAGACATGATGTAAGGTGTGTGTCAAGCTTTACTAAAATTCATTGCTTGACTACACCAGTTTTCATTTGTTTTAGTAAGTATTTAAAGCTGAACACCAGCCTTCCCTTCATTCTTAGTAGTAAAGCTTCACTTTGTAATGCATACCCAATCAGGTGCAATGAAATACAAAAAACAGCATTTTTGCTTACACATGAGTGGATGATGCAAATTAGCAGATCTGTACTACATTTACTAAGCTATGGGGAAAATTAGTGCAACTGCCCACACAAAGTGCACAGGCTACCCAACTGCATTTTATTTATTCGTGAAAGCTTAGTATCACATGTGGGCGTTACCTAGGGCAGTCTGCATGCAATTGCAGCCTTTCTAGGAATGCATACTCTTCTGGATTGACATCCCTGTCAATGCATTTATATTTACATAACTCCCCCCCATCAGCCAGCTCTCTGCTGGCATCAGGCTGAGGGTTCTTAACCCCCCTAGCGGTAATCCCGAGTCTGGCTCGGGTTAGGAATTTACTGATAGGAGCGGTAACCCCGAGTCAGACTCGGGATCGCATTGCTGGATGGAGAGGAGGACACAGGGAGAGTTACTTACCTTGTCCCCTGGATCCAGCGATGTCCCCCGCGCTGTGTGATCGAGCTGTCCTCCGCTCGATTCACAGTGCCGAATGCCGCCGAGCTCCGTTCCCTGCGGCGTTACGGCGCACGGGAGCGGAGAACGGCGGCAAATTCAAAAAATTTAAAAAGACACAAAACACACACAGCACTGTAATCTTACAGATTACCGTGCTGTATTAAAAATTACACACCCCCTTTGTCCCTAGTGGTCTGTGCAGTGCCCTGCATGCACTTTTATATTATAAATACATTTTTTTTCTGTCTGGAATTTGGAGATTGTCCATAGAAACCAAAACATGTCCCTTTTTCAGTGTTTTAGGATTTGATTACATTATTGAATAATTTTTATTATTCTTTATTATATTATAAACTTTATCATACCCGGGATGTCCGCTAGACTCTGGTTTGAAGAGATTTAAGAGAGTTATTCCTAAGAATTACAGGACTACAATATAAAACGCCAAATTTCCATGCAAAATAATTATACCGCTTTCAGCACCTAAAACCGGACTGAATCATACCGCCAGGGAGGTTAACCACATGATCTCCGGAAGATTTACCCCATCCTAATGGTGGCTGGTGCTCAATATTTTGGGGGGGTGGAAAACCAACACCCCACCCCACTCAGGAGATGGATGGGAAGGTGGCGATCCCCCCCATTCCCCAACCGCTAGACGGATGTGAAGGAGGTGATCAGGAAGTGGGCCCTGAGACCCGATTGGCTGGGAGTCCTAAGACTCCCTAGGGGGTGTTTTTTTTACGCTAATGCAGAGAATGAATTAAGGTAAAAAATGTGTGTGAGTGTATGTGTGTGTGTGACAATGACTGACAATGCTGCTGTGCAAAGGTGTCTCCACTGCACCCCCATTTAATGTGAAGACACCCTAAGACAGGAAGTGTGAAAATAAAGTAACAAAAGGCAAAAAAAGAAAACAAATACAGTCACTATATTTAAGGATCGGTGAGCTGCAATGTATTACTTTTTACATTTTGGGTTTAATATGGCTTTAAAATGTATGTCCCTTCTTCTATTTCCTAGGTCTAGACACGTTTCCTAGAAATGTAACTTTTGTTCAAGAGGTGAGTATTTTACACTTATTTAAAGTTAAGAATACTTATCCCACGTACACACGATCAGACTATCCGGTGGACTTAGTCTGGCGGACAAACCGGCGGAAAGTCCGCCGGACTTTCCGAACGAGCAAGCGCCCCCCCCCCCCTTCTGAGCCATACCAGTACCAATGTACCCCTACCCATTCACCTGTAAAAAAAAATTTTAATAAAACACAACACACAAGGGTTAAAAATAATTTATTGCACAGCTCCGGGGGTCTTCTTCCATCTTGGGGGGGTCTTCTCGCTGGACTCCTCCGCTATCTTCTGCTAGCTCTTTTACTAGCGGACTTGTATGGCTCGGGGGGGGGGGGCGCTTGGCCAGGCTGCGTGCTCAGATAAGGGTCTTATATGGACCTTGGGGGGGACCCCCACGCTGTTTTTTTTGGCGAAGGGCTTCCCCTTTAAGTCCATACCAGGTGACGGGGCCAGTGACGTGTCAATCTCGCCACCGAAGGCGGCGACATTGACTTCCTTCGCTAGTCCCAGCTAACTGGAGCCGCGTTCAAAATGAACGGACTTTCCGCCGGACTTGCAGTCAAAAACTACTTTCTAAGACCGCCGGACTTTTGGGGAAAAAAAACAAGTCCGCCGGATAGTTTGATTGTTTGTACGAGGCATTAGAGGATAAGGAATTATACTCCTCTGTCACGTGTAACATTCTTCTATTTTAGTGGGGTCTTATTACATTATTCCAATTGTATTATGTATTATATATCAGCATTTTCTATAGTCTAGTAATAACAACTCAGTGTTAACTCTTAAAGTGGTTGTAAACCCTTACAGACTATTGTTTGCTACAGGTAAGCCTATAATAAGGTTTACCTGTAGCTACCCTAGATACCCATTCAGGTTTAGGAGATATCCCCTGTGTTTGCATGTGCCCACATCATCAGCACATGCACACTGAAGCAAAATGAAGCAACGGAACGTATGTGCCGTTGCTTCATTGAGTGTGCCGTTACTGGCGGCTCATTGCGGCTCCAGCCAATCATTAATTTATTCTGCCCATTGGAGTGCATTACTGTATTTTTTTTACTTTTTTTTTTTTTAATTTATAACTATATTCATTCATTCATTGACATTCTTATGTACTCATTATAATTACAGGCTCTGTTTCTTGCTTTATGCAATGGTTGGGATTTATTACTCCTTAATGGCAATCTATAGCCAGCCATCTCATTGAATACAATGCAGCATGTGACTAATAAACGGTCATCAAAAATACAAACTCTGATTATTATTATAATACAGGATTTATGTAGTGCCAACAGTTTGCGCAGCACTTTACAATTTAAACAGTACAATTCAAAACAAGAGGGTTAGATCCTAGAGTTGCCTTCACTAAAAAAAAAAGCTGCAAAAAAAAAAACTTAAAAAAAAAGGCAACGGTTAGAACAAATTAGCTACTAATCTAACCTCAGCTTCTGCCCACCAGCGGCGACCCGTCCAATGGGGGCGCCCGGGTGCCGCCCCCTTTCTCCAGACCACACCCTATATGCAATAAATAGATTCATGCATAGCAGCCACCCTCTATTCACACATACTGTGTCTTTCAGGGCACCATGCACATGAATTACAGCAGCCAGGTTTTTGCACGGCAAGGTGTTCAGCGTATATCCCCTATAGTAGTCACAGGATTGGTATCCCTGTTTTTTCCAAGTGTAGATTGTGTAAAAGGAAGTTGACCAGAGCGCACCATTATACATACATTTAAATACAGGAAGTAAGTATATTAACTTTTTTTTTTTAGCCACATATTTTTTTGTTTAGGCTTGGTGTCGTGATTTTTCTGGGGGAAAGGGGCCTACGTAAATATGTGGCTCAATGCCATGAAATTGAGCTGTTACAACTCTGACTACTTTAAAGTGTAGTCACACCATAAAACAAAAATGTGATGTGAAATATTGCAGCATACCAGCCTTCAGATGTAGTGACTGGATTTGTTTTCTTTCTTTAGGCTTTTTTCCTTTTATTTTCACCTGGTGATCTTGCCAGTAACACGCCTTAAAGTGGTTGTAAACCCTTTACAACCCCTTTTTGCTACAGGTAAGCCGATAATAAGGTTAACCTGTAGTTACCCTGGATATCTCCTAAACCTACATGGTTTAGGGGATATCTCCTGTATCAGCCTGTGCCAACGTCATCGGCACATGCGCACATCCGTGCCGCTGCTTCAGCTAGTATGGAGTCGAGTTGTCACACTAGGCTGCTGTCCTAATTTTGACAACACCTACTCTCCTTTTTTTCTCCATATCATAGAGGGAGATGTTCTGTAGTTCACTGAAGAGACCTGATGAGAGTACATTGTTTGAGATTTTAGTTCAGTGCAGAGGAATTTACAAGGGCGGTGAAATTCTGACAGAATCAACAGGTTTTTTTTACACGTAAAAAATGCACTAAGGCCTGTTTCACATGGGTTTCAGCCTGCACAAGAGCAGTCTTAACAGCTATACAGTATGTACTTATTAAGAACACATTCTGTTTTCCCTTTAATTTCTTGCCACCCACATTAATGCCTATGTGTGTATGTGTAGCATTTATGCCCAGATGCTACACATATGCGTCCATGGGCGGCAGAGGTTTCTCTGCTGACAGCATGTCCACTTTTGTGCTCCCAGCACAGAGACCAAGCTGTCAAAGACAGCTCCCAGAGTCTAGTAATGACCGGACGTGGGTGGAACCAACTCACATTCAAATGACCAATCTGACAGCCAATCACAGTGCTCACGTGATCAGACAGACCTTCCTGTCCCCCCGGCGTAATAGTCCAGTTAAAGGGACAACAGAGCTGGGTGGGAAGGAAATATGACCGGCACTTTAGCAAAGGAAAAAAAACTGCTTACAGGCACCTAGAGGGGAACATTGGTTTTCAGTTCCCCAAGATTGTATGCTCAGCATTACACATTCCATTATATTCAGCACTGCTTTGTATCTATTCTTTTTAAAAGGGTTACAAGGTTAAATTGCTATTTATGTGGCCAACATCCCTAAGACATTACAGAGAAGTATTGTTTCCCCCTTAGCGATTGGACTTTAAAGGCGCAAGCGCGTAACTTATATTTAAAATTCCAAAGTTTATTTTAGCAAAGAAAAATATATTCACATAAAGTATAAAAAATATTGAAAAAGTATACAATATTGAGATAAAAGCATGGTGTACAAATTACTGCATTATTTTTACACCTGAATAGTGTATATAGCGGGATTACATCAAACATTGCATAAACATTATCCTGATGCGTTTCGGAGTAATCTTAGCTCCTTCCTCAGGTAAAGTTATTTGCAATCAGTATAGATACAGTGCCTTGCGAAAGTATTCGGCCCCCTTGAACTTTTCAACCTTTTGCCACATTTCTGGCTTCAAAAATAAAGATATAAAATTGTAATTTTTTCTGAAGAATCACCCACAAGTGGGACACAATTGTGAAGTGGAACAAAATTTATTGGATATTTTAAACTTTTTTAGCAAATAAAAAACTGAAAAGTGGTGCATGCAAAATTATTTGGCCCCTTTACTTTCAGTGCAGCAAACTCACTCCAGAAGTTCAGCGAGGATCTCTGAATGATCCAATGTTGTCCTAAATGACTGATGGTGATAAATAGAATCCACCTGTGTGTAATCAAGTCTCTGTATAAATGCACCTGCTCTGTGATAGTCTCAGGGTTCTGTTGAAAGCGCAGAGAGCATCATGAAGACCAAGGAACACACCAGGCAGGTCCGTAATACTGTTGTGGAGACGTTTAAATCCGGATTTGGATACAAAAAGATTTCCCAAGCTTTAAACATCCCAAGGAGCACTGTGCAAGCGATCATTTTGAAATGGAAGGAGTATCAGACCATTGCAAATCTACCAAGACCTGGCCGTCCCTCTAAACTTTCAGCTCAGACAAGGAGAAGACTGATCAGAGATGCAGCCAAGAGGCCCATGATCACTCTGGATGAACTGCAGAGAACTACAGCTGAGGTTGGAGAGTCTGTCCATAGGACAAAAATCAGTCGTACACTGCACAAATCTGGCCTTTATGGAAGAGTGGCAAGAAGAAAGCCATTTCTCAAAGATATCCATAAAAAGTCTCGTCTAAAGTTTGCCACAAGCCACCTGGGAGACACACCAAACATGTGGAAGAAGGTGCTCTGGTCAGATGAAACCAAAATCAAACTTTTTGCCCACAATGCAAAACGATATGTTTGGCGTAAAAGCAACACAGCTCATCACCCTCAACACACCATCCCCACTGTCAAACATGGTGGTGGCAGCATCACGGTTTGGGCCTGCTTTTCTTCAGCAGGGACAGGGAAGATGGTTAAAATTGAGGGGAAGATGGATGCAGCCAAATACAGGACCATTCTGGATGAAAACCTGTTGAAATCTGCAAAAGACCTGAAACTGGGACGGAGATTTATCTTCCAACAAGACAATGATCCCAAACATACAGCAAAATCTACAAAGGAATGGTTCACAAATAAACGTATCCAGGTGTTAGAATGGCCAAGTCAAAGTCCAGACCTGAATCCAATTGAGAATCTGTGGAAAGAGCTGAAAACTGCTGTTCACAAACGCTCTCCATCCAACCTCACTGAGCTCGAGCTGTTTTGCAAGGAAGAATGGGCAAGAATTTCAGTCTGTCGATGTGCAAAACTGATAGAGACATACCCCAAGCGACTTGCAGCTGTAATCGCAGCAAAAGGTGGCACTACAAAGTATTAACGCAAGGGGGCCGAATAATTTTGCACGCCCCACTTTTCATTTTTTTATTAGTTAAAAAAGTTTAAAATATCCAATAGATTTCCTTCCACTTCACAATTGTGTCCCACTTGTTGGTGATTCTTCACAAAAAATTAAAATTTTATATCTTTATGTTTGAAGCCTGAAATGTGGCAAAAGGTTGAAAAGTTCAAGGGGGCCGAATACTTTCGCAAGGCACTGTACATTCTATGAAATTGAGGAGGACATGTTAAAAGACTTTCATCAAATTGTACATACAATGGCTGCTGCAATAGCAGTAACTGAGGCATGTATCTATTCTTTTTTTTTTTTTTCTGTTCTTTAGTCGATATATGTATACAGTGAAATCGTTAAGATACTTATTAAATGTTTTCTATAATTAATTTTAGACCCCACTTTGGCTTTTTGTCAGGTGTACTATGGATAAGACACTAGAGATGCGCCCTAGTACTCCAAGCGTCAGGGTGATAGACTTGGGCTGGCAAGGATCACTAAACCCAAGTCCATTGGACAACGATGAAGATGAAGGCCTGGTAGATGAGTACCTGTCCCTGGCCAGGCTGGTAAGACTTATCACAAGTATACATACAAAGTGTGTTTGATTGAACATTTTTCACTAAACATGAACCTGTCAATTCATTTTTTTCTTTACAGAAAACACTTACTGGAGCTGATGACCTGCAAGACGTTACAACCCTCCAGATGTGTGTGGACACCAGGGATCACACCTTGGGGAATTTTGGTGAGGGATGCTTTCTAGGTGAGGGGTTAAGGAGAGGGTCTTATCAGGAAACTATATGCAGTATGCCACACTTTCCAAATGATCACTATAGAAATTTACTACCTGAACATCACATGAGTATCAGCATGATAGCTGCTTGAACTCCATGATGTAGATCCATCACTGTTCCTTGTGTCATAACACATTGGAACTTCTGTATAAATAAGCACATTAATCATCCGGCATTGCAGCTTGTACACGGTATTCATCTACCTTGTAGATACAAATGATTTGAGCTTTGTTTACCAATTGGGACTGCAAACTGAATCCTGATGAGGGAATGCTGGCAAAACAAACCCATATTGCTGGTAACTTTAGTGTTTAATATCTTTTACTGGTTCAGTCTCCTAATGCTTCTTGCATATTGATGTCTAAAAACCCAATGTTTTTAGGTATACAGTTTTTTTTATGATGTAAATGTAGACCCAGAGGCCTAACTAGAATCTTCAGGGCCCCGGTGCAAGAAACCATGAAGGGCCCCCACTAGGGGCGTTGCTAGGTCTACAAAATATCTCGGGCCCACAGCAGCAAAGTAAAGAAAGCCATACGCTTGGGCGTGCATACGTGTGTGTGTGTGTGATATATATATATATATATATATATATATATATATATATAATATTAAATATTGTTACATATCTGAGTGCGAATGCCCCTTACATCAGGGTCCCCAGAGAGCCCCTTCCTTACATCGGGGTCTCCAGAGAGCCCCTTCTTTACATTGGGGTCCCCAGGGAGCCCCTCCCTTACATCAGGGTCCCCTGAGAGCCCCTCCTTACATCAGGGCCCCCTCACATCAGGGTCCCCAGGGGGCACCCCCTCTTACATCAGGGTCCCCAGACAGCTGCCCCCCTCCCCCCCTTCCAGAGGTTCCCTTGTACCTGGCTGTTCTCTGCTGTGCACCTCCAACCCCCAGCCCATCTCTGGACCCCCCACCTGGGGGAAGGTGGGAATGTGGGAGGCGTCGATCGGCAGCACTATGGTGCCCGGGGTTTTCTCCCTTGGGCTAGTACTTCTCTTCCCGACTGTATACAGTGAAGAGTGGAGGGCCTTTTGACCTGAGCCGACTCACTTAAGTGGCGTGGATACATGCCTGGGTCAGAGACCCCTCCCCTCTCCACTGTATACAGTTGGGAAGAGAACTACTAGCTCCAAGGAGATCCCAAGACTCGTGGGCACCATAGAGCTGCCGATCGCCACCTCCCACTCCCCCCACTGCATTTTAAATTGACAACCATAGGTGCAGGTGGAGATGCCAGGTTTTGGGGGACCCCCCACAGCAGCAGAACGCCAGGGTCGAGTCGCAAGTGTGACTCCTGCGACAAAAGTTCCACCCCTGTGTAGACCATTGTTTATACCTACTTGACCTGCGAAAGATTTTACCCCCTTCATGATCAGGTCAGTTTTTTGCAATTCGGCACTGCGCTACTTTAACCGGTAATTGCTGTACTGCAATGCTGTACTCAAAATTTTTATAATTTTTTTCCACACAGAAAGAGCTTTCTTTTGGTGGTATTTGATCACCAAAGGATTTTTTTATTATTATTATAGAAACCAAAAGAAAACATCAATTATGAAGAAAGAAAAACTATTTTTTTGTTTCTGGTATGAAACATTAAAAATCTAATTTCTTCATTAATTTAGCCAAAATGTATTCAGCTTAAAATATTTTGGTAAAAAATTTCAATAAGGCCATATTGGTTTGTGTTAAAGTTATAGCAGCTACAAACTATGGGATATATATTGGATTTTTTTTTTAAATACTAGTATTGGCGGTGATCAAGGATTTGATATTACGGAGGGCAATCTGACACTAACTGACACTTTGTGGGAACTAACTGCCACTGTCAGTGCTAATAATATACACTGACACTGTACTAATGACACTGGCTGGGAAAAGTTTAACATTTGGGGCAATCAAACGATTTAACTGTGTGCCTAGTAATGTGTAAAGTGTTTACTGTGTGGTGCTTTTACTAAGGGATGTGCCAGTTTTTATTCCCTGCTTCGTTGCTGTCAATAGAAAACTCTGTGTTTACATACACAGAACTTTATCCTGTCACTTGCTCTGCCAATTGATCAATGATTTAAAGTGGCTGTAAAGGCTTGTTTGTTATTTAAAAAAAAAAAAAACATGTCATACTTACCTCCACTGTGCAGCTCATTTTGCACAGAGCGGCACTGATCCTCGACTTCTGGGGTCCCTCGGCGGCTCTCGCGGCTCCTGCTCACTTCAGATAACCCCCTAGGAGAGACCAGACTCAGCCTCGGCTCAAGCGTCTTTGGATTTGATTGACAGCAGCGGGAGTCAATGGCTGCGCTGCTATTAATCTATCCAATCAAGAGCCGGGACCCCGTGCAGAGAAGGACAGCGTATCTCCGGTGTGGGAATTACGGGGCTCAGGTAAGTAAAACAGGGGGCTGGGGGGCCGGTGGCATAGGATGCATTAAGATGAAAAAACATGAGGGTTTACAACCCCTTTAAGGCCGGGAACCGGTGATTGGCATGTACTGGAGCCAGTGACCGCACAGCTGGGAGGCCAGGCTTGCGAGCACACACCACCTCTTCAGAAATGCAAAATCTTGTATATATACATGATTCTGAGCAGCCGGCCAGTACTGTAGCAGTAAAACTACAGTGTGCGGTCGACAAGTGTTTAGTGTGCCTGTACACATAAACATGCGCTGCATAAAGATTAGTACAGTGCCTTGCGAAAGTATTCGGCCCCCTTGAACTTTTCAACCTTTTGCCACATTTCAGGCTTCAAACATAAAGATATAAAATTTTTATTTTTTGTGAAGAATCACCAACAAGTGGGACACAATTGTGAAGTGGAACGAAATCTATTGGATTTTTGAAACTTTTTTAACTAATAAAAAAAATGAAAAGTGGGGCGTGCAAAATTATTCGGCACCCCTTGCGTTAATACTTTGTAGAGCCACCTTTTGCTGCGATTACAGCTGCAAGTCGCTTGGGGTATGTCTCTATCAGTTTTGCACATCGAGAGACTGAAATTCTTGCCCATTTTTCCTTGCAAAACAGCTCGAGCTCAGTGAGTTTGGATGGAGAGCGTTTGTGAACAGCAGTTTTCAGCTCTTTCCACAGATTCTCGATTGGATTCAGGTCTGGACTTTGACTTGGCCATTCTAACACCTGGATACGTTTATTTGTGAACCATTGTAGATTTTGCTGTATGTTTGGGATCATTGTCTTGTTGGAAGATAAATCTCCATCCCAGTTTCAGGTCTTTTGCAGACTCCAACAGGTTTTCATCCAGAATGGTCCTGTATTTGGCTGCATCCATCTTCCCCTCAATTTTAACCATCTTCCCTGTCCCTGCTGAAGAAAAGCAGGCCCAAACCATGATGCTGCCACCACCATGTTTGACAGTGGGGATGGTGTGTTGAGGGTGATGAGCTGTGTTGCTTTTACGCCAAACATATCGTTTTGCATTGTGGGCAAAAAGTTTGATTTTGGTTTCATCTGACCAGAGCACCTTCTTCACATGTTTGGTGTGTCTCCCAGGTGGCTTGTGGCAAACTTTAGACGAGACTTTTTATGGATATCTTTGAGAAATGGCTTTCTTCTTGCCACTCTTCCATAAAGGCCAGATTTGTGCAGTGTACGACTGATTTTTGTACTATGGACAGACTCTCCCACCTCAGCTGTAGTTCTCTGCAGTTCATCCAGAGTGATCATGGGCCTCTTGGCTGCATCTCTGATCAGTCTTCTCCTTGTCTGAGCTGAAAGTTTAGAGGGGCGGCCAGGTCTTGGTAGATTTGCAGTGGTCTGATACTCCTTCCATTTCAAAATGATCGCTTGCACAGTGCTCCTTGGGATGTTTAAAGCTTGGGAATTTTTTTTTATCCAAATCCGGCTTTAAACTTCTCCACAACAGTATTACGGACCTGCCTGGTGTGTTCCTTGGTCTTCATGATGCTCTCTGCGCTTTCAACAGAACTCTGAGACTATCACAGAGCAGGTGCATTTATACAGAGACTTGATTACACACAGGTGGATTCTATTTATCACCAACAGTCATTTAGGACAACATTGGATCATTCAGAGATCCTCGCTGAACTTCTGGAGTGAGTTTGCTGCACTGAAAGTAAAGGGGCCGAATAATTTTGCACGCACCATTTTTCAGTTTTTTATTTGCTAAAAAAGTTTAAATTATCCAATAGATTTCGTTCCACTTCACAATTGTGTCCCACTTGTTGGTGATTCTTCACAAAAAGTTAAAATTGTATATCTTTATGTTTGAAGCCTGAAATGTGGCAAAAGGTTGAAAAGTTCAAGGGGGCCGAATACTTTCGCAAGGCACTGTAAATAAAAAATACAGAAATCTGCTTTTTCACATGTAGGTGCTTTGGAAGGGTAAGGGAAGATAAAAAGTTATACAGTGCCCTGAAAAAGTATCCATACCCCTTGAAATTTTGGTTACAACCAAAAATGTCAATGTATTTTAGTGGAATTTTATGTGATAGACCAACACAAAGTTGCACATAATTGTAAAGCGTAAGGAAAATGATAAATAGTTTTCAACATTCAACATTTTTAGCCCCCTTTACTTTGATAACCCTAACTAAAATCTAGTGGAACCAATTGCCTTCAGAAGTCATCTAATTAGTAAACAGACCTGTGTGCAATTTAATCTTGGTATAAATACAGCTGTTCTGTGAAGCCCTCAGAGGTTTGATAAAGAACCTTAGTAATTAAACAGCATCATGAAGGCCAAGGAACACACCAGACAGGTCAGGGATAAAGTTGTGAAGAAGATTAAAGCAGGGTTAGGTTATAAAAAAATATCCCAACCTTTGAACATCTTATGGAGCACTGTTCAATCCAACATTCGTAAATGGAAAGAGTATGGCACAACTGCAAACCTACCAACACATGACCGTCTGTCTAAACTGACAGGCCAGGCAAGTAGAGCATTAATCAGAAAAGCAGCCAAGAGGCCCATGGTAACTCTGGAGGAGCTGCAGAGATCCACAGCTCAGGTGGGAAAATCTGTCCACAGGACAACTATTAGTCGTGCATTCCACAAATCTGGCCTTTATGGAAGAGTGGTGTTGGGACATATTCAGTCCGGCCATCGAAAAGTGTCCGCCCCGTACTTGCGCAGGCGCAGCGCTTGCGCAGTACGGAGCAGAAGGAGATTCGGATAATCTCCGAAGATGAACGGCGCCTGCGCCGTGAGTCAAGGTGCAAGCCCCACCATCCAAGTGGACATAGGGCTGCACATATTAGAGGGCCCCTCGCTCGCCACGCTTCGGGCATGACCTTGCTTCACTCTGCTCTTTTTATTCTAACTCTGTGTCCACTTGGATGGTGGGGCTAGAACCTGGACTCACGGCGCAGGTGCCGTTCATCTTCGGCTATTTTCAGAATCTGCTTGTCCTGTGTACTGCGCACTCGCAGTACACAGCGGACACTATCCTCAACCACGATCCCGGTTGAGGGGACTCCTGCATTCAAGCATCCCATGGACAGGAAGCCCGAGGCGGTGGCTCGTTCCTTGTTTACGGTTGTGGGGTCAGCCGTGCGACCTGTACTGGCATCTGCACTGGTGTCGCAGACACTGACAGAGTGGGCAAAACTTTTGCACTGCGAATTGGGAGAGCAGAACGCCTTCCCTGTCTGCGTGGAGCTAGCAGACCAACTAGTGCAAAGCCTCAAGTACGTTTGTGACGTGGCCCTGGATACTCTCCCTCTGTTATCCAAGGCTTCAGTGTCAGCTGTGGTGCTGAGGCACCTAATTTGGCTGAAATGCTGGTCGGCTGACCAGGCATCCAAGAAAGCCCTGATGGATCTTCTCTTCCTTGGCGAGTGGCTCTTTGGAGCCTCGTTGGATGACATTATTAAGAATGCCACGGGTGGTAAGAGTACTCTACTCCCACAGGCCAGGAAGGCCAAGGAGCCTCACTGCAGGCAAGGGCCCTCTTTTTCCGCTCACAAGCTGCTTTTTCGTCTGCCCGGTGCTTCGGCAAGACGCCCCCAGCCCAACAGGACACCCACAGATGGTCAGAAGCGTCCCTGGAACCACAAGCCTGCGACCAAAAGTGCTACCACATGAAGGTTTGCCCCCACCCATTTTTCGGGTGGGGGGTCGTCTTCGGGAGTTTGCAGCCTGGTGGACCTCCCGGTTATCCGACCAATGGGTCTGCGATCTGATTTCCACAGGCTACAAGATAGAGTTTCTCTCTTGGCCGCCGAACAGACTGTTCCCCTCCAGCATACCCGTATCCCGGGTTCGCCGGGAGGCCCTGTTGGGGGCGGTAAGGGACTTGCTGAATCAGGGGGTGATTGTACCGGTTCCGGAATCAGAACGCTTCCAGGGGTTCTACTCAAATCTGTTTGTGGTTCCCAAGACGGAAGGGGTACGTCCAATCTTGGACTACCCTCAATCACTTTGTAAAGGTGCAGAGGTTCAGAATGGAATCAGTTCGCTCAGTTGTCGCTGCACTCCATCAAGGGGACTTTCTGGCATCCTTGGACATCCAGGATGCTTGCCTGCACATACCCTTTTGCCTTCTGCATCAAAAATGTCTGCGTTTGGTAGTACGGGAAACCCACTACCAGTTTGTGGCTCTTCCTTTTGGCCTGGCATCAACCCCCCGAGTCTTTACCAAAGTACTGGCTCCAGTATTGGCATTGCTGATGCAGCACAGGATCGGGATCGTGGGTTACCTAGACGATCTCCTCCTGAGAGCATCTTCCGCCTCAGAATTAGAGGAGGATGTGGCGATCACCATGCAGACCCTGCAAGAATTTGGGTGGCTGTTGAACCTAAAGAAGTCGGTGGTTGTACCAACTCAGCATCTGGAGTACCTGGGGTTACTGTTGGACTCCAGGGAAGTGAGGGTTGTTCTCCCCTCAGACAAATTGCTGACTCTCAGATCTGCGGTCAAACTGCTGATGAACTGCAGGTGGTCATCGCTCCGCTTTTGCATGTGGGTGCAGGGGCTCATGGTAGCCTCCTTCGAGGCAGTACCTTATGCCCAGTTTCACACCAGAGTCCTGCAGAAGGAGATCTTGACCAAATGGGACAAATCTCCGTTGTCCCTGGATCGGCAGATCCAGGTGAGCCAGCCAGTCAGGGACTCCCTTATCTGGTGGTTGAGGTCGCCGGTGATTCAGTCCGGAAAATCGTTCCTTCCTCTGAAATGGATGGTGATCACTACGGACGCCAGTCTATTCCACTGGGGTGGAATGATGGGGATTCAGTCGGCTCAGGGCCTCTGGTCGACGGAAGAATCCAAGTTGCTGATCAATCTGCTCGAATTGAGAGCGATCAGGCTGTGTCTTCACACATGGTCGATGTGTCTTCAGGGGTGTCCGACAAGGATACAGTCGGACAACGCCACGGCTGTGGCATACATAAATCACCAAGGGGGAACAAGAAGCTCAGCTGCTGCTCGGGAGGCCGCTCACATACTTCGGTGGGCAGAGCGACACGTTCCGGCCCTGTCCGCCATTTACATCCCGGGGATGGAAAATTGGAAGGCGAACTATCTGAGTCGACAGATGCTAGACCCAGGAGAGTGGGCATTGCATCCTGAGATATTCAGGCTG
Source organism: Lithobates pipiens (assembly GCF_037356315.1). NCBI lineage: Eukaryota > Metazoa > Chordata > Amphibia > Anura > Ranidae > Lithobates > Lithobates pipiens. Next base: position 164,040,582 of record NW_027507686.1, on the reverse strand, counting down.
CTGTGCCTGAAGTGGGGCACACCAGATGTGGATCTATTGGCCTCCCGTCTCAATCGGAAGGTGCCCAGATTCGTGTCCAGGACTAGAGATTCGTGGACAGACGCGTCAGAGGCGCTGGTGGCTCTGTGGGATCAGTACCAGCTGATCTACGCCTTTCCTCCACTGAAACTATTGCCACGTCTGCTTCGCAGAGTGGAAGCCAAGAGGATTCCAGTAATCCTGGTGGCCCCAGATTGGCCTCAGCGGCCCTGGTACGCAGACCTGGTGCGTCTGGTGGCAGACGCTCCCTGGTTATTGCCGCTGCGAGAGGACCTCCTATTTTAAGGTCCAATCTTTCACCCTGCTTTACCATCACTGGCTTTAACGGCATGGCTATTGAGAACCAGGTGCTGAGGAACTGGGTCTGTCATACTCAGTGATTCCAACTATGCAGAGGGCGTGGAAATCTTCACGGAAGATATACCTTCGTACCTGGAAGGCCTACATTTCCATGTGTGAGGAGAAAGGGTGGCATTTGCGCTCCTTTTCTTTATCCAGGATCCTGCTGTTTCTTCAGCAAGGAGTAGACCAGAAATTGGCGTTGAGCACCATTAAGGGGCAAATTTCAGTCTTGGCTATCTTTTTTCAGCTACCCCTGGCGTCTCACTCATTAGTGAGTACCTTTGTTCAGGGGGTACGACATGTAGTCCCTCCGGTGCGTCCTCCGTTGCCCCCATGGGATTTGAACCTGGTGTTGTTGGCGCTTCAGAAGCCGCCGTTTGAGAATATCAGGGAGATTCCCCTGTTGACCCTTTCACAGAAGGGGGTTTTTCTAGTGGCCATTACATCGGCCAGGAGGGTTTCGGAATTGGCGGCCTTGTCCTGCAAGTTGCCTTATCTGGTCATCCACAGGGATAAGGTGGTGTTGCGTCCGCAACCGTCCTTTCTACCAAAGGTGGTTTTGGCTTTTCATATCAATGAGGATATTGTATTAAGTACTAATATCACTGGAAAAAAACCCAAACAAACAAAATTTGAGAATATTCCCCACTGATCCCAGCGCTCACAGAGCTAAGTCAAAAAATAATAATACCAAATACAAGCTGCTATCATACAAAAAATCAATCACAGAAATATATATAGTATATAGCATTCACTACCCTATTGTCCCCTATATACCATATTGACAGCGCTAAAAAAAAAAAAAAAAAAAAAAAAAAAATAATATCATTAAGAGGGTGATAGTCCCGTGATTACAAAATAAACCACAGAAATGTCCTTAAAAAATCCCACGTATATGAGGATGAGATTCCAGATGTCACATTCACACGTTGGAAAACCAGAAAGGAAAGTCCATCTCCAAGATCACACCACCAGTGCGTAAAGAGCTTAACAGCCGGTGACACCCCTTAAGGTAATGCACTCACCAGAACATCAAGGGTTAACAGGCACTTCGTTACGAATAATTAAAATTCACTGGTCTGCGGAATCCTCTTGTCTCATCAATAATCAATAGGTTCACAATCTCAGATTCCTTAATCTCCCAAGGTAAAAGATTTCCTGGTTTTTATACTTCACTTACAGCAGCAGGTTCACATAAGGGAACAACAAAAAATAGATTCCATAGTGCAAACTGCTTTATTGATTAAAAAGCTCATACGCATACAAATCATACGTACATAATCTTATAAAATCATTCACAAAAGATGTCACTATCAGAACGATCGGATTTGCCTCACCGCAGTTCCGAGCGTCTTAGATCGAACACAGGCTCAGCTTCCACGGCGGGTCCCGGGTGAGCATTCAAAACGACCGCTCTGAAATGACGAATAGCTGCTTGGTCACGCCCAGCTATTCGTCATTTCAGAGCGGTCGTTTTTCGATAAAAACGTAGTACTGTTTTGTTAATGCACTGTTGCATTACTTCCGCAATGTTGCGGTCTTGGGGATCACTCCTATTGAGGATACCCGGTTATATGGTGGTGTTTTTCCACACACTGCTGTTTTTTTGTGGGTTTAGTTTCACTAGTTCCCACTTGCCATGGTGGATGAGGTTTTTATGCTCTTTTTTCCCACCCCCGTTTGGCACTGCTTGGGGACGTCCCATTTAGTTACAGAGAGGAGCTGTGTCAGTCGGTGAATATAAGAGAAAATAGGATTTTTTGAACTTACCGTAAAATCCTTTTCTCTGTAATTCACCGACCAACACAGCACCCACCCCTCCTTTTTTCTACGTTATACTGCTTGTTGATGTACTGAAGCTGCTGGGAGCAGTGAGGAGGGTTGATAGCACAGGGTCTGCCCCCTGGGGCGGGATTAAAGTTCTGTGTATTGTGTAACAATTTTGCCTAGTTCTCCTAATGGTAGGCTATACAACCCATTTAGTTACAGAGAGGAGCTGTGTTGGTTGGTGAATTACAGAGAAAAGGATTTTACGGTGAGTACAAAAAATCCAATTTTTATGACGTCCAGTGTGCATGAGGCCTAATCTTATGTTGACCACACAGGTAGTGCTTTGTGATAGGTATTGCATAGAAGGTATAAGGAATTGCAAAGAAGCATTATATCATAAATTAAAATAACCAACAAAACCACGCACACAGCATTGTTTTCCTTTGTGATTAACTGAAAATATCAATTGAAAACAGGATCATAAATAAGATAACAAGGAACTCATTAATAACTTATTAATAATAAATAGATTAATAAATAACTTAATAAAATAGATTAATAAATCCAAATAAACTATTAAAATATGATTTTATTCTGTGTTTTTTTTTTCTTTTTTTTACGCTCCGTGGTCACAGCCTTAGGAAAGGCCGCAGCTTAGGCCTAGCTCCGAAGCAGCGGCCATCTTTCTACATCCAAGCCGTTTACAATGTGATCGCTCCGTCAAATGACAGAGACGCTGGTTCCTTTTTCCCCTCACTGTACTGATCTGTACAGTGGAGGGGGAGAGATCGGATGGATGCAGCGCTGTGGGGCTGCATCTGTATTGTCCACAGCGCTGCTCTTTGACAGCCTACTCTGCAATACCCTGACAATACTCTGCCATACCCTGCCATACCCTGCCAATACTCTGCCATACTCTGCCATACCCTGCCATACCCTGCCAATACCCTGCCAATACCCTGCCATACCCTGCCAATACTCTGCCATACCCTGCCATACCCTGTCAATACTCTGCAATACCCTGTCAATACTCTGCAATACCCTGCCAATACTCTGCAATACCCTGCCAATACTCTGCAATACCCTGCCAATACTCTGCCATACTCTGTAATACTCTGCCATACCCAGCCATACTCTGCCATACCCAGCCATACTCTGCCATACCCAGCCATGCTCTGCCATACCCAGCCATGCTCTGCCATACCCAGCCATGCTCTGCAATACCCAGCCATGCTCAGCAATACCTAGCCATGCTCAGCCAATATTACAGTGAGGGAGATTGTGGATATTACAGTGAGGACTATATGGCGGTGGAATTTTCACAGGTTTTTGCAAATTCAGTTATTATTTGCTGATCCGAAAAAGGATCTGATCCGTGACTCTGATCCGAGGAACGATCCAATCTGTGAGTTTTTTGATCCGTTGCACCCCTACTAGCTAATAGGAATACAAGATCTGTCACTCCTGTCAGAATAGGGAAGTGTGTGTTTACATACACTTGTCCCTGTTCTGTCTCTCGTGCTTGCGATTGCTCTTGGCCGACGGTCATTGCGACCATCGGCCACAAGCACCAGCACCCCCGCTGTGCAGTGGGTACGCATGCGCCTGCTTTCCCGACCCCGCAAGCCGACATATAACTACGATGGCTCGTGCGTATAATTGCCAGCGGTTGGTCAGGAAGGTGGTTAAAAGGTGTATAACTAGGTAAAATATTTTTTTTGTTTTGGATAGAGTGGGGAAGGGTTAGACCAGGGTTTCTAAAATGCGGTTCCACAAAATCTACCCATCAGTAGCAAGAAGCTGATGGGTAGATCACATCTACCAACAAACGATTTCCCAGCATACTTGCCAACCTGCAAAACAATCAAAATGGCCTTGGCTAACAGTTTACGTTAAAAACAGTGGGTTTTGTTTGCACACATTTGCAAATATATGTGTAAGCCATGGTGCTCACGCCAAGAAATCTCTGTATACACTGTCATCCTCACTCTAAATTTTCAGAGCCTCCCTAGTGGGAGCACATATATAAGAATGAATAGATTGAGGGCATGTATGCCTGGAGGGAGCCCACCCCTCCTTAAAGGCACAGGAATGCATGTGGCTCTCAGCAAGACAATGGCAGCGAAGGCATCCAGTGCATCCCCGTACCAATTCACCCAACTGTACAAAAAAGTGGCAACCACCCCAGCCTATATACTGCTCCCATATAACGGGCCTTTCTCCCATTTAGTGTGCCCTTCTGCCCCCTTATACTGTGCCCTCCTGACCCCCTGTACTCTGCACTGCTAAACACCCGTGTTCTGCCCTGCTGTCTCCCTGTACCCCACCCTATCCCTGTATTAGAATACAATAGCTCAGTGGGGGGGGGGATTCTCCCATCCACCTCACTTGTGTGGATGGGGGAGTCTGTTGGGGTTCTTTTTGATTGGCCCACTGGCTGATCAAAAAAAAAAAAAGATGCATCTATAGCCAGCTTCAGAATAAAATTCCCTATACTTTTTCTAGTATCTTGTATTAGCTTTGAGACAGGAACAAAACTATACCCAATGGTGCACAGGCAGCAAGAAATAAACTGGCAGGGATTTTAATAAGCTACCGAAAAGAGAAAGTTTTGCCTATACATACACCATAACTGTTACAAGGCATTTTTTCCCATGTGTATGTGTCTGCAGAAGCCCCATTTATTGAGAATATAGATCAGGATACCCACATGTACTGCTGGCTGCAATCGCGACAAAACAAAGCATTATGGCCTTTATGTAATCATGGCATAACAGGTGATAATAAAACATGGCAAGCGATCATGTTTTAGCTTTCAGTTAGGTGCAGTGTAACCGAATGTGTCTGGCAGAGGTCAAGCATTCTGTGTGACTAGTGATGATTTCATATTACATGAGAGTAATGCACACTCAGCACCAACATAAGTCACCAGTCCTTAGTCATTAATTAAGCGATGCAGACTTTACAAGGCATGCACCTCATAAATCATCAGGTTATATGTCAGCATTACCAAATCACGCATTTTTTTTGAATAAGGACTTACCTCAGGGCTGTCCAACCCATGGGAGGGCTGTGAATGCGGCCCAACACAAAATGTAAACTCACTTAAAAATTTAGATTTTTTTGGAATTTTTAGTAAAATGCAGAGAACACGTGCGGCCGGAAAATAAAAAAGAAAATGAAAGTGTCTCTTTAATCTTATTTTATCTTCCCATAGAAAAATATTACACTCTTCACAATCACGCCTTTTTTTCAAGGATGAAAGTGATATTAAAGCTTTTTTTTTTTTTTTTATAACATACATGTCATATTTAGCTGCTCTGTGAAGGTTTTCCACAGAGCAGCCCTGATTTTCCTCTTCTTGGTTCCGACGCTGGTGCTCTAAGCCCCTCCTTCATGCCGAGTGCCCCCAGAACAAGCAGCTTGCAATGGGGACGCCCAAGCAGGCACGTTCCCGAGCTGCAGCTCTGTGTGTCCATTCACACACAGAACCATGGCTTAGGCCCGCCCCTTACCTCTGCTCATTGGCTCACTGGCTGTGATTGGCTCCAGCTGCTGTTTCAGCCAATGAACAGGGAGAGTCCCTGGAGATCCGAGGCTCTCGTGCACATCGCTGGATCAAGATGGGGCTCAGGTAAGTATTAGGGTGGGCTGAAGGACTACTGCAAAGAAGAAGGATTTTAACCTTAATGCATTGAATGCATGAAGGTAAAAAACCTTGAGCCTTTACAACCACTTGAAGCACACAAAAGGGCAACATTTGAACCAAAATATCTGATGAGCACCTGAAGAATTGAGAATTGCTGCTACATCCATTGAACCAGATATCGATGCGTTCGTTTATCAGAAACAGTGTCAAATATCACACTCGTTTTATGTTGCCCACCTTTACTATTATAATTAAAATTCTTTAGAAAAAAATATGTTTTATTACTCATTATCTATATCGGGGAGTGCTAACTTGTGACCTGCTTTCTTTTTCCGTTCATCAGCTATCCTTCTAGTTGATGTATTTTATGTGTGGTCCAAGACAATTCCTCTTCTTCCAATGTGGCCCAGAAAAGTCAAAAGGTTGGACACCCCTGACATACCTCTTTCATTGAAATGGCATTCCCAGGTCCAAGCCAAGGCAGTCTATGTAACATTGTGCCTGCCCACCAGTTATTACTACAGAAGATCTGTTGTTTTCAAGCCATAGTAAGATGGGAGGATCAAAAAGGCTGTCCCATATCCATAGATGATTACAAAATATACGCAAGATAATATTGCTTAATGTTACAGTGGTAATAAACCCAAAAGCAAACATTTATTATTTTGCAGCTTACCAATTCTTAGATGTGATGGCTCTATTAGTTTTCTTTATTAGGCTTTCTTTCCCTTATCTTCACCAGCTTACCAATCGTTAGATGTGGTGGCTGCAATAGTTTTCTTTTTGTACGCTTATGCCTCCGTTTTCACCTGGTGATCAAGTTTGTTGTTTTTCAACAGAGCAAACTGTCCTGCAGATATATCAGTTACAGAGACAATCCATTTACCACTGACGGGTGCTTCCATTGATCAGTTTTTATTGACGTAAAACCTTTATCCCATAAAAGAACAACAAAAACTGTTGCTTTAACTGTATCCAAATCTGTTGTGCATCTAACACCCCTTCCCTCCAGATTAACAATGCTGCTGTCCAAATGTGTCTCTGTTGCTCCTTTTCCCCAGAGTGTAGGCACACTGGAGAAGGTTTACAGGCGCTACGATGCTAAAAATAGCGCCTGCATAGCGCCTGAAAAAAGCCTCAACTGCAGATCAAAGTTAAAACAGAGCGTAAAAAAGCGTAAAAAAGCATAAAAAAGAAAAGTAATGCAGCCTCCACATCTAATGATTGATAAGCTGCAATATATTATATTTTGGTATTGGGTTTATTACATCTTTAAGATGATCTCTTTCTAATGTATGTTTTCTTTAACACTTTTGTTCTGCCATACGTTTACCCAGTGCCATTAATAAAGGACTCTGGATAAAGCACTGCAAAGTGGCTGCTTTAAACACTAATGCCGCGTACACGCGATCAGACTATCTGGCGGACCAGAGTCCGCCAGACAATCCGCCCGTGTGTGGGCTCCGGCGAACTTTTTCTTTCCAAAAGTCCGGCGGATTTAGAAAGAAGTTTTGACTCAAAATTGTCTTCCGGACTCGGCAGTCCGGCGGACAATCCGCCCGTCTGTGTGCTAGTCCGCCGGACTTTTGAAATTAACAGACTTGCCCACACACGGAGTAAAGTCCGTTCATTTTGAGTGCGGCTCCAGGTAGACGGGACTAGCGAGATTCGGCGAGATTGACACCTCCATCGGCGAGATTGACACCTCGCTAGCCCGGTCACCTGGTATGGACTTAAAGGGGAAGCCCTACGCCGAAAAAACGGCGTGGGGGTCCCCCCCAAAGTCCATATCAGACCCTTATCTGAGCACGCAGCCCGGTCGGTCAGGAAAGGGGGTGGGGACGAGCAAGCGCCCCCCCCCCCACTCCCTCCTGAGCCGTACCAGGCTGCATGCCCTCAACATGGGGGGTGCTTTGGGGAAGGGGTGGCCCTGCGGCCCCCCACCCCAAAGCACCTTGTCCCCATGTTGATGAGGACAAGGGCCTCTTCCCGACAACCCTGGCTGTTGGTTGTCGGGGTTTGCGGGCAGGGGGCTTATCGGAATCCGGGAGCCCCCTTTAATAAGTTGTCGGGAAGAGGCCCTTGTCCTCATCAACATGGGGACAAGGTGCTTTGTGGTGGGGGGGCCGCAGGGCCCCCCTTCCCCAAAGCACCCCCCCATGTTGAGGGCACATGGCCTGGTACGGCTCAGGAGGGGGGGTGCTCGCTCGTCCCCACCCCCTTTCCTGACCGGCTGGGCTGCGTGCTTGGATAAGGGTCTGATATGGATTTTGGGGGGGGCACCACGCCGTTTCTTCGGCATAGGGCTTCCCCTTTAAGTCCATACCAGGTGACGGGGCTAGCGAGGTGTCAATCTCACCGATGGAGGTGGCGACATTGACCTCCTTTGCTAGTCCCGTCTACCTGGAGCTGCGTTCAAGATGAACGGGCTTTTCTTTTGTGTGTGGGCAAGTCCGTTCATTTGAAAAGTCAGACGGACTCCCGCCATAGTCTAGCGGTTTGTCCGCCGGAAAAGTACGGTCGTGTGTGGGCAGGTCCGCTCGTTCGGAAAGTCCGGCGGACCTCCGCTGCAAAGTCCGGCGGACAATCCACCGGATAGTCCGATCATGTGTACGCGGCATAAGACTGGCCATGTTCCCAAGACTCTGCTTTGTGCCTTCAGATCACTCTGATTGGTCATCAAGAGAACAATTGCAGCAATCACATGAAGCATACCTCCCAAAGTATGCAGGCATAGGACACACCCCTTACCACGCCCCCTTAAAGGAGAATTGTTCAAAAAATAAGATTGGTTAAACTCACAAGTGCTTTTTTTTTTACCACCACTATTCCTTCATTAGGGATGAGCTTCGTGTTCGAGTCGAACGTACGTTCGACTCGAACATTGGCTGTTCGGGCGTTCAGCGAAATCCGAACTCTTGGTCCGTTCGCGTCAAAATTCGTATGGCGCGCGCGGACCACAATGCACTGCGATGGCGCAGTGCATTGCTGGCTCATGATTGGCCAAGCATGCACTGTGACCCCGCAAGCTTGGCCAATCGCAGCGCCAGCAGCGAGGAGAGCCATGATTGGCCACAGGCATCCTGCCTGTGGCCAATCATAGCTCAGGCTGTGTAGTGCACGCCCCACACTATATAAGGCTGCCTTTGAGGCGGCCTCGTGTAGTGTGTTGGAATCTGAAGCAGTGGGTGTTCTGTGTACCTTCAACACAGTTACACACCAATCGTTTTTGGCTGATTTCCTATCTTGCTCTTGTGTAGTGGTTATTGTCTGTGCCCTGACCGCAGTATACACCACTATATTCACCTCACCTATATAGCTAGCTAGTGATCCATCTTTAACCACTTAACAACCGCCCATTGCCGATTAACGGCTTCAGGGCGGTTGTTTAACTCTGAGAGTCCGTTAATTAACGGCCTCCCAGAATTCTGCTCTCGCACGCCCCCTGGGGCGCGTACTCGAGAGCATCCGTGGCAGCACGGATCACGGTAAACGGCCGCTCGTCGCGGCCGTTTACCACGTGATCGCTCCGTCAAATGACGGAGTGATCACTTGTAAAGAAACCGGCGTCATGTTATGACGCCGGTTCCTCCCTCCCCTCTCTGTACCGATCGGTACAGCGGAGGGGAAAGAGATCGGTGTCAGCAGCGATGTGGGCTGCATCTGCAGTGCCCACATCGCTGCTCACCGAATTTAACCCCTCAATTCCCTGCCAATACTCTGCAATACCAGTGCATACTCTGCAGTACACTGCCATTACTCTGCAGTACCCCCCATTACTCTGCAGTACCCTGCCTTTACTCTGCAGTACCCCCCATTACTCTGCAGTAACCCCCATTACTCTGCAGTACCCTGCCATTACTCTGCAGTACCCCGCCATTACTCTGCAGTGCAGTACCCTGCCATTACTCTGCAGTATCCTGCCTTTACTCTGCAGTACCCTGCCATTACTCTGTAGTACTCCCCAATACTCTGCAGTACCCTGCTATTACTCTGTAGTACCCCGCCAATACCCCGCCAATACTCTGCAATACCAGTGCATACTCTGCAGTACCCTGCCATTACTCTGCAGTACCCCCCATTACTCTGCAGTACCCTGCCTTTACTCTGCAGTACCCTGCCATTACTCTGTAGTACTCCCCAATACTCTGCAGTACCCTGCTATTACTCTGTAGTACCCCGCCAATACCCCGCCAATACTCTGCAATACCCTGCCATAAATTGCCATACCCAGCCATACTCTGAGATACCCAGCCATACTCGGAGATACCCAGCCATACTCGGTGATACCCTGAAATACCCAGCCATAGACGCCCCCCACCCCTCACCGCCCTCCGGTGCTTCTACCAACTCGCCAGTACGATTAAAGCCAGAATCTTTTTTTTCTTTTTTATTTCAGGCTTCCCAGCCTAGAGGTGAGATGTGGGGTCATATTGACCCCCAGATTTCACTGTAAAGAGGACCTGTCACTCCATATTCCTATTACAAGGGATGTTTACATTCCTTGTAATAGGAATAAAAGTGATCAAAAATATATTTTTGGGGAAAAAAATGTCAAACTAAAATAAATAAAGTAAAATGAACAATAAAAAAAAATAAAATAAATTAAAGCGCCCATGTCCCCATGTGCTCGCATGCAGAAGCGAACGCATGCGTAAGCGAACGCATGCGTAAGCCCCGCCCACATATGAAAACGGTGTTCAAACCACACATGTGAGGTATTGCCGAGAACGTTAGAGCGAGAGCAATAATTCTAGTCCTAGACCTCCTCTGCAACTCAAAACATGTAACCAGTAAAAAAAAATTTATGAAGAAAAAATTACTAATCTGCAAAATTTTATAACAGAAACAAAGAAAAATTCATTTTTTCGCAGAATTTCCGGTCTTTTTTCTTTTATAGCACAAAAAATAAAAAAACTGAGAGGTGATTAAATACCACCAAAAGAAAGCTCTATTTGTGTGAAAAAAAGGACAAACATTTCATATAGGTCCAGTGTTGCATGACTGAGTAATTGTCATTCAAAATGTGAGAGCACCAAAAGCTGAAAATTGGTCTGGTTATTAAGGGTGTTTAAGTGCTCAGTGGTCAAGTGGTTAATAATAGAGCTTGCAGTCAGTAGTGTTAGGAGATAGTGCGTGCTGTCTGCGTGCTCTGTACCCAGTACATACCGCTATAATATAGGGCAGGCCCCTACTTTCAAACATCCAACTTACAAACATCTCCTACTTGCAAACGGAAGGAGACAGCAGCAAGTGAGATGAAAAAAGACGGATGGCAAAACAAATTATACAGGGGTGATAACCCTTCCCTATCCGTTTTCCAAAAAGCTTAAAAATGGTTTTTTTGACTGGAGCTACACTTTAAAAATGTACCAGTTGAAAATTACAAACAGATTCAACTTAACACAACAAACCTACACAGTCCCTGTCTTGTTTGCACCGCCTGTATACTGCTGTTCTGAGTATATAGGGCCTGGGGGCCACACGCATTTCCTTTTTTTAATATGGGTACAGGGTTCCCCTTAATATGCGTACAAGACCCAAATAGGCTGGTAATGGGCAGGGAGGGCTACCCATGCCATTTTTCTCAATGATTTTCAACCATATTGCAGGAACCAGATATAACATTAAAACCGCAAGCAGTTTTAAATGGTGTTATTTCCGTTAAATGTCATTTTGTGCAGGGACTGTTCTAAACACGGGAAACACGTGGCACTTCACAGGCATACTACAGACACCCCCCCAGGCACCATATTTAAAGTAATATTTCACTTTTTTTTTTCACTTTAATCGTCATTAAAATCAGTGCTCCCGCCAAAACGGCCGTTTTTAAAACTTTTTTTTTGCATTGACCCATGTCCCCTGGGGCAGGAGGCAGGTCCCCAAACCCTTTTTAGGACAGTATCTTGCATATTAGCCGTTAAAATTAGCACTTTCCATTTCGAACGTTCGAGTCCCATAGACTTCAATGGGGTTCTAACGTTCGTAACGAACGCGGGGGTCGTTCGCAAGTTCTGGTGCGAACCGAACCGGGGGGTGTTCGGCTCATCCCTATCCTTTATATTGGCTTTTTAAATTTACAAATGCAGCAATCTAAGGGCCCTCCCCTTCCTCTTACAATGGAGGAGGGGAATGAAATGGGGAATAAAGAATACATGATCAAGTCAAATTTTTTATTCCATTTTTTTCAAAATAGTTTTTATTGAGTTTTGCAAACATACAATTATGCAAGTAAACAATAGGTACAATATATTGTTTAACCAAGTATACATAGTTTAATAACATCAGCATACAAACAGAAATAATGGTAGGGAAGGGAGAGAGGTAAAGGGGGGAGAGTGGGAGTGGGGAGGGGGAAGAGAGGGCGGGAGGGGGGAAGGAAGAGAGGAAGGAGAGCTGTGACATTATCCAGAATCAAAGATTGAATCAAATATTGCGGTAACGGTCATACCATAACTTCTAGGGATACCAGAGATTCTTTATGCAAAGGTGGTTACATTTCCCCCTAGAGAGGATATTCTCATATGTATAGTGAGTTTGGACTACCATGATAATGTCTTCTAGTGTAGGGACTTCAGTTGTCCTCCATTTCCTTGCTATTAAGAGTTTTGTGGCCAAAAGGACGTGTGTGGTGATTAAACGTAGGTTGGGCGGTATATCATTAATGGTGAGATTGAGAATCGCCAGATGTGGAGTAAGTGGAATGTGGAGGTGCAGTATGTCATGTAATAGCGTTTCTACTTTGGACCAGATTTGTTTTATGTGTGGGCATGACCAGAAGATATGAATGAGTGTGCCAGGCATGTTACATTCTCTCCAGCAGGCATGAGTTGCTTGTTTGTTAAATTTGGTCATTCTTTGGGGTGTTGATCAAGTCAAATTTAACCCTTTCAACCTCCCTTCTCTCCTACACGCCTGCCCTTCATACTCAGTTTTTTTGCTATGTCTTGGCATTTTTACTAAAATTTTAACGGAAATAGATATTTTTGGTTAAAAAATATTAAACTCTAAAAAACGAATTGGTTATTAAATACCACCAAGAAGTATAACTAAAAGCAACACTAAAATTTTCAAAATGAGAAATGATTTTCATTATTGTACTTACCACCACTGATCGTGTACTGGCTTTTACTTTAACGGTGTTAGATATTTTTCCAAAAAGTAAATTGCATTTTTTTAATTTTTTTAGGCACATACATGCCAAACCTTAGACAACTAAAGCTGAATAACAGTGTCATATTGACCATAAGGTAAGGGGAATGTTGTTTGTTTGTTGTTTGTCATTGAGTCCGCTGGTCCCGCGGGCACAGTCACGCTGTTCGGGGCGGGTGCGCACCTGCTATCCCTGGCTCCTAGGGGACGCCCATTTGCCCACCACTGCCATTGTGCCGATGTATAACGGCGTGCGGCAGTTGGCAACTGGGTAAGGAAAGAGATGGTCGGCACAAAGGATGGCATCCAAAATGGTATTTATTTATTAAGTACATGTACAGAGCTGTAAAACAGCGTACACACTTCGGACGTTAGTCCTTAGAGTCATGGCCATTTTGTGGGATCTTTTTTAAACCCTTTATCCACAACCTTTCTCTTCTGTAATGTGTGATCTGTACATCTGATCTCCATCCTGTCTCTGTATATTAGTTTCTGTATCAGGGGCACATCGCAGAGTGAGTCACATCACATAGTGGAAGTTTGGAGCGTGTTGCGCTTATCAAAGGATTGGCGCACAAGAGCACTTTTTATTGGGACATTTTGGAACATATATAATCATATCATTTGGTTTTGTTGTTTATATATTTTATTTTTGTTACAACTGTTACATTGCACACGAGCTCTGCTCATTGTTTTAATTAGTTTCCTGCATGATTGCAAGCTATTTAAGTGAATATCTCCTTGTGTACAGCTGCTGCAAGTTGAGTAATTTTATATATATATATATATATATATATATATATATATATATATATATATATATATATATTATTCTTTACACCTTAGCACAAGGTTTCACCAATCCTCTGTATCAGGGGCAACCCGTCCATTAAGGGCGTATGGATGCCGCCCCCCTAACCATCACTGCCTCCCCCTATCTATGCATCTGGCTCCTTTCAGGACACCGGATGCATAAACTCCAATACGGGGCGGGTGTTTTTTTTTTTTTTGAAGAACCTTATTAGAGCCAGAGGCTCTAATAGACTTCAAAATAGGGTGGGGCAGAGAATGCGCTCGGAGCCTACCCAGGTATGTTACAACAGTGAATTAATATTCGGTACTGTAACACTGATCCTCCTGGCCAATTAGGAAGTGGATTTTGAGACCTGTCACCCAATTGGCTGAAAGGACAGGCAATCCCATTAGACGCCTAGGAGGAGGGGAGGGGATGCATGCTGGAAGCCACCGATGGAGGTGAGGACAAGCAGCCGCTGCACACTGCCCGCCTAGATAGGGTAAGTGCCAGGCCGACTGGAAAACAGCACGAGGGGGGAGTTGCTGCTAGCCGCTCGGGGGTGGGGCAGTTGTTGTTTGCCGCCCCCTCCCAAAAAAATAACAGCCACCACTGCTCTGTATATTAAAGCTTTAGCCACTCTTATTCTGTACATCTGCACATTGACCCCTCATACCCATCCTCCCATGTGACATGTATATTAACCTCTTCACCTTCTCTTCCCTCTGTGTATGACCTCAAAATTATAATGATATGCTATATCTAATGCACCACCCACCTCAGTACCAACATGTTTCTTAATTTAAAAAAAAAATTCAAAAATTAGATTACGTTAGGGTGTCTAATTTCTAAAAAGGAGTCATTTTTGGGGTGTTAATGTATGTCTGCCATTTTAATTTGAAATGTATAACAGAAAGTAAGGGAAATCTTTGTCAAAATATAGCAAAGCTCAGTAATGCATGACAGAAACTGTCACTCAAACGATCACAGCACTGAAAACTGAAAAAATGACCTAGTAAGGGATATTACAGGTTGGTACTCAAGTGGTTAAGGTGGTTAGCATTTCTGACATCTCCTTATAGAAATGGTAGTTGCCTGGCTTTAGTCTTTAGTAGTTATTTAGGTAGAGAAGAGAAGAAGTACTATTTACAGTGTGTGAGATTTCATCTATTATTCTTTTAATGCAGCATGGAAATTTGTAGAAACCACCTGATGTGTTGCTTTTGCAAACACTTTTTTTAACAAGTGGTGTATAGTAAGCACTTTGCAGGAAAATACATTTAGGACACATTTACTGTTCAAAATCAACTGCTTTGTAAATGATTAAATACCCCAGCAATAAATATGCTTGTATACAAGATATGTTATAAACTTGTTTATTTCATTTTTCCTTTCATAGAGATCTTGGCACCTCTCTATCAAATCTGCAAGTGCTTTGGTTGGCACGCTGCTGTCTCACAGACCTTGATGGGATAGCCTCCTTCTTTTCCCTTAAGGTAAATCTATCACTGTTGGTTTTTCCTATGATCACCCATATGTTTCAAAGAAAAATCTTGCTTGTGGCTTCAATTGTCTCAACTATTTAATGACAAATATCCAAACAGCTCCATAAAAGCAAAGAAGTTCCTCTAATGCATTACAACAATAAAGGCCTTTGGCTCCGTTCACACTAGTGTGATTTCAGATACGATGTGAGTCACACAGAATCGTATGACAATGGAAGTCATCAATGGGGCCTGTTCACATCAATGCAACTCAGCACTGCTCAATCTTGGAAAAGGTTCCTGTATTACTGAGGTCCAACCCAATTTTGACCCCATACATTAGAACATGCAAACCACTTCCATGTTGCACTACATAATCACACTTAAAACTGGAACAATAGCGGATCGGTGTCATTACTGACTAACTGATTGGTGAATGTACATTATTATTGTACCCCCAAATCCAAGCAGGTGAGGTAACACACATTAAAGTGTTACTAAACCCACAACAGTAAATTGTGATTGTTATACTGTGATACTCACTTTGGAACCTAAGGGGTAATCCTCTGTATTTTGTAAAAGGCTGTTTGATCCTGTCTTCTCTTATCCACCCTTTCTTCCACTGTCCCCAATCTATCTCCTAATAAGACAGAGGCTTTGTAGTAGTTTTTTTTTGTCTTGGGGGGGATGGATGTGTTCGGTACAGGGCCAATCAGCACTGTCCACACAGAGGGGCTGGGTCCTGCAGCCTCATAAGACAGTCAGAGTAGAACGAAAACTCCTCCTACAAGCTTTAACTAGAGACTGATAGAAGTCACAAGACTGCTTTTTACTGCTGAGGAGAAATGGTTTTTAGCAGCTTATATTTACTAAGATAATTGCATTTCTATATTCTGTGTAGTGTGGGAGACCAGATATAGTGAATGCAGGGTCCTGGGTTTAGTAGCACTTTAATTGACATGTGAACATTAAAAACACATATCCCAACAATGAAAATAATATACAGCAACAACAGAAGAGCATATGGACAGGTATCTAAAATGCTCAGCGTTCTATTAAAATCTTAGTAATATCGAAGTGTCCCTGTCCTCCATTTCATATAGTTAAGAGGTAAACACAACATTCTTTCCCTCTATACCAGTGATGGCGAACCTTGGCACCCCAGGTGTTTTGGAACTACATTTCCCATGATGCTCGGCTACACTGCAGAGTGCATGAGCATCATGGGAAATGTAGTTCCAATACATCTGGAGTGCCAAGGTTCGCCATCACTGCTCTATACCAACTTCACAGTAGCATTTCTAAGCAGTTATGCAGATAAGGGCTTGTGAGCTTGTCTTGGTAGTCCAAACAGATGCCCAGTGTTTTTGCCATGAAGGCCATGCACATTGGCCACGTTTCTGATCCAGAAGTTTAAGGCATATTGCCACTGCATTACTTGTAATGACTATGCCAGGTCCACAGCTACCCAGATCTATGAGATGGGTTTATAAAATCCCTCACTCTTGCTTGGTATGAGGCACACCTAACGTATGGGTCTCCTCCAGATTTTTCTTTTGCAGAACAATATCATATCATAAAGGTAAACCAACTGTAAACCTATTTGAAGAATACAACTTTTTGGTGTGGTCAATGAATGCATGTATGCTCCATTCAGTCAATAAGGTTGCCTAAAATGCATTATTGTTTGGGATATCTTTGGTGTTGTGGGGTGCTGATTTATTTTTGACCAGTGATTAATGTTTGACATTGTCCAATGCAGGAGCTTTATCTGGCTTACAATGATCTCAGAGACCTCAGTCAAGTGAGCATGCTGGAAAATCTGGAGGTCCTTGACCTAGAAGGTAACAACATCGACCAGATAAGCGAATTGCAGTACCTAGCACTGTGCAGCAATCTAAGAACCCTCACCATAGAAGGCAATTCTGTGTGTGTTCGACCTAGTCCTGAAGGCACCACGGTAAGTGGACTCGACACAAAACATTGATACCTCTTCAATGCCTAATTAAAATTGAAAAATCGCTGACATGTGGTCTTCATTTATTGTTAAACATTTCTATAAAGTGACTCTGTCATAGGTTAAGGGGGTTGCTATCAGCATTAGAGCCAAGTAACAAACATTTTCAAAGGAAGAGTGTAGCAATGGCAGCCTTTATGATTTTCTTATGATGTAGGCCCATTGAAGTCTATGTCTAGAAAATACATGGATATTGTCCCATATTTTGCCTAGTTAAAAACAGTGAAAATACAGAAAATACCTGTTCATACTGCCAGAAATTTAGTAAACTCCTAACATTGCAGGGCTCTGAAAACACTGCCTCTACTGCATTGAAATTGAGTGACGTCTTCCCTATTGGACTACAGAACACTTTTTCCCCCTTTTCATCTTCATAACCTAACTCGCAGCATTTTCAAAAATTGAAAACATCAGGAAATGTGTACATATTGCAGATATATATACTGCATATATTTACTTTTTCCTAGACATACATTTTTAATCCCAGAAAGGCTGATCTGCAAGACCTTTTATAGCCAGTGCCTTGCTAAATAGGGAAGCATGGATAAAGATGACAGCCACTGAGAGTACACTTTCAAATGAGCAATGGCACCTTCCATATATGTAGGCACACAGGTTCCCTTTAAGTTTCAAGATTACAACTGTAAAATAATAATAAAGATTTTTGCTTAGCATGGCGTCTATTCTTCTTGTGTTAAGTTCCATCTGTCCCCAGACAGAGCCTCTAACAAGGTTATCAACCCATGTCTGCATCTGGTGCAAGAGCCTGATCTGATTTCACCTGGGGTGAGATCATCTCCTCTGGTGATCTCACGTCTGACATGCAGGGAGCCTGAGCTACTGGTTACATCAAGTAGGGCCTTCGCTCAAATGTGCAGACTAAGCTGGAAAAATATAGCACAAGTGACGGGAAATAAATATAATTTAACAATCTTTATATATGATATATGTTACTGTAGAAAAAACTTACTTTTTTAGAATGAATTAATATGTTACTTATTTTTAAAGAGAATATATATAGTTTAATTTCTGTGCTGCCTATGTGACTGTAAATAGCTTAAAGTGAACCCATGCTGGACAAAGCAATACATTCACTTTAATGTCAGCTGACTATCTCCATACACTTTTCATCCCTTAACTCCCCCTCTGCTCCATTTAGCTGGTGAGAGTGAGGAGAGTTAAGCCTAATACACATGCGGCGAATGTCGGGCGACATCAGCCGGTTGAATAAAAATTGGCTAAAATTCGGCCCGTGTGCATGGCAGTTTCTGTTGGACAAGCATCCTTGAAGACCAGCAGCTGATTGGCTCCCGATCAGCACTGGCAGCCAAAGGTTTAGAGCGCTGACTGGAGTGTTCTGGTGGGGGGGGCAACCCCCTGTCAATACACAATAGCACAGCAGGGGAGATCGCTGTACTAACATTGGCTTTGACCGGAGCTGTTGGTTTTTTTCCGCTCAACCCGCTGATGTGTACCAGGCTGTGGGCTACATTCACACAACAGTTTAGCAGCAGATAGTTTGCTGCATTCAGAGACTGCTAAACGCCATCTCCTGATACAGCAACATAGCATGCTATGTGTTATAGCCACATACAAACTGGATGATTAGCTGTGGCCAGTTAGTGTGCGGCCAAAATTCTGCAGAAATGCCGACCTAGGACACTTACTTATAAAATAATTGGCTACACTTGAACAGCAGCGGCGCCGGCTATTGTTTGGAAGAGTACAAATCTGACAGCTGCCACTATTCGTACGCAGTGTGTGATAGCAATATTTACAACTGCCAACAAGAACCTACAGATTCTGCTTGGCAGCCACCACTCACGGATGTGAATGTAGCCTTAAAGGGGTTGTAAAGCCAGCAGCTCTAGCCGGTGTCTCCTTCCTCATTGGATAAATTGATAGCAGCAAGAGCCTTTGGCTCCCACTGCTGTCAATAAAATCCAGTGACACAAGAGTGGGGGGGGGGGGGGGGCAGGGGCAAATCCTGCTGTCAGTGTCAATGGACGCAGCAGAGGGACTAGTGAGCGTGCTCGCATGGGTGCCCCCAGGGAAAGCGGCTCTCCATGGGGGCACCTGATGAAGAGGAGGAGCCAGGAGTGCTGAGTGCTGCCAGGGCACCCCAGAAGAAAAGGATCAGGGCTGCTCTGTGCAAAACCCCTGCACAGAGCAGGTAAGTATAACATGTTTGTTATTTAAAAAAAAAAAAAGAAGATCTGTGTTTCCATACAACAATGACCAACACATTTGCTCAGTGCTTCATAAAACTTACACCAGAAATGCTTCATATCGATCTTGCAATCTTTTCCTCTAACAAGGATAAAAAAGGGCCAAATAGGAGGATGTTTGTAGTAGCCAGATCATGAACCGGTATCCCTAACTATCACCCTTTCTGATCTTTGGATTTAGGTTCTAAAAGCTTCAGTCTGAAGGCTCATATATGCATGTTGCTTTTGAACGTTTCTGCAGTGCTTTTTGCTGTGCTTTCAGCATTTTTGTAACCGCGCTGTTATCCTTTTCCTCTGTACCAACTACAATCATGATGTGACAGTTTTGGATTTTTTTAACCTGTTTTGCCACGAATAAAAGATGTGTATTCGGAGTGTGGCCAGTCAGCTACTTTCTTTGATTGTAACACCGCTGTTACTGCAATTTTCGTTTTGCAATGTGTGTGTTTTTTTTACATTCACTCTATATAGCTGGTTGCTAAGGAGCAAGTTGGGAAGGTGGCCGCCGCGTCTGTAGCAACTGATGAGTCATTGGATTTGAAGGGGACACCCCCACACCAAAAAGTAAAAAAAATGGTGTGCCCCCCCCCCCCCCCCCAAATCCATACCAGACCCTTATCCGAGCATGCAGCCTGGTAGACTGGTAGATCAGGAAAGGGAGGGGATGAGCGAGCACCCCCCCAACCATACCAGGCCGCATGCCCTCAACATGGAGGTGGGTTCTGAGGTTGTCTTCCTCTATTGTGATGTCCCATGCAGTCTGACATCTCTTATATAGCCATGGGGCATGGCCATCCAATGATATCACAGGGGGCGGGATTCAAGTCCCACAAAGGATCAATGGTCATCAGAGGGAGGCAACTGAGGCAGACTCAATCATATTGGCTGGTTCAAAAATGAGTGACCATATAAAAATGAACTAGATGGTTCAAGTACACCTGGTCATATCCTTTTTTGTGATTGTTTCCACCATCTTATCCCCGGAAGAAGACTTTGTATAAGTTGAAAAGCATTGGATTGATTTGCAATTCATTTTAATCTTTCTTTCGTACACAAAAATGTATCCCTGCTCCCTGTGAGGTCAGCAGGAAATATTCTATAGAATAGGACGTGAACTGTATAGACGAGACATTTTTTAACTCATTGATCAATAAAGATTTTCTATTGTATAAATATAAATATATATATATTACTGTAACAAAGTCCCATGCGAGATCTCTGTTCAATAATTCAATAGGAATGGAGCAGCTATTTTACCCATGATATAATTGCTACTCATTTGTTTCTAAATCAATATCAATGACATGGTATTTGTAACGAAACCTCCCACACACCGCTTGAGTGCTTTCGTCATATACCACTTCCTCCCAGTCTGAATATAGATATCAGATATTACAAGCGCTCACAAGCACAAAACAAGACAATACTTGTTTAGTTGCTGAACATGGACTGTTTTATTAGAACCAAAATAAAAGTCTTATATACAGTAGAAGAGGAGGTCCCCCCTCCTGCTCATATTGCTTTAACAATACAACTGTAACCAGAAACCTAATTAACACGAGCTAATCAACGAATCCCTTAAAGCAGCCGATGCGACTCCCTAACTATACTACACATTATCATACATCTCAACACAGAACTCCTTCGTACAATTGCAGGGTTAATTAGCACAAACAACAATGGGTGAAAGACACTTAGAAGCTGTGACAAGCCATACTAGACTCATTTACATTATAGAAGACAACAGGCAGGTGGCTGGAGTTGATGACATTAGCATCTAACAGTATGTGTCCCAGCAGTATGAATCAGTCACTATTTCTAATATGGCATATACAGGGTTCCCAGAGTCTGTGTGTCTTGGGGGGACATGGATCTGAATCAAAGTAACACCACCTCAAGGGTCCCCAGACATACAGCTCACAAAGAGCACCCTTCCCCCAAATGCCAGGGCCATGATCGGAGGAGGCTAGCATTCATCCCCCTCCAAAAGCCTCTGTCCTGGCTAGGTCTGTCACAGTATTGATAAGAGCTATTTTATCTAAGGGAAGTTCATAAAACATGGCCCGTTGGGGGTACCCTTGAGAACTGAGGTTGTGAACCACTGGTGTACATTATTGCTACCATTTTAAACATAGAATTTTGTAACCATTACATTAAAGTGGCTGTAAACCCTCACATATACCCAGTGAAGTGAACAGCCAGAGATGAAACAAATCTCCCTACATAGGTTTTACATGTATATCTGCTTTTCCCTTTGTACATTCTTTAGAAAGTGCACATGTGTTAGAAATTCTTCTTCATGTTTCAGGAGTGGGAGGGGAGTCTGGGAATACACTATGTGTGAGCTGATTGAAGGAAAGACACATAGGCAGAAGAATGAAGAGACTTGCAGAGCTGTGCTGTGAATAGACAAGTTCTCTGCTAATTATCTCTAAGCTCCCTCCCCGACACAAGTTTCCAGATGCTTTTATCTCCTGTGTCAGAAAACTTGTCAGAAGTTATCATGCTGATAACAGAGCAGCAGAAAGACATTGGACTTAGGGCTTTGGAGAGAGATAAGTAAACACTACAGATATATGTGCCCAGGTTATATTTCATGAATGAGGTTTAAATCCACTTTAATGAGCAAATGGCAGATATTTAAAAATGACTACTTTATCCAATATATTCTCACCCCACCAATCTAATTCTTCAAATAGTTTTAAAAAATGCAAGATTTACAGATTATATTACTACAGTATATCAGGTATACATTTAAACTTGAAGTTGCTGCAGCCCTACAGGCAGTCAACTTTCCTGAGGATCGTAAAGCGTATCTGAAGAAGAAAAACATAATGTACTGCAGCTTACCAGTCCTCAAATGTGCTAGCTGCATTAGTTTGTTTTTTCAGCTTTTTACCTTTTATATTCACTTAACCCTTTCATAACTAAGCCTATTTTTGACATTTGGTGTTTACACGTTAAAATACATATTTTTTGCTAGAAAACTACGGTACCTAAACATCTCCATAGACAATGTTTTAATTTTTTTTACAATTATCGGGTTAGAGCTACAGAAGAGGTCTAGTGCTAGAATTATTGATCTCACTCTTACGATCGCGGCGATACCTCACATGTGTGATTTGAACACCGTTTACATATGTGGGCGCGACTTCCGTATGCGTTTTCTTTGCGGCGCTTTAAAAAAATTCTCTTATTTATTTTAAAATTAATAAATTGGTTTAAAAAAAAATGGTCACTTTTATAGCTGTCACAAGGAATGTAAACATCCCTTGTGACAGTAATATGTGGTGACAGGCACTCTTTACAAAGGGATCAGGGATCAATTTCGGCGATTCTGAATGCTGTATATTTTTTTTAAAACTGGCGCCATTGGCAGCCGAGTAAACGGGAAGTGACGTCATGGCGTCGCTTCCGTGTTTACAATCAGGAAACTGGAATGAAGCTGCTTCCGGCTTCATTCCAGTCTGTCCCTAGCTGCCAGAAGCGGCGGATTGTTGATTGGTGCTCCCGGTGGAACGGGAGCCCCGGTAAGAGCGGCGAGAGGGGGGCGTCGCCTCCCGCTCCTCCGGTATAACAGCCGAGCGGCTTTTAGCTGCATCGGTTGTTATCACTGGATAGCCGATCGCCGGCTCTGAAAAACAGCACCCAGATGATGCCTTCAACTGTGGGCATCATCCTAGTATAACCCCCAAAAGCTGAGTACGCACATATGCAGAAATAATTTAGCAGCAAGAGAGTGGCAGCTTACTTATCTAGCCAGCAAAGGAGCAACCTATGCAAACTGGTGAGCATTTCTCTGGCCTGCATTGTAATCCTGTCACTATGAAACTCTGGGGTTGGTTTGCTAGAGGCAAAAGATTTGTTTCAGAGCTCAGTGTATGTGGTTTTACTTTGCAAAGAATACTTGATTAAGTCCCTTTCACACGGCAGCAGATCCACCTGCTCAGCTGGGAATCTGTCCGCCGATCCCCACTGAGCAGGCAGATGACAGGTCCGTGTCCGTTCCGCTTATGTAGAGTGGACGTGGACAAAACTCCTGTTCTCTATGGGGTGGTTGGGTGGAAACGGACCTCCTCTCTATTTCCAATCCAACCATCATCCGATCCAGTAGAACAGGGGTCTCAAGCTGATGGCCCTCCAGCTGTTGTAGAACTACATGTCCCATCATGCCTCTGCCTGAGGAAGTCATGCTTGTAACTGTCAGCCTTGAAATGCCTCATGGGACTTGTAGTTTTGCAACAGCTGGAGGGCTGCCAGTTTGAGACCCCTGCGATAGAAGGATGGGGGATCCCCATCCGTCTCTTTTTAGCAGACACATGTCCATTGACATCCACCACTCCATAGAGGGCAATGGGACACTGCTTGTGTGAAAGGGGCCTCACATGCAAGGACTTTTTTTTTTTAAAGCAGAATTTTTGCCTGCTTGGTTGGATTGGATGATGGAAGTCAGCAGAGCATGACCTCATCCACTAAGCTTTGGAGCAAAGTGAATGACCTATTTGCCTTTATTTAAAAAAGTTTTTTTGGCCATGCTTCTCTTGTTGGTCAAATGTGTGCACTTGTTTGTGATCTCCTGTGACCCAGAATCAGCCTGCTAAGGGCTGCTGTTGGCTGATGCCACAGAGCTGCTCCAGATTCTGGAAGGATTCCGAGCATATTGTCAGTATTCACCCAGCTGCCTGATCGGTAGCAGGTTCAGACAAAGCATGTGGCTTAGAACCGGAGCGTGCCACTCCTTCCCTCTCCCTCTCCACAATGACAGCTTGAGGGGCAGAGTCTGTTCAGAGCTGTCTGAGAACTGAGCAATCAGTGGTCATGTGATTGTTCAGTTCCTTAGCATCACACCAATGCTGCAGCATGGAGGTGAGTATGAATGTTTTTTTTATACCAAACTTCTCCTTTAATCAATCCCACTGTGCCAATACTGAAAGAGCTTTAATCCACAAATTCTAGAAACATTCTGTTTCAATAGATGGGGGCTCAAAGTAAATCACATATAAAAGTTAGAGGAACTTACTATTTCTCCACTAGATGCAGATGCAAGCTGTTGTTATACCTGGTATGACTAATTGGTACAATGGATTATATACTCACTCTCAAAATCAGTCAGTAATTTGAAGTGAGAACCAACACCATTCTGGCGGAAGCTGGATTACGGTATCTATTCAAAGACCTTGCCAATTCATCAGTCTTTAGGTCTCATGGAGCCTTACCTGTAGCTCTTAAGGCCCATACACACTATCAGATTTTCTGCTGATTTTTTTACTTCAGATTTACCAAAACCATATAATATGAGGAGTTTCAATTTGTATGCAATCAGGCAGGCCCTTCTACTACATGGTTTTGGTAAATCTGAGGACAAAAATCAGCAGAAAATCTTATAGTGTGTATGGGGCTTTGGAGGTTTAGGTAGCACAGCAACATATAAAAGTGAATACTGCAATAATGATGAAAAAACTCACTATAGATTGACTTTAAGGTGTTAGGATTACAACTCATGCTTTGAGACAAGTATTTTACAATGTGTTTTTGTTCTGAATTTTAGGCTGCAGACTACAATTATCGGGGCGTGATTAAAAAGATAATCCCTCAACTACAATATTTAGATGATGCTCCAACTGACCAAATAAACCCAACTACACCTCACACTCCATCAGAAGACTGGCTGATGGTAAAGGACCTAATTAAGGAAAGTGTTGGGAGCCAGACGGATACATCTTTGGGTAAGGAGAGTGGAACAAGAAATACAAATAGGGGTACACAGTACACAATTACTGTATACTACAAATGTACGTTGATTTCTAAAGATAGATAAAATTAGACAATATCCTTAACAAAGTAGTATGTATTAGTATGGCAATCATTTTATTTCCTATAGTCACCACAAGACACGTTTATAGTTTTGGTCCAATTTAATATCTTCATTTTAAATCTAGTCTGACCACCATAACTTGTTTTGTAATTTGTCAAAATGTAAATATTTGGAACTGTGTCGGCCCTATAACTATGAAACTCTACATTATTTGATCTAAAAGCCCCACCCCAGGAAAAACCATTTTATCCCAGAATTGGGTTTTAAAGAAGAACTTCACTCTCACCCCACCATAATGTCAGATTCATACCAGGCCCTCCATACTTTATCAAATTTTTTCCTACATCCCCATGCCTTGTATGTGGATTTATAGAATGGCAACATAGTGTTCAACTTTTTCCAGAAACAGATTTCTGGAGCATTTGTGTTCTTCCATTTTAGCAGTATGGCTTTTTTACCATAGAACAAAAGGACAGTGAGTAATGTTCTCAATGCCCTCATTGGAACCACTTCACATTTCCTTGTCTTAAACTTTTTTTTATATTTCTTCAGTTACTTTCTGGTTTCAAAGCCTAGGAAATTGATGTCATACATCACATTCTGGAGGGGAGGAAGGGTTTTCTCAGCTAAGCACACTACCCCACATGAATGCTTGAGCTAAAGGAAGATGGATTCCTGGAAGTGCTACATGAATCATCTGCCCTTACTCAAGATGGCCTTGGACAGAAATGTTGGAGGGGATGTTTTGTAAAGTGATTTCTCCTCAAAATAAAGCATGTAGTCATGGATGGATGGGTGACTTTAGTTTGAATATTATAATTGAATTAAATAGCATTTTTGGTTTGTGGTTCTCAGATAGTGTTGTTCCACTTTAAATAGTGGTGTTTATAATTTGTTGACTTTTCATTAATCTAAAGAAGCGCAATTCCCCTAGCACCTAGACTTCAGGTTACTGTAGTCATATTATTGAAAAATGGTTTCTGGTTGCTGCAGGACACTCCATGATGAAGATGATGTACATTGATGAAGATGATGTACATTGCTAATCACCATTCCTTTTTTTTAATAAAAATATTATAATGAATACTAACTGAATAAGTGTGTGTACTGTATACATTGTATAACAACATTACTTAATAATTACCGGCATGTATTATTTATAGATGGTTCACTTCAAGACTTGAGAAGTGCCCTACAAAAGGAAAACATTAGACCAAGCACTGCCCAGCCAGGGGTTACTAGAAGACCACAATCTGCACTAAGGCCTTCAAGTGCAGGGAGGGCAATGTCCAGCTTACATGGCAGACAAGAAAGTCTTATATCTGAATCACCAGGGAATGACCCAGCAGATGATGAAGCCAGTGACCTCACTCATGGTGACGTAAAGATTCACTCTTGTCATAAACATGAAATCTTTCTGCCTCTTAAACCTCTTTAGTCATTTTCCTTTCACTTTAACTAGCATGGGGAGTTATGGCTTTATTTTTACAAACTTTATTCCAGACTAAATTAAAATTTTGCTGCTGCTTCTGGCCTTCAAGGCTTCTTTCCAGCACGCGGTACTGCTTACTGCCCTCTATATCTGTGGTGGATTGCTTTTTAAAGAGCAGCATAGCAGCAACAGACAAGAGTTCAGGAGATGTCACTACACCTGAACACCTGCTTTGTTTTTTTACTTTTATTTTTAAATTGATGGACAACAATTTTACATTGTGGGACCATGCTGCAACTCCAAGTTGATTATTAAGCTCAATGTTGCAGTACGGTTCTCATTGAACTAAAGGTGTGAGTTTGACAAGCAGTGCTGCCTGTCAATTCTGCACCCAGAGTTAAAAATGCTGTGGCTGCTAAGCACGGCATCCTGGTTGTGGCAAGTGTACAGCCATGTCCAGCTGTAGTGTTACAATCCAGGTAGGCAGCCAGGGGATGGTAAAACAATGGTTCAACCTCCTAACTTTACTGCTGCACAGCCGCTCTTCTGAAAAAGTCCTAAGTGTTGTAACACAAACCTGCCATCATTAATGTCTAATTTGTCAAATATACTAGCCTCCATTAATTATACCAGCTTTCGACCGCAGTGCTGCAGATACAGTGTGACATTGTACCTTCTGATCGCAGTAAAGTAAATCAGCGGAATGCGGAATTAGATCTCTTTTGTGCTTTTCACAAAATATTTCTTTCTTGTATAGATCTTGTAATGGAAATTTGTAGGTTCTGTATATAATTGTATTCTATTTTATATGTATTGCACAATGCCCTCACTGTGCACACGGCACTAATAATGTTTTCAGTACATGTTTTGCATTCTTTTGAGTCCTGATAAGAATTAGCTTGCCTATGTAACGCCCCTTGTTACCATAAACGTACAATTGTAATATTAATGTGATACCAACGTAATCATGTGTATAAAAACCTTCAAATGCATCATAATAAAAGAGAACAGTTATTTGGAAAGATGCTGAGCGTATCTTTTGTGTCTGTTCCCTACTGCAGTAGTTATTAATTTGGAACCACTAATCAATATGAGGATAGAAGTTACCTATCTATAAAATATCCATGTCAATCTAAACCTACAATATGTTGTTTTTTGTATATTTCATTCCTTCACTGATGCTGTTTTTCTCCATTTTCTACTATATGCAGTACACAACCTTTGTACTTTTTCAAGTCATACATTATATTAAATATACCTTAGCATGTTGGTGATGTTCTCTTTCTTTATTTGTCATCCTGCAGGCATTGGTAAAGTCATTTGTGGGAATCCAATAAAGGCTCTTCGGGCAAGAAAGGAAAAGATGGGGGTAAATGTCAGTAAAGGAAATAGACATTTTGGTTAGGTAGATATTGTACAGTATATAACATATTTAAACAAAGTATAAATTCATTAATAATAATATTATTATGCGTTTTCACCATTTCCTCCACTAAGCTTCCAGCACCTAATATAAATTTATTTGGAAAAATTAAAAAGAACAAAATAAATTGAGTGCTGTCCCACCCCATAAAAATAAATAAATATGCTAGCTGTATGAACCAACTCTATGCAATAATCATATATGCTAATAGCAGAGATAGTGACAATATTATACAGAGCATATATACATTTAATAAAAATCTTTTAAAGCTCATGCAAACTTTTTTTTTATTACCACTTCATTACCGGGCCTATTCTGGCACTCCTCTCCTACATGTAAAAATCATTATTTGTTTGCTCATAACTCAGAACCCCCAAACATTATATATGTTTTTTTTAAGCAGATACCCTAGGGAATAAAATGGCGGTCATTGCAACTTTTTATCTTGCACAGTATTTGCGCAGTCATTTTTCAAATGCCTTTTTTTTGTAGGAAAAACCGTTTCATGAATTAAAAGACAACAACACAGTAAATTTAGCCCAATTTTTATATAATGCGAAACATGCCGAGTAAATAGATACCTAACATGTCACACTTTAAAATTGCGCACACTCATGGAATGTCGGAACATTTTTACAGGTTGCCAGTTTAGAGTTATGGAGGAAGTCTAGTGCTAGAATTGTTGCACATGCCCTAACGCATGCGGCAATACCTCACATGTGTGGTTTGAATGGCGTTTACATATGTGGGTGGAACTTACATGTGCGTTCGCTTCTGAATGCGAGCTACCGGGGACAGGGGCGTTTAAAAAAAAAATTTTATTATTTTACTTAATTATTTTTATTTTTGCACTTTTTTACATTTTTTTTATCACTTTTATTTCTATTACAAGGAATGTAAACATTCCTTGTAATAGGAATCTATGTGACCGGTCATCTTTATCTCTCCTCCAGGCTGGAAAGCATGAGATCGGGAAAAAAATTCACCGATCTAATGCTGACAGCCACGATTGCGGCTTTGTTTATTTCTGGGAACCTGGGCATGACGTCATAATGTTGCGCCCAGGCCTCCAACCATCATAGAGATGACTGGTGACCATCTGGTCACCAGAAATCTCTATCATCATCCAGCGCTGGCCGATTCTTTCTCCAGGCCCCCGATGGTACGGGAAAGCCTGGAGAAGCACCAGATGGTGGTGGGGGGGGGGGGGAGTCCCCTCCCATTGCCTATAAGAACGATCAAGCGGTGGAACTGCCGCTATGATCATTCTTATCGTGCACAGAATCGCCGGCTTGAAAAAATGATATCTGAATGATGCCTGTAGCTGCAGGCATCATTCAGATATCCCTACTCAATGTCAAGGACGTCATATGACGTCCTTAGTATTGAAGTGGTTAAGTACTGTAATCCAAAGCTCATAAAAGCTGCTTTATGTGCGTCACACAATTGTGTAAATAGTCTATCTTCACGGTGCAAAAACGTGTTTGCACCGTGCCACAGTGTGGCAAAATATAACATAACAAGTGCGCTTTAATACTTTGAGGAATGTGTCACCATATGGTACAGAAAATTGCATTTAGTATGCCATCATCATCTTGGCATCTCAAAAAGCAAATAAAAAAGGTCATATTGCTATCCATTTAAGAAAACATTTAACACATGCATAAAAAAAGCACTTAGAAAATCAGTTCTCTATGAATGTGTACCAAGTCAAAATCGCTCAGCATATGTTAGCAGTAATGTGAGCAACACTGTATCTCACCCAGCCAGGGACTTGAAGTGAAGACGAAAACTACTCTTCTGGAAGTAGTGCTTTAAAGGATTCAGGGCAAAGCAAAAGGTTTGTTTTAGTCTTTCCCTCTAGTAGCATATAGTTGCCTTTCTTCACTCTCCTATGATCCATTCGTCACTGGAAACCAAGGGAAATACCCAGTATTTCTTGATGTAGGAGCACATAGCTCACTGAGGGTAAAAGCACTGGGCTATGTCACTTGGTTATATGGAGAGTCCATAGCCCTGTGTAAGCCAGGACACCAGAAACTCAAAGCTTACTTGGAACTTTCTGTCACTCCTGGTGGCTGAAAGGAGTAGGGGGGAGAGAAAGTAAGGTAAGTAATTATGCCCAGGGAGGGCTATGCATGTGGGCAAAGTGCAGATTCACTTTAAGGCACCAATAGGCAGGCACAATCTGCCTGTCTTTTGGCCTGGTTTGCCATTGGTGGTTTATGCAAAGTGTACAGCATCAATTTTTGGGCCTTAATGTAGCCATGCATAGGGTGCCCTTCAGTGGAAGGCATAGTAAGTGTGTGCAGCATTGTAAGTGCGTGCAGCATTGTAAGTGCGTGCAGCATTGAAACCAGTGGAAAGCAAGGGAAACTCAACTGACATGGAAATTCAGTATGTTATTCAGCAAAATACACACTGTCAGACCTGTTAGTTGGAGGTTACTTGTTAGGGGCTATAAAGACTTTCCCAGTGTCTAGTCACTGTATTAAAAGGCATAACTGAAAATGGTCAAGCACTCGTCTGTTTGTCTATCTGGTCTAGCTGTAGGTAGCACTGTATTTGCCTTCGGCAAATGATCAGTGGCTGCAGCTGCTGATCAGTGTTTTCTTACAGCAGTGGGAGCCACTGTCAAAATATAATGTCCAGGGGGGGGGGGGGGGTATTCCTCCATCCACCTTATTTGTGTGGATAGAGGAATCTGTCAGTTTTTTTTCACTGGTTGAATGAAAAAATACTAACCATCTATGGCCAGTTTAGGAAGACTCCAGCCAATTGTGCATGTTAACTGTATGTAAACCGTAAGGGAACTTTGTTGGTCATTTTCTAACTGGGAGTCTTGGAAGAGATTATTCTGTAACTTTTCCAACATAATAGGGGGAACCTGATTGGCTAAAAGGCCAGTGGACAATTTCTTATTTTCTCAGCTGGAGTACGGGCTTAGCAAGTTCTCCAATAGGTTTGCCACATACATGTATGGCTAAATTTTACAGATCTAAGCCCTTGTACACACAGTCGGAGATTCCAAAAACCAAATC
Source organism: Lithobates pipiens (assembly GCF_037356315.1). Classification (NCBI taxonomy): domain Eukaryota; kingdom Metazoa; phylum Chordata; class Amphibia; order Anura; family Ranidae; genus Lithobates; species Lithobates pipiens. The sequence goes on along the minus strand of NW_027507686.1, from coordinate 164,009,397 downwards.
CGTCAAAGTAATTCCGACGGATTAATTCCGGAAGAGGTCCGGAAGTGATGTTGCATACACACGGTCGGACTAAATTGTCAGAAAATCCGATTGTACATAACGTGATGATGTTATTTCGTTACAACGGGACTACGTTCAGGCTAGTAGCCAATAGCTTTGGTCTAGGAATTTGATCTGAGCATGCGTGCCACTTTGTCCGTCGGAGTAGGCTACACATGATCGGAGTATGTCCGATAGGAACATTTTGTCTGAAAATTTTACCGGCAGGTTGGAAAACTTGGTCCGTCGGATATTCCGACAGAAACAGTCCGATGCAGGCAACACACAGTCGGAATATCAGACAAAACGTTCCGATAGGACACATTCCGTCGGAATCTCCGACCGTGTGTACAAGGCCTAATTGTTGTAGAAAGGGTTTGAGCTCCATGATTGTATAAGCAAGCAGGAATTGTTGTAGAAAGGGTTTGAGCTCCATGATTGTATAAGCAAGCAGGAATGGCTATTCTATGTCTGACAATATTCAACATACATGTAGATACTGATCTCTGGCCGAGTCTCTTGCAGTCTTCCCATGTCATGTGATATGTCATTCATGTTGGTATTTTCATTTTGTCAGTCTAATCGACCTTTGCCTTTCAGTTAACTCCTGTGAGCAACCTCCAGTCACATGGTCACAAACCTGAGACTGATGCCGTGGTGTCAACCCACAAAGATCGCGATGATGTGTTTGCAGAGTTGAAAGCCTGGAGAGAAAAGCATAATGAGTAAGAAGTTTTCGGAGACATTCAGCTGTCTATAACATTCTAAAATCTAAAATTATTGTTGATAATAGCATATAGTCAGATAGCTTTTAATTTTAACACACCACACACACATAGCCAACACACATGGCTTAATAAGTATAAAAAAGAAGCCCCGACGGGCCAAGTGTATCTGTTCAAATTTTCAAACACTTTCCATTAGAGACCACTAGTAGCTTATAGCAAGTGTTGTCTCTGGTTAGGAGAGATCTCTTTCTAGAGTCCACAAGAAACATAAGAAATCACTGGGTGATTCAACCCCACTATATTCACGCAATTCTATCCCTGTGAGGGAAGATCCCTTTACTGAACTCCTCAACAAACATAGATTCTGGGGCTGATTCACCCAAAAATGTTCATCCATAGCTGTCTCTAGGGGGAGGAGGGGCTCTTTAATAAACTTGTCAGAAATCAGTAGCAGATTTAAACCAACAACATTTACCCAAATATGTCTCAGGTAGAGAGATCTACTTGCTTTAGTCTTCAACATATTATATTAGCCATATTTGAGTATAGATCAGCCCACCTTTACTGTTAGCCTCTTTGGAACTGAGCCAGGTTGTCATTTCAGGTTTTCTTTAATCTGCTTTGTTACATGAACCAAGGCCAAACCAACATTGTGACTCTGAATTGATGTCTTTCAGGCAGTTGAAGCGGATTCAGGATCAACGTGCTCCTCAGGTTCTCATTATAACACATAGTGATGAAGAGGAAGAGGACAGCTTGTCTTCTAGCAGTGAAGATGTAGATCTAGAAGACACCTGGGACTCACAATGTCCTGTAAGAGTCACTCCAGATACCTCAAGCCCATCACCTCGGTCACCTGCAAGTGAGAAATATTGCCAACTCCTATTTTTTTTTCTTTTACTGTCTATAGTCGATAGATGTAGGTAGTCTGGTCATACATGGTCATATTGTTCTTTATATGTAAAATAAATATGAGAGCTGCTTCTTTTCCTTGCAGACATAGCAGACACCAGCAATTGAACTACTCCAAAATCTGATAAAAGCCCAACAGCATTACTGCCCCACCAGTTCTGGGCCGCACATGTTTATGCCCCATTCCTAAAGAAGGGGGTCTTTAAAACCGCTGAAACCATTCTACGTTACAATAACACAAATTTCTTTATAATTATTTACCCTTTGGCACTCTACATCCTCTTGAGTCACAAATTGTTCCCAAGTGGTTTAAGAGTACCTTTGATTTAAACACAGTCTTTCTGCTTGTTAGGAACCACAAAAAAGAAATAAAGAGGGCACACCAACCTAGAGCATTATCCTCTTAAAACCATAGCAATGCAATTGTCATTTTGTGAGTATAATACATACCACTTTTTATAACAATAAACAATAGAGCTAGAACAATAAAGCTATGGTTTTAGGATAATGCACTAGGTTGTTGCGCCCTCTTTCTTTTTTGTTCCAGACTCCCCCAGTCTTATGAGGGCAGCAAGACAAGATTTATCCATATTAAGCCAGGATGGAGACATAGCCTACTTATTTTGAGCGGGCACACTCCCAAGGGCAGGAAAATTTGTGTTTGTGTGACCATTTACTTTCTGCTTGTTAGGGTCTGTGTTGACAGGCTTTCATTCGCATCAAATGAGTTTGCATACCTGTACATGTTTATAGGTATGCAAAACCCATTTAAAGTGATTTAAATGCAGGTCACAGGAGGGTCCACTGCAAGTCAAATGTACCTGTCATTTAATTCTGAATGATCTTTTAAGCGTCTCAAACGGATGCTATTGACACAAGCCCAAGGACTGATGAACTAGGCCTTAGCTCTATTTGTGACAGATACACTATTGTCAATTTAATCTACTCCAAGATTCATTATCGCCTTCTACATAAATTGTTCACATACATACTCTTTTCTTTACAGTGTCATCTCTGATACCACAATTCCATATTTTCATACTTTTATTAAAACAGTCCTCTTGCCAAGCACTGTTTTGCTGAGTGGCTTATAAAGTTTTTTCAAGCAAGTTATTTAGTCCTTAATGTGGAAGTGCACATCATCTTTTTAGATTTGCTAGTCTAAGTATTTTCTTAGGATAATGCGACACAGTTGTTTTATGATTTTTGTATTTTTTTTACTTTCTATATGTTTTAATGTTGAACTTCAAGAAAACAGCTAAAGATACAGATGAAATATATAAGCAAGCTGTTTTACCTGTCAAAAGATTTGTATTTCTCTCCATTCGTTTCTGTGGTTTACATTCTGCCATGTCAGGAAAAGATCCATAAGCCGCACATCATGAAGCAGACCCATGTGCATGAAGTGAGATCAATGGCAGTCTCAGCCCAGACATGCCATGTTAGGCCATGCCTCCAATGCGTTTCGCTCCGCCCCTTGGAGCTTAATCATGGGGATTCTGCCATGCTACACAGCACTGTCTGGCAGGGAAGAAGGCCTTTTCTCTGTCAGAGTTCAGCAACAGGTCTTGTCCCTCCAGATGCTTGTGTCTGGAGAGAGAAAGAAGAAGCAGCAAACTGACAAGCTCATCTCTCTGTCACTCCGCTTTCTTCTCATATCAACATGCTACTTGTGCTACCTCTCCCTCTCCCAGAGCTGTGCTGCACAGAGGCTGCAAAAGCTTGGCTCCAAGTTGTATTCAGAAACACGAACTGCTTCCATTTGCAAAAATATTTTTCAAATATTACTTTACCTTTACAGAAACAAAAAAGTATGTGAACTAACACCATACATCCTCCTCACCCCCACGGTCCCAATTGTACTTACCTCTGGGGATGCTGAGCTGTTCCAGCAGTCTGAGGATTTAAAATCCTCTTCTCTGCGTAGCACTTCTGGGATGGAACAGAGCAATTCACTGTGCAGGTGCTGACCAATCAGAATCAGTCTGATCTGTCCTGGATGCACTGCACAGAGGGATTCAAATTCCTGGACTGCTGAACCGACTGAGTGGTTCACTTACACTTACACTTCAAAGAGGTGGTCCAGCCTGAGTGAAAATACTGTAGCTGCTGACTTTTAATATTAGAGCACTTACCTGTCCAGGGAGCCCACGATGTTAGCACCCAAGGATCGACTCCCGGATGCTGCCACCGCCATTCCTGGTAAGCGAACCCAGCAGTGAAGCCTTTCTGTCCCTACTGTGCTGGCGCAAAGCGTGCTGTGCTCTCTAATTGGCTCAACAGAGGGGTAGGAGGAGAGGGGCGGAACTTCCGTAATTAAATGAAAAAGTGTGCAGCTTTACTAGACCAACTCTGAGGGCTCATTTCCATTTTCACAATAAGTCCTACGTTACCCGATACTTGCTTGAGGTGCTTGGATCATCTTTTTTTGGAATAATGCAAAAAAAAAAAAAGCTCCAATTCCACATACATATGTTTGTTATTGACATTTTTTTATGGAGGTCTTTTTAAAAAAGATAAATGGTAATTCAGCTTCTGCTAACGGAGCTCAGTGTAAAAAAATAGATTGTCCCGTCTAAAGCCTTTAAAGATATTTTTGCTGTAATATTCTCTTGCAGATTAGCAATTAAAATCTGATTGTTGTACCGGCAGCAAATATCACATTGCAGAAGAAAGGGCTAATGCTGTTTGTTTCTTGCCTGATCAGGTCAGCTTGGAGAAATGACTTTGCAGGATGCTCCACTTCAGCCATCCCCTCCTATTACGCCATGTCCACCTTCTTCCGCCACTGGAACTTCGCGCCTAAACAAAGGAGCAGATATACGAGCCAGACGTTTACTCCAAAGTAACAGTCAGATTAAAAGCCTTACCCCAAGGGCAGTGGAAGCAAATACATACTTGGCAGATGAAGCATTCTTGCTTACTGATGACAAAAGCATTAGGACTCTGGTCATGGAAGGTGGAAGGCCTGGTTCTGGATACTCATCAACAGCTTATATATCCTCCAGGTTAGTGTTCAAATGCTTGAGTGACCATTGTTTTTTAAAGTATAGTTTATACAGCCAAAACATTTTTTTTTAGTGCATAAAAGAATACAGAAGGGCTAAAATCTTCAGTGCTCTATCCAAATACTTCCTGTCCTGGAGACACAACAGAAAATGAGAGGATATTTCTTCAAAGCAGGGGAATTCCTGTTAACCACTTCCTACCCAACCTGTACCTCCTTGGGTTTCAGTGGTTATACCGGGATGATGCCTGCACCCACAGGCATCATCCCGGTATCATTCATTTCTACCGGCGATTGTCCTTCAGGCAGAAGTGATTTGAGTGGCTAATTAGCCACTCGATCACTTCTGCGAGTGGCAGAAGGGGGTCCCACCCTCCTCCCGTCGCCTCTCCCTTGCTCTCCTGTCCCTTTGCGGAGGCCAAGAGCAATGCAGACAGTGGCAATGGCTGCCCTGTACAGAGAGACAGGAACTGAGACAGTTTCCCTCTCTCTTTAACCCTGCAAACCGGGAGCGACTTCCAGTTGCGCCCCTTTGTTTACCTGGCCACCAGCGGCAAGGAAAGCACCCAATCAAACCAATCTCTGTTTGAGCGGCTGCATAGGGGGCCAGAGGAAGCTTTTGGGTTCAAGAGACCCCCAAATCTCTCCATAAAGAGAACCTGTCACGGCCCATGCTTTTACAAGGGATGTTGTTCATCCCTTGTGATAGCAATAAAGTTAGTACAAAAAAAGTGTACAAATTTAATTAAAAAACAAAAAAGCTATTTGAAGCACCCCAGTCCCACCGTGCTTATGCGCAAATGCGAATGCATATGTTACTCCTGCATGCATAGAAAAAACGCTGCGCAAATACTGTGTGACATAAAAAATTGCAACACCCACCATTTTATTCTATAGGGTCACTGCTAAAAAATATATATATATAATGTTTAGGGGGTTCTAAGTAATTTTTTAGCAAAAAAAAAAAGTTGATTTTTACATGTAGGAGCGAAATGTCAGAAATGGCCCAGGTATGAAGTGGTTAAGGCAGTTGTCACCCAGACAGGTGTCCCCACTGAAAGATTTCCTCTCCACCCATTTCTGGTGACAATGGTAAAATTTAAGATTCCACATCATTTTCTTTGTTAATGACAGCGATCACTAGGGCAAATAGAGTGAAGGTATCCAGTGGAGACACAGACAGCAATAAACAATGATGGGGTAGTAGTTTTTCTCCACTCTATTCAAAACATAACCTCTTCTCGCCGGCAGAACGCATATATGCGGCCTCTCAGTGGGTGGGCCTTAACGTCAAGGGGCTGCATCTATGTGTACCAAAACGTAAACAATGCTGTTCCAAGAGCACACACCCTGCACACTCTCGGCACAGTTACCAGCGGGTAACAGAAAGCTTTTCGAACATGTGACCACTGTGACAACCAATCATGGTGGTCACATGACCGAAATGCCTGTCTCCCAGTGTCTGAAACCTCCTATAGGGACGGGAGAAGCTTGCACTAAGGGGTAAAAAAAATGTAGCCATTTCAACTGAGGTCACCTAATCATATCCGGCTGATACTTTGGGAGAAGTATGAAAGGTGCATTATGAAGGGGATCTGAAAACTGTGTAATTCAGAATTCTATAGTCTCACGTCTTTATCACTTCAGTATATACATAAGTCTTTTGTATCGTATAATTGTTGTGTTTTTTTGCATATGTTCTTATTGTTTAGGTCTACATTAGAAAGAAAGAGTCCTACATTGATTACCTCCCATCAACCAGTCATCCGTTCCATTACTAAAATGCCAGAGAGACCATCACCACCACATATTATTCGACCTGTTACATCAAAGGGAATCCTGCAAAGATTGCCAAATAGACCAATCCTTCTAACAGCCAGCAAGACTTCCAACACATAGGTTGGCATATGATGAGGAAAGGTGGTAACTTAACTTTGCAGACCACAGAATCTCGCTGCTGTATTGGAATATTTATCATGATTTGGAAATGTGTGTAAAAACAAGAGGAAGAATCCACAAGAGAGGAACTTTGGTCTTCCAAATAAATGCAATAACAATATTATGTGATAATCAATAATAATCTTCCAAGAAAAATGCTCTTAGGTTGGCTTATTTGTTTCACCTGTTGCACTAAAAGACATTATTAGCCTTCGTATGGGAAACACTGCAATACCGCAATAAGAAATCGTAATGCTTTATGGATAATTAATGTGGAATTTTGTACATATTGGATTGTTGATCATGCACAGTGGCAGCCCGTCCATAGAGGGTGCACGGGCGCTGCCTCCCCATCGATTTGTCTGCCCCCCTGATCTACATATCAGGGCACCAGACCATGGATTCCAATGGTGGGGGGGGGGGGTTAAAGCACCTGATTAGAGCCAGAGTCTCTAATAGGCTTCAAAAAAGGGTGGGCTCGAAGCGCAGAGCATTGCGCTCCGAGCCCACCCAGTTGTGTGACGATAGCAAATTAATTTTTGCTATTTTCACACTAAAGCTCCTCCCTGCCAAATCAGGAGGCAGGTCGTGAGACCTGTTTCCCGATCGGCCAAAGCATGAGGCAATACAGCGTCAGGTGATACTATTGGATGCCTAGCTTTTAGGCGTAATAGAGAAGGCACGTGGTGGACCCCGCCGCCCACAAGGACCGTGCTGGAGGATACCACAGCTAGCCACATAAGTGCCAGACTGGGGGGGGGGGGGGTAGTAGTGCCGCGTCCCTGGTCACCGGGATGGGGTAGCAGTGCTGCGCCAACAGCTGTCCGGGGGGGTGGTTGTTTGCCCCCCCCCCCCCCCGAAAAAACTCACCAGCCGCCACTGATCATGCAGTTACTCTATTATTGTCACATATTCTCTTTCTTATGTGTATATGTGTGACTAACAGATATGCAGACAGCAAGTGACAAAGTGGTAGTGAGGAGCTTACTATATTGTTATCAGTGAATGACTTAAACTTTTAAACTTCTTTCCAGAGACTGCTAACTGAAATATATTTATTTCATTGATTTGTATATAGTTGAAACTTTCCCCATTAGCCCTTTTTAGGGACTAATAAATATTCACACAAGCCCCTGCTGCTAAATTAGCTCACAATTCAATGTCCTTACAACAGTCATATGAAAACTGTAGACTCTCTTTAGCCCACCAGTAAATTTTAAACTGTGGAAAGAAAAACCACACAGAAAATACAGACTCCATAAAATGACCGCATCCTTGGTGGATACAAACCCGGAACCCCGACTCAGTCAAAAGGGTTAACAATAATATAGTCTTATCATGTCATTGATTTTTACAGTATGAACAATTAGCATATTTAGGAAAAAATTATATCATTGTATGTTCCAATGTTCAAATGACGAAAAGAGGGAACATCACACCTGATAAGATTTACTAAAGCTGGAGAGTGCAAAATCTGGTGCAGCTCTGCATGGTAGTCAATCAGCTTCTAACTTTCAGGTTTTTCATCTAAGCTTTGACAATAAAACCTGAAAGCTGATTGATTTCTAAGCAGAGCTGCACCAGATTTTGACCTCTCCAGTTTTGGTAAAATTCCCCCACTAGGTCTTCTAAAAACATATTTTCTTCATTCTAAATCAGCCCAGGGCTCAAGATAATACCTGACAACACTCCCCACTGTACTCACCATTTGTCAAAGAGTGCACTGTGCTTTGGCAAAGCTCAGAGGAAACGTGTCAGAGATTTATTTTGTATTCTATGTAAATTTTGAATAATGAAAAGAAGTTTTTAGAGAACATAGGGGCCTATCTTCCTTTATTTTTCTTTATCTGAACGTTGTTGTGGCTGGGAACAAGCCTGGATCTGCACCCATGTTCTGCTGGGCTGGTGATGTATGGATTGACCTGGCACAAATGTTTTATCATATTGTATGTTCCAGTACTCATAATTCATAAAATAAAATGGTTCCTCTACTAATAGAATACAAAAATAGAAGTTGGAGGATTGACAGTAAAAGAACAGGAAAATCATTGTGGGAATGGGGTTAAATCAGATGGGAGGCAAACAGATGAAGGTATGGGAGAAGCAGAGGAACTGGAGCAGCATTGTGCAATCAGGAAAACAAGAGGTAATAGAACAGTTGGGACACTTGTCTTTGGGAAGTTTGGGTGGCGTTTTACCACTATGGCTTCATTCTTTAAATGAACGTGAGTGTACGCAATGTTATATTATGAAGCACATTTTTTTTTTACCCATTTTATATATGTTTGGTAGCTGCACAATTTGTTAAAATCTTTCTATACTAAGCATAGTTAAATCACCTAATATTAACTCATCTGACCTCCTTTCCTGCTTTCCTGTTTACTTCTTGAAGCCCTGGTTCACATTGATGCTGCTTTGAAATCGCACTATTTCAAGTGAAGTAGCGCTATTTCAAACTAGCAAGGTCAGCGCAATTTCAGGTGCTACTTGATAGACATCTGTGTGTCTTCATACACACATGTCTATTGAAGTCATACCTGTAATCGGCAAAAGTAGTGCAGGAACTACTTTTGCAAATCGGTGTGGTGCAGCAAAATCTGTGTCATCGCCGCCAATAGGCTGTGACTTGTCATGCAATTTGATCTCTCAAATCGCATGACAAATCACTCCAATGTGAACCTAGGCTAAAGTGTAAGTCCACTCAAAACTCATATTGGACAGATATCAGGAAGTCCATTTGCCCCAGCTTTTTTTGTCTTTGATAAGATTTCTGCACCTATATTTTCATATCTGTTTTCCAAAGGCAGCCATTAAAAGTGGTTATCAGTCTCACCTTACATCTTATAATCTTTTTACAATGATATATTGTGCAGTATGTGGACTGAAATTTCAGATAAGAACAGTATCCAGGAAAAAAAAAAACAGTGACTGTTTCTGCCTGATTGCCTGTCACACCTGATGTCTACATACAGTGGGTAGAATGAAAAATTGTTATCAAATACTTACCTTTCTTGGCCTATCCCCATGCCAGCACACAATGGGTTATCACCTCCTCTGGAGCTCACAGGACCAACTGTTCCTAGCTAAATAAATGACGCCCCCTCCCCCATTGAAGTGTTCCATAATCTAGCCTGCAACAGGCCACTAGGGAGGGAGTCCTTTGCTGATGTGAGGATAGGCCAGGGAAGGAAAATTACGGGAAGTATTTGATAACAATTTTCCTTATTCCTGGCCATACCTCACATCAGCCCACAATGGGATATAACTAGCTGAATATATTGACGGGAGAGAACGCTTGAAAATAAATATTGACAATCAAAGAAAAACAGCCAAAGACAAAAATAATTTATATGTCTCGTCACAAAATTTGCAGAACTTGCTGACTGCATGCCTGGCTTGTACAGTCAAATTAAGGGCTAACCATCGCTCATATATCCTTCACCCCTCAGGTCGAAGGAGCTTGCCCCTGTTCCTGAGCAGGCAGGCCTACTTCCTGCATGCCAATCTAATCACCCTGGTAAACCAATAGAAGATGACTCAAGAACCTGATGGCGAAATGAAGATTGTCCACTTTCCTCATGTATTTGACCTTTGCATGTACACGGTTAGCAACTTGTGTAAGGACCTGAAGTCTTCCTGATTTGTACTCAGTGACTCAATTTGAATACTTGGAGGGACTGCCCAAGGTTTTCCTGGAAACCGGATACCACTTGGAGATGGGCATAGTGTCACTATTTCTGGTAAAAAGACACACAAGGGATCTTTGCAGGAAAGTGCTACAATCTCCAACATCCTTTTGTCTGAAGCAACCGCTGTCAGAAGAATTAATATTACCACTAGGAACTGGAATGGAAATTACACTATTAGAGCAAACGGTGCCTATACTAGTGCTCTCAGAGCCAAGCCTAAGTTCCATGAAGGGAACAAAGATTTCCTTGGTGATCGTATATGGATTACGGTCTGCATGAAGCATCTGTCCAATGGCTCTTCCATCTACCTGCAGCCTTAAAAAGAGGATAAAGGCAGAGACCTGTACTTTAATGGAGTTGTATGCCAGACCAACCTCTAGCCCTAATTGTAAAAATGTCCAGGATATTGGCTAGAGCTGAAAACACAGGAGTAAAAAAACTTTGCTGAGCAAACTTCCTTTATATCATCTCATATGTAGTGTTCATGGTATTGTGGTCTTCAGCAAGGCCTGAATCACCTCGGATGAGAATCTCTGCACCTCTGGTCCAGCCAATTCAATAGCCAGGCTATTAAGAGTCTCACTGGATTAGGGTGTTGCCATTGACATTGGCATAAAAGTTCTTGTTTTACTGAAAACGGGATTGGTGGTTCTGATGACATCTAGGGAAGCAATGAAAACCAAGGCCACCTTGGCAGGTGGAAATTTTCAGAAGAATCTTGATAATCTTGGACACTGGAGAAAGACAAACACCAATAGGAAAAAAAAATCCATGGCACTGTGAATCCATCCTCTATCACTTCACCTTTGTACCTTGTTGCAGATACCGGAAGCTGCATGTTCAATGGACTCGCTGAGAACTACATATGCCAAAGTTAGTTGAGGTACTTATTGTTGGAAAATATTTTGCCTAACTGATACGTTGGTGGACACTGCTTTCCCAGTAAGTAGACTGCCTTTAACTGCATGTAAGCCGCTCTCCGTCCAGTGAAAAGTTTATGTCGTGAAACGTAACGGGAAAAGACAGACACTTGGTGCCCTTGGTGGGCAATGTAGGCTACTGCTGTCTTGTCAATAATCAACTTCACTCAGGCCCATTGGAGAAAGATCCTGAAAGGCTTTCAATACTAGAAAAACTACCTTCCATTTAAGACAGTCAGAGCATCAGCATTCCACTAGTCTTTAACCACTTGCTTACTGGGCACTTAAACCCCCCTCAGTCCCAGACCAATTTTCAGCTTTCAGCGCTGATGCACTTTGAATGACAATTGCGCGGGCATACAACACTGTACCCAAATGAAATTTTTATCATTTTTTTCCCACAAATAGAGCTTTCTTTTGGTGGTATTTAGTTACAGCTCGGAGTTTTATTTTTTGCTAAACAAACAAAAAAAGATGCAAAAAAAAAAAAAAAATCATGTTTTAATAGTTTGTTATAAAATTTTGCAAACGGGTCATTTTTCTCCTTCATTGAAGTGCGCTGATTAGGCGGCACTGATGGCTGCATTGGTGGGCACTGATGGGCTGCATTGGTGGGCACTGATGGGCTGCATTGGTGGGCACTGATGGGCTGCACTGGTGGGCACTGATAGGCATAGTTAAGGCGGCACTAATAGGCACAGATAAGGCGGCACCGATGGGCACAGATAAGGCGGCACTGATGGGCAAAGATGGGCACAGATAAGATGACATGGATGGGTGGCACGGATAAGTGGCACGGATGGGTGGCACGGATGGGCACTGATAGGTACCACTGATAGATGGGACTGATGGGCACTGATAGGTGGCACTGATAGGTGGCTCTGATAGGTGGCACTGCTGGGCACTGATGGGCGGCACTGCTGGGCACTGATGGGCGGCACTGCTGGGCACTGATGGGCGGCACTGGGGTGCAGCACCTTTGAGGGCACATTGTGGGCACTGTGGGTGGCACTGTTGGTGGCACTGCTGGATGGCACTGTGGGTGGCACTGTGGGTGGCACTGTGGGTGGCACTGTGGGCACTGATGGGGGGCACTTACTTTTATTCAGGATGGCACTGCGGTGGGCAGGTGGGCACTGGCAGGGGGCAGGTGGTCAGCTGTATTGCTGGCCGTGATCGGGACTGATGTCCCGATCACGGCCGCCGGTGATCGGCTTTTTTTTTCTCTCCTCGCGCTGTCAGCGCGAGGAGGAATAATAGCCGATTACCGGCTCCGTTCTATCACATGATCAGCTGTCACGTGATAAGGGGTCGGGATCGACCTCTTGCACGGATCGGTGATCAGGCGAGTCTCACGGACTCGCCGATCACAGAGCGCGCCGCGCGCGCCCCTCAGGGCGCGCGCAGGCCGCTCGTACCCGGGACGACGTCAATAGACGTCGTCCCGGAAAAGTAGATCCGCGCTAATGCCGTCATTTGGCAATAGCGCGGATCCCAAGTGGTTAATGGCCTTGCATTTGTCTCCTCAGACTAAAGGCAGACTGGCATCCAATGTTAGAATTATTCCATCTCCTGGGCTGAGAGGCGTACCACAAAAGAGGCACACTGGTGTCTAAAACTCCAGTTCTTGCTAATTTGTGCAGACACAAAGGGGTTGATTTACTAAAGGCAAATACACTGTGCACCTTGCAGCTGCTCCAGAGCTTAGTAGATGAGGTAAAGCTTCACTTTGCAAAGAATACCCAATCACGTGCAAGGGAAATGTAAAAAACACATGATGCAATTCAGCAGAGCTTCTGCTCATTTATAAGACCCCATTCACACCTGAGCATTTTGTAGCTTGAAGCCTGAAGCTACAAAACGCTGGAGGGGAAAAATGTATTATTCTCAATGGAGATGGTTCACATCTCCACTCCATGTCGCCTGAAGCCGAACGCCTGAAGCTCAAAACAAGTTCCGGACCCTTTTTTGTCGCTCGAATTGAGCAGATTTGGACATTTTTCTTCTTTTAACATTGGTGACCTTTTGCCCTGCACAAAATCGCGGTAAAAAAGCTGCAAATCGTGGTAAAAAAAGCAGCAAAAACGCACGATTTTCTGCGTGAAAACGCTACACTCAGGTGTGAATGCAGCCTTAAGCCCTGGAGTAACTTCTCTCGCAGAGTGCAACTGCACTTTGCAAAGTACACAGTCTATTTTCATTTAGCAAATCAACCCCAAAGACTTTTTAATCCAAAGGCAGCCCATCCTATTGACTGAGGAAAGCAAATTGAAAAGCCCCCAATGTGCCACCTGGCACAAGGCAGCACTGAAAATGTAAAATGTCCCAATGGGCACAGTGCAATCCCTCGCTGACATAAATGCTGTCTTCATGATTCTTCGTAGGCAGATTTTCATTTTGCAAAGTTTGCAGTTTTGAAAAACCACTCGACTTATCCGGGCATGAAAAACTACTCAAAGATCCTTCATAGCTTAAGAACGGGTTAACTGCTTTTCCTGGTTGTTCACTAGTTGACTGAAGGATTTCTAGGACAAAGTTGTGATGCTTTGCCAGCTCCTGGCTTACACCTCCGACAATCAAAACATTGTCCAAGTAGTGGCAGAGCCTTAGGCCGGGTTCACATTGCAGCGATGCGGGAACGCGGCAAATCCGCGGCGGGTTCCCACATCGCATACCTCCCGGTGGCAGTTCACACTGCCCTATGCGGACTGCTGGGAGTGTCAGTGAAACATTAATGACACCCCCAGATCAGTTTGCATATCGCAGTGCGATCTGCAAACTCGGACAGGAATCGGATCGCATGGTGTGAACACCCATGCGATCCGATTCTGCTGCAGACCAAAAAAAGGGTCCTGTGCGAGTTTGGGCCGGGTGCGATGCGAATTCAGCCATACTATCTGTATGGCTGAACTCGCATCGCACAGAGATCGGATGTGATTTTCACTGCAGTGCGGTGCGAATCACATCCGGTTCTCGTAACCACTGCAGTGTGAACCCAGCCTTAACCCCAAAGACAACTTACTGCCAACAAAATGTTCAAAAAGTTTGTTGGTGCCGTGCTAATTCTAAAAATGACAAACATCTGAACTGGAAGTGACAGCAGGTCACTGCAAACCTCAGATGTCTCTGCTGTTACACACCAATTGGTATATGGAAGTATATGTCAGGCAGGTCAATTGACTCTAACCAATCCTCATGCTAAACTTTCGCCATGATTGTTTGCACAGACTCTATCTTGAACCTTTATTTATGTATCCATTCGATTTCTTCAAACCCAGACAGTAGGGAAAGCTCCTGATGCCTTGGGTACTAGAAAGAATGGGGAGAAACACCCAGATTTGTTCTTTTGCTGGCAGTAGCACTTGTTGCAGTATAATTCTTATATGTAACCTTGCAGTAATTCTTTCTTCTTGAGATCTGTTGGTCATGAATGAAAGGATTTGGTGATTGTACTCACAGCTAACTGTCTTTGATGTTTGTTGCCAAAACCCTCCCAAAAGGAGGCTATCCTGGCTCCCACTGGAAGACACTGGTTGGGCCCACCTTCAAAAGACTTTCCAAATGTCTAGCAGCCTTCTCTGGGTTGGATTTCATGTAAACAGGAAGTTTGAGCCCCCCTTCACTGTGATCTGGTACATTTTAGCCCGGACTATACGATTTAGCCTCCTGAACCCTTCTGAAGATCGACTGACTTGAACAAAAACGGCTGCTTCCTCTTATTAGACTGTGGCCACATTCTGGACATTTCTTCTGTCACTCGCTTCATTCACCGTTTTGCCAAACAACAACCTCCCATTATGGAGAATGTTACAAAGGGCTTGTGTGGAAGCTTCAGCCACCCTCCAGTGGCGCAACCACAAAGCACTCATGGCTCAGACTGAATGCGCCAGCCCTAGAACTAGGTCTATTAAAGCCTTGGCCAAAAGTCAGCAGCCAGGTTCAAGTCCTCCAGAACCATGCCCACGTCTGCAGGTTCCCCTTGAATTAAAGGTAATTTCTTATTGCTTTAAACATCACTGTTAACCTCCCTGGCGGTATGATTATATCAGATTTTAGGTGCTGAAAGCGGTACAATTATTTTGCATGGAAATTTGGCGTTTTATATTGTAGGCCTGCAATTCTTAGAAATAACTCACATTTTTTCCCCTCTTTTTTTCTTAACCTTAAATAAGGACATGTGTGTTCCAGCATGTTTTTGATGCACAGGAAAAATGCAGCATGTTCTTACAGTAAAAGCTTTTAGACCTTTTACTGTAAATTGGTCTTCTTATCAGATCTCTCCCATTCTTCATCAATGAGCTTTTAACGCTCTGTCTATATGGGAAAAGAAGGCCCTTCCTTTTTCACATTTAATAGAAATATCTGCATTGTTTTTCGCGATGGTTGGGCCTGAGTCTTGCCTGTTGCATAGATATTTGCCACATACTTTCCGCTACAGCCTCTAGGTTTTGAAGTTTGTGCATCTGCTTCCTTATCCATTGTCGTTTGAGGCAATTCATGCCAATTGACTTCCCATCACTGCATGGCTGGGCAAAGCATTTTCTATTGCGCTGATTTAAATGCATGTGAGCCATTGCCACATGAGTTGCTTGAGGAGCATGAAAGCCACCCTGGTCGGGAATGTGAGGCATGCAGATTGTCTTGGTCAGGAGATGACCAGTGGCGGGTCTTATGTTTTCTGGAGTGTTTACGTTTAGGGCTTCTGCTCCTAAAGTCATGCAAAACACCATACTTTTTTATTCCTTGAGCACTCTTTTGAAGACATGTCCCACTCCACCCCCATGTACCTTTTGCTAGTCTTCTGTGCCACTGGCAAGTGTGGTGAGCTCATATTTGCAAAAAAAATATGGAAAAAATCATAATTCTCTTACCAAGAAAAAATAGGTACACTGTCCCTTTAAGACCCATCTACTTTCATTCACTTACTTCAGAAGCAGTAGCAGGTAAGGTCAGGCAGCCTTTCTGAGGCAGACAGGAGGCACAGAATCTGAGACAAAACCAGTCAGACTGTCTAACCCCTGGGAAAACAGCACAGCAGGGGAGCAAACAGCAACAAGTCTTTACCACACAAGGGAAAACTGGCAGGACTGCAGAGAGAGGAGAGAAACCAATTCCTCTGCTGGCTCTAAGACTGTTTAAGCTGCTGCTTGGGGACTGGTGGTCACTACCCCACGCCGCCCATCTCCCTGCCTTCTGTGACATCATCCACCACCGTTCTCAGGCTGAAGCCAAAGCCAGGAGAGCAGTGCGGCACGCTGCCTATACAAAAGAGGAAAAACCCCAATGGTGATATTGCAGAGCTTACTAATACTACACCTGTAGAATGTTTGTGCTATCTAAGCAACCTTGCCCGCGGCCCGGCACAAAGGACACCTAGTTTCAGGAGGCTTTACCATCTGAAATTCAGGGTCTTCCAACTCCATGAGAGGCTGAACATGGAGGGGTGGTGCGGTAGGGGGGGATATCCTTGTAGCAACCAAGTACTTATCACTGCAATCCACAGGTGGCCTGGAGCATGACCAAAAAATAACACTTAATTTGGGGGAGGGGGCTGTCTTTTATTTAGCAAGGAACAGGTGGTCCTGTGAGCTCCAGAGGAGGCGTTAGCCCATCGTGTGCTGACGTGAGGTATGGCCATAAAAGAAAATAATTACCCCCCCCCCCCTATAAAATAATTCGATTTTGTTGCTTTACAGCCTGAAATGACAGACACAGTTTTTTGTTTTATCCAGCTGTATTTACTCAGCGCAACTTATGACATCCAAGTGAGAGATATAACACCAACATTTCAGAATAAAAAAATAAAAATAAATAAAAAAACAGAATCACTGAGTTGGGAAAAGGATCACTCCTCCTAAAAATTACTTAATAAACTCAACCAGGTGTAGCTAATTACACTCCTAATGGCACACAAAGCCATTTGACTTCAATTGTGATGAGCTGTGTGTCAGTTTGATTAGCTCAACATGAATAGTGCTTTCCTGGAGCATTTCAGTCCCTGGTAGTGCAGCTGAAGCAAGCGATCAACAATGGGTGGCAAGGCACTGTCAAAAGTTGTGGACAGGCACATGTCAGGAGATGGGTACAAAACACGTCCCCTTCAAAACTTCCTCTGTCCTAATTTCAGGCTTGAAAGCAACAAAATGTGATTATTTTAAAGGGGACGTGATTCTTTCCTATACCCACTGTATATATGAATACCAGTTCTAGGTCGATTGAAATGTCAAACCTAAAATAAATGCTCCTAGGTTGTTTTCTTATTTGCTCAAACCTATATTCATATCTGTATATTGAGATTAGAAATGTAATTTTGCTTAATTTTGGATGTACATTGATGAAATGACATTCAAACGAGATGTGTTACACTGGAAAAATAAAGTCAATCATATTTTTCTACTTGTATGAATAAAGCTATTTTTTTAATAATTTGTAAGAATCTCATGGAATTCTATTTGTTAAAATGCCTGACAGCTTAGCACAACATCAACGGAAATACATATTTTCATTTGATTAAAGCAAAGGAGTAGGTGTGGGGTATACGTGCAACAATGAGTCCCCTGGTTCCACTCCAAGTTCAGAACCCAGTGGCCTACAATATCGCTACTACATTATCCCTCTATTTCAGCTCCCCCATGCCTGAAAATATTCCACCATTTTGTTTAGATCTGTACTATCATAACTATGCAGAACAGTTTGAGACCATACCCAAGAAAGGAATAAAGTGTTATTAAACCCAAGCATTTTAATTCCAGCTTACCAGTTTTAGGCTTTACTTCTTCTATTTACATTTGGTGATCCAGCCAGTGAGCCTGTTTTTCACAAGACCAAACTCTCTTCCAGATGTATCAGTTACAGAGATGACACAAAACCATTTACCACTGACAGGGGTGCTTTCAATGATTAGCTTTTTTTAAATTTATTTATGTGAAACCTTCATCCCAAAAAAGAGCAAAAACTGCTGTGACTGCTTATAAAATATTAGATAGAGTTTGGCATTAATTAGTTTAAATATTTAAATCTTCTAGTACGATTAACATGCCCCTCCCCCTAGACTGGCAATGCAGCTGTCCAAAGGCGCCCCTTATACTCCTTCATCCAGAGCGGGACATACTACAAGCGGTCCCCATCTTACAAACATCCGACTTACAGATGACTCCTACTTACAAACGGAGGGAGACAACAGGAAGTGAGAGGAAGGGAAATTCTCTCCTGTAAGTTAATATAGGAAAAATGTTTCTCCACTGATGCTTTATCACCAGTCCATGTTTCCCTAAAAAACCCAAATTTTCTAAATCCAATTGTCATTGGGACAGAAAGTGAGGTGAAATCTTCTGAACAGGGGCACAGACAGCAAAACAAATGTTACAGTGGTGATAACCCTTCCCTATGCTATCTAAAAAACGTGGCTGGAGCTACACTTAAAAAATGTACATGTTTCGACTTACATACAGATTCAACTTAAGAATAAACCTACAGTCCCTATCTTGTTTGTAATCTGGGGACTGCCTGTAATACTGTAGGTGTGCTATTGGGCAGATCAGCAGGTGAAAAACGGAAGGAAAAAAAACGAAAAAAGAAAAATAATGCAGCCATCACATCTATTGATTGGTAAGCTGTAATATATTACATTTTTGGTTTTGGGTTGAATACCACTTTAACATCATATGTAACATAATTTGCTAAGCAAATACAAAGGCCTCGTAACAGAAACATATGAATTTCAAAGGCTAATAAAGTAATAATCAAGCAGCCAGGGCTAAATTTGATTCCAAAGATTATTGATTCCACAAGAAAGCAACGGGCTGAAAATGCATTTTGGAGATGCTAGAACTATATGAAGAAATAGACATATTTTATACATTTTTCATATGGAGGTTTAACCAATTCCCACCCGGCCAATGCACATATACGGCCGGGTGGGAGCCGTCTACTCCTGATAGGACGTTCAGGAACGTCCATCAGGAGGAGCGGGATCGCGCGCGCCCGTGCCCGCGCAGCGGCGCGATCCCGATGCGCCCGTGTCACCGGGACACGGCGCATCTCAGATCGGCAGGAGGGCTCTGTGATTGGCCCTCCTGATCACATGACGGCCGTGTCCAATCACGGCCGTCATGTGATGTAAACAAACAGCCGGTTGCTAGGCAATCGGCTCCTCCTCTCCTCACACAGAAGTCATCGCTGAGGAGAGGAGAGCAGATTGCTGCAGCCGGCTGATGATCAGTGAGTATGAGCTGTTTTTTACAGCTTTTTACTCACTGATCTTCAGTCTAGTGTAAACACACAACACACCACACAGTGTAAACACAGTCCCCACATATGTCCCCATAACACACATGTCCCCAAAACATACATGTCCCCAAAAAATAAAAACACATGTCCCTAATAATAAAAACATGTCCCCTACATATGTCCCACTAAAATCACTTGTCCCAATGATTATGTGCACACATATGTACGTGATCACCTGCACACATATGTACATGATCATTTGCGTACATATGTCCGTGATCACACAAACCAATTATTATACACTTAACGGAATTTTTTTTACCAAAAACATGTAGCAGAATACATTTTGGCTTAAATTTATGACAAAATTTGATTTTATTGGATTTCTTTTAAAATAGAAAAAAGAAAATATAGTTTTTTTTCCAAATTTCCGCTTTTTTGCGCTTATATCGCAAAAAATAAAACACGGAGTCGTGAATAAATACCACCAAAATAAAGCTCTATTTGTGCGAACAAAATGATAAAAATTTCATTTGGGTACAGTGTAGCATGACCGCGCAATTGTCACTGAAAGCGCTAGAGCGATGAAAGCTGAAAATTGGGCTGGGAAGGAAGGGGGCGAAAGTGCCCTGTATTGTAGTGGTTAAGGATGAATAAGCCTCAAAACAGAGGTGAAGCTCAGGACATTCACATTAGTCTTCAAACAGAACATACTGCATTTTTTATGACCCTGTTAGAGATCTGTAAACAGGTTGTTTGATAAACTGGATATATAAAGCCAAGGATAAATATATTTTCTGGTCTGTAAACAGAATTTATTTGAGAAGCCTTGGATTAGTACTAAAACTTTGGAAAAATGGCAAACTCAATTGTTTTTCCCCAGGTGAGAAATGCCATTTTCAAACAGTCTTAAGCCTCATACACACGATCGGACTTTGTACAAACTTTCCCGTGGATTTTTGTACAAAGGGCATCCGCCCTGAACTTGTATTGCATACACACGATCAGACTTTTTCAGCCAACTTTCACTAAATCAAGTGGTTTTTCTGCTCTTTACCGCCACCTTTGGTCAACTTCTGTATTGTTGTCTGATCTTTTGCATTGGTTCTGAGCATGTGTGTTTGTACTTTGTACAAAAGTCCTATGGTTTTCTGTACACACGATCGGACTTTGCTCCATCGGACGTTTGTTGCTGGAAAGTTTGTCTGATCACACAGCCAACAAAAGTCCAATGAAAACTGAAAAAGTTTGTCCGATGGAGCGTACAAATGGTCGGATGTTGCCTTTAAAACAGCTCATTTGCATGTTTGTTTTTAAAAAGTCTGATCATGTGTATGGGCCTTTACAAGAAAACCTTGGGGGGAATATTTACCAAGCTGGACAATTCTAAAGCCTCATACACACGATTGGACTTTGTACAAACTTTTCCGTGGACTTTTGTACAAAGGGCGTTGGCCGTAAATTTGTATTGCATACACACAATCAGACTTTTTTGGCAACAAACACGAACGTAGTGACGTTTCAACGTACTGACGACACTTCAAAAGAGGACGTTCAATTACTCCAGTGTCACCCTTTGGTCAACTTCTTTATTGTTGTCTGATCTTTTGCATTGGTTCTGAGCATGCGTGTTTGTACTTTGTACAAAAGTCTGATGGTTTTGTGTACACACAATCGGACTTTGCTCCATCGGACTTATGTTATCAAAAAGTTTGAGAGATATAGACTGGAAGGTCTGGTCCCCAAACCAGAGCTACCAAAAACAAAAAAGAGCTGGCGGACTGAATGTATTTCTCTGATGTTCATTATGTATATTTATACCTCTTTACAGATGTATGTATTTCCTGAAGAAGTTATAGCGAAACTAGTAGAAATACGTCACCACCTGTACCAGTTTGTGAATTGTTAAATGGTTTTATTGTATTAATAAACATTGTCTGTATTTTAATTTTGGTTTAATAGTTTTGTATCAATTTTACAACATGTACCGCAATAGTCCGCCAGCTCTTTTTTGTTTTTGGTAGCTCTGGTATGGGGACCAGACCTTCCAGTCCATATCTCTCATATTTTTGGATGATGGTACAATTCATCAACATATCCAGTTGGCATAATTGATGAGGTCACTTATCTTTCTGTTGTCAAAAAAGTTTGTCCGTTCGCACAGCCAACAAAAGTCCGATGAAAACCGAAAAAGTTTGTCCGATGGAGCGTACACACGATTGGATTGTTGCCTTAAACCAGCTAATTTGCATGTTTGTTGTCAAAAAGTCCGATCGTGTGTATGGGCCTTAAGAGGACAGGCAAATAAACATCTGGCTTACCTCCTAAAATTCCTCACCATTTAGGAATAAAGCTCGGGTATCATTTATCATATATGGACACTTATAATACATGGACACTATATAACAAAGATCCCACAATGAATATTATCATAAATATTGATGTACAACCTCCATAGGCCATACTATGCCTAAAGGGAACTGTAAAACGTATGTTTATATTTATGATAATATTTTACTAAGAACAGCACCATCTCTGCATAGATCTAAAAGTGTGTGAATATAAGACTATACCACATACATTATATGCCAGGAAATAGATCAAGTCATGATTGTATTTTCTGATGGCATAATAATCATCTATGGGTAATATGTATTCATTTGATTAGGAAATATTCCATATGTAGGAATGGTTTAAATATACAAATTATTGTGTTTGGAGATGTATAGTATAACTATCTATCTATCTATATATATATATATATATATATATATATATATCCATATAGCTTTCTGCTTCTACCTAAATGTGTAATTAATCAGAATATATATTTATAGGTAAAACCTTTTTTTTTACTAATCAATATCATTTTCAATCATCAATATAATCAATATAATTTGTAAAGCGCTGCGTAAACGGAGTTATAGAAATTGTGTATAATAATAGTAATAATTTGCTGCATTAGAAACGTATACTCATCTAAATGGCATTACCAGATCTCCTGAACATTACAGATATATATTAAAAATATCACATGGCCACGCCTGTACCATGAGATAATGGCCATTCTTACGACAAATCATTTATGGGAATAATTCAGAACAAATATTTCTGCCCTAGGATGACATTTGGTGGTTAAAAGAGGTAAACAAGGAAGTTCTATTTTATCTGCATTAACCAGTGAAAATAAGTTCCACCTTCTGGGCTACACTTATTATAATTTTTATGAGCTTATTGTCCAGAGTATATAGGACCAGGAGAGGAAGCCATAAAAACAACACATTTCAGCTCAACACTCATCGCTTAATACATTGGACTCATCAATTCACATCACATTCATCACCGCATGCACTTTCATACATACCCGCATCATCACGCCTCATACTCTGATATTTTAAGGTTGCAAGACGCAGCTCCTCCTTAACAAGCCACGATTTTGGGTAGGGTAGCCGTCTTAAGGGACTCTGGTAATGAACATTGTGAGCCAGCAGCCATTTTGGAAAGTTAATTATGTTACATTGATCTTTCCTGATTAATTTATTATTTGCATATACTGACTATTGAGTATTCATGATATTTAGATTATTATTCCCCAGAGATGACAATAATTGTAGATTTTTCTTTAACTTTATTTAAATTTTTTCTCTAAATCTTATCATCTCGTTTGGTGCTATATTAGCATACCGGCTTTACTCTTACTCCAGCTGCAAAGGGGTAATTGTTGGCTATGCAAATCGCAGACGTTTTTGTCTGATGCCGCGTACACGCGATTGGAATTCCAGCCAGAAAAAGAACGATGAGAGCTTTTCATCGGAAAATGCGACCGTGTGTATGCTCCATCGGAATTTAGCTGTCCGAATTTCCGCCAGCCAAAATTTGATAGCATGTTCTTAATTTTCCTGACGGAAAAACTTTCTATCGGTAATTCCGATCGTATGTATGCAATTCCGACATTCCAAAAATCACGCATGCTCAGATTCAACTACGAGACAGAAGCTATTGGCTACTGGCTATTGAACTTCCTTTTTCTAGTCCCGTCGTATGTGTTGTACGTCACCGTGTTATAAATGATCGGAATTTGATGTGACCGTGTATAGGCAAGACAGCTTGAGCCGAATTCCGTCGGAATTCTGTCGGGAAAACCATCAGAGCTTTTTCCGACGAGAATTCCGATCGTGTGTATGCGGCATGATAATTATATATTGTGAGGGGTTAGCTCGGCAGCGGGTGTGTGTGACCCCCTGGATGGGTTCACAACACAAAATCAGGCACAGCAGACAGCGTTGTAGGTGCAAAAAACAAAAGATGCGGTTTATTTATGCTACATGCAGTGATACATATAACAGCCAAACAAAAATAAAACATGAAAATAAATCCTGGTCAGCTTGACCTCTAACTACACACTTAGATTCCCTGTCTAACAACTGAGTGCAGCCTTGTGCTGCACCAGTCCCTGTCTCTGTTGTAGAGGTTTGCCACACAGGCGTTAACTCACCGCACAGAACAGATATCACACTCCCCAGTCTATACAACACAAAACTGGTTCCAGGGTGGAGCATCTCCCTAAGCATGCTGGGGTTTTTTGTAGAGGTCTTAATGAGCCCACTTACTTCAGCTGGGCTCATTAACTCTTCCCCTCTAATTGTACAAGTCTGCATAAAGCCTGAATCTAGGGCACACATATTTCCCATCCTGGATACAACCAGGTGACTTTACCTGCATGCTGCCACATACCCCCCCCCCTCTTGTTTCAACCTTGGGGTTGTAACACAAGCAGTCAGACACACATGTATCCGAGACAAAGCATCCGCATTCCCCATTTTAACACCAGGGCGATGCTTAACTGTAAAGTTAAATTCTTGTAGGGCCAGGAACCACCTATTTACCCTTCTATTGGTCTCCTTGTTCTGAGCCATCCACTTTAAAGGAGTGTGATCAGTCACCAGGTCAAAGTGCCTACCTAGCAGATAGTACCGAAGGGAATCTAGAGCCCACTTCACTGCTAAACATTCCTTCTCAATCGTGGCGTAATTTACCTCATGGGACTTCAACTTCCTGCTGAGGTAAATGACTGGGTGCTCTTCCCCGTTCCAGACCTGGGATAACACTGCTCCTAACCCAACGTCTGATGCATCAGTTTGTACAACAAAGTCCTTAGAGAAGTCTGGTGAGTACAACACTGGCTGGCTACATAAGGCTGTTTTTAAGGGCTGAAATGCTTCTTCAGCCTCTGGGGACCATTTAACCATGACAGACTCTTTCCCTTTTGTCAGGTTGGTGAGGGGCACAGCCTGAGAAGCAAAATGGGGAATGAATCGTCGATAATAGCCAGCGATTCCCAGAAAGGCTCGTACCTGTTTCTTGCTGTTGGGACGTGGCCAACTCTGTATGGCCTCGACTTTATTGACTTGGGGTTTTATCACCCAATAGTGTACCCAAGATATTTGGCCTCCTCCTGTCCAATGGTACACTTCTTTGGATTGGCCGTAAACCCAGCTTCCCGGATAGAGTCTAGGACTGCTTGTACTTTCGGCAAATGTGAGACCCAGTCTGTGCTATGGATAGTCACATCATCCAGGTAAGCTGCAGCATATTTCTGATGGGGCCTCAGAATCTTATCCATTTTCCGCTGGAATGTTTCCGGTGCATTCTGTAACCCAAACGGCATTCTCTTATATTGGAATGCCCCATCTGGGGTTACAAACGCAGTTTTCTCCTTGGCCGACTCGGCCAGGGGAATTTGCCAATACCCTTTGGTGAGATCAAGAGTTGTCATATATCGGGCTGTTCCCAGCCGGTCAATCAACTCATCTATACGCGGCATGGGGTAGGTGTCAAATTTTGTAACTTTATTTAATTGTCGAAAATCGTTACAAAACCGCCAGCTCCCATCAGGTTTGGGTACTAGTACGATAGGACTGGACCAGTCACTCTGGGACTCCTCTATCACACCCAATTCCAACATCCTTTGAACCTCCCCACGTATTGCCTCCAGTCGGGCCTCTGGTATTCTATAAGGTTTTAGTTTTACCCTTTCTCCTGGCGGGGTGATAATGTCATGCTCTACGCCAGATGTTTGTCCCGGAAGCTCAGAGAAAATCTCTTTGTTACGAAGTACAAACTCTTTAACCTCCTGTTGTTGGGGTTTCGATAAGGTGTCTGCTATTCCAACCTCAGGAACTAAGCAATCAGGCTGTACTTGTGACAAAGTCTCTGCAACTAGGGATTCCCTATCCCTCCAGGCTTTCAGCAGATTGACGTGATAGATCTGCTCCGGCTTTCGCCTTCCTGGCTGTCTAACCCTGTAGTTCACCTCACTAATTTTTTCAATTACTTCATATGGACCTTGCCATTTGGCCAGAAATTTGCTTTCAACCGTAGGGACTAGCACCAAGACCCTATCCCCCGGGGAAAAAGTACGGGTCTTGGCCCCACGGTTGTACACTCTCTGCTGTGCTAACTGCGCTTGGATTAAATGTTCCTTTACAATTGGCATTACCTGTGCAATTCTATCTTGCATCAGGGCGACATGCTCAATCACGCTCCTGTGAGGAGAACTCAAATTTTCCCAAGTTTCCTTGGCGATATCCAGCAGCCCTCTTGGGTGTCTCCCATAGAGCAACTCGAAGGGTGAGAAACCCGTAGAGGATTGGGGTACCTCCCTAATGGCAAACATTAGATAGGGTATTAGACAGTCCCAATTCTTTCCATCTCTATCCACCACCTTCTTTAACATTTGTTTAAGGGTTTTGTTGAATCTTTCAACCAACCCATCTGTTTGGGGGTGATACACAGATGTACGCAATTGCGTCACTTTGTACAACTTGCATAATTCTTTCATAACCCGGGACATAAAGGGTGTACCTTGGTCCGTAAGCAGTTCCTTACAAATACCCACACGGCTAAAAACAAGAGATAGCTCTTTGGCTATGGTTTTGGCCGAGGTATTTCGGAGAGGAATTGCTTCCGGATAACGGGTGGCATAGTCCAATATAACCAAAATGTACTGATGCCCCCTGGCGGACTTCATTATCGGACCTACCAAATCCATTGCGATCCTTTCAAAGGGGACCTCAATGATAGGAAGAGGTACCAGCGGGTTACGGAAATGTGGCATAGGTGCCGACTTCTGACACACAGGGCAGGAGGAACAATAATTTTCTATTTCCTTTATGACCCCAGGCCAATAGAATCTCTGCAATACCCTCTCTCTGGTTTTCTCTGTCCCCAGATGACCTCCCAGAATGTGCCCATGAGCCAATTCTAACACCAACTTCCTGTAAGGTTTGGGCACTACAAGTTGCTCAATGGTTTCTTCTGCCCTTTGAGCCACTCGATACAGCAGGTCCCTTTCCATAGTGAAGTAAGGATAAGGGCAAGTCTTATCTGGGTTCACTAACTCGCCATCTATTTTCACCACATTTTCCCGTGCCCTTATTAGGGTGGGGTCTTTTAACTGTTCTGTGGCAAAATTTTCACTGTGAACCTCAAGATCCGAAAACTCCACAGACGGCATGTTTTCATCTGAGGATGTTGGCTCCTCCCCAGTTTCTCGAGTTTCCCCCCGCCAATACCGACAAGGGAAATTCAGGAGAGTCCTCACCACTCCCAGAAGAATTCTGGTCATCTTCCTGGTTTATAGGGGCACCAGTGGGGGGCTCAGGACAATCCCAGAGTTCCCAGAATTTTGGAAAATCCCTTCCCACAATAGCATCATGTGGTAAGTGAGACACTAACCCCACCTGATGAGAGAGGTTACCTTTGGGGGTCTCAAAAAACACTGAAGTTACAGGATACTCTCGGGTGTCCCCATGCACACAAATAACAGCCACCCTGTTCTTCCCAGAGACCTCTGTAGTAACTAATTCAGCTTTTATCAATGTTACCAGGCTACCTGAATCCAGCAACACATCAACATTTCTACCATTAATACACATTTTACATAAATGTTTCTCAGGTCCCCGAATGGCAGTGCATGCAACTGTCGCAAACAGCGACTGACGTCTCTCCCTTATAAAGTCACATTGCATAGGCTCATCCACAACGGGGCAATTGGCTGCAATATGTCCCTCTTGCCGGCAGCGGTAGCAAATAATCTTTTTCCCTGTCTCTTGCAGCCTGGGCTTCCTGGGCTGCTCCCACCAGACCTTAGGTAGAACTCCCACCCTCTCACTCTCTCCACCCTCACCCCTTGGAGTCATCTTACCCGCCACTGGGGATGATCTGGTCTTAGGGTGGAAAGTCCGTGAGTCCCTGGAAGAGGTGGTCAGGTTCTCTGTAGCCAAGTACCTCTCAACCAGATCCACAAGTTTATCTGCATTTTCTGGGTCTCCATGGCTTACCCATTTTTGGATGGCAGTAGGAAGAGCTCTCAGGAAACGATCCATGACAACACGTTCCACAATGTTTGGTGCGGTCAAAGTCTCTGGCTGCAGCCACTTCCTGCTCAGGTGAATGAGATCATACATTTGAGACCTGGGGGGTTTTCCAACCTGAAAAGTCCAATTATGCACATGCTGAGCCCGGACGGCCAGGGTGACACCCAGCCGTGCCAATATTTCTGTTTTTAGCACCACATAGTCTTTTGCTTGGTCAGGCTCTAGGTCATAATAAGCTTTCTGCGATTCCCCAGTTAACAGAGGGGCCACCAGTCCAGCCCATTGCTCCTTGGGCCACTTTTCCCTTTCAGCAGGCCTTTCAAATGTGGTCAAAAACACCCCCGGATCATCCTCTCCAGTCATTTTTGTCAATAAACGGCTCACACCAAAGGATGCGGTATTATTGTAACCACTTGCTTCATTGGTCTGCGGACGTTGCTGTATTAATGTCTCTATTTTCTGTTGAAAACTCTGCTCTTGCTTCTGCAACAGGTCTATAAAGCGGGCTTCAGATTGCTGCTGTGCTTGTTGCTGAGCTTCCAGACTCTGCAGGTGAGCTTTCTGCTGGGCTGCAAGGCTCTTTTGTAAAGCCGCATTTGTTTGCTGCTGATTTGCATTTGCTAGAGCCAGCTGTCTCAGTATCTCCTCCATGCTGGCCTTTAAAAAAAATTGAAAAAAAACTGCCAAAATTCTCCACCAACTGTGAGGGGTTAGCTCGGCAGCGGGTGTGTGTGACCCCCTGGATGGGTTCACAACACAAAATCAGGCACAGCAGACAGCGTTGTAGGTGCAAAAAACAAAAGATGCGGTTTATTTATGCTACATGCAGTGATACATATAACAGCCAAACAAAAATAAAACATGAAAATAAATCCTGGTCAGCTTGACCTCTAACTACACACTTAGATTCCCTGTCTAACAACTGAGTGCAGCCTTGTGCTGCACCAGTCCCTGTCTCTGTTGTAGAGGTTTGCCACACAGGCGTTAACTCACCGCACAGAACAGATATCACACTCCCCAGTCTATACTACACAAAACTGGTTCCAGGATGGAGCATCTCCCTAAGCATGCTGGGGTTTTTTGTAGAGGTCTTAGGCCGGGTTCACATTGCTGCGATGCGGGAACGCCGCGAATCCGCGGCGTTTTCCCGCATCGCATACCTCCCGCCGGCAGTTCACACTGCCCTATGCGGACGGCTGGGGGTGTCAATGTTATGTTAATGACACCCCCAGATCCGTCGGCATATCGCAGTGCGATCTGCCGACTCGCACAGGAATCGGATCGCATGGTGTGAACCCCCATGCGATCCGATTCCGTTGCGGACCCAAAAAAGGGTCCCGTGCGAGTTTGCTGCGGGACCGCTGCGAGTTCAGCCATACTATCTGTATGGCTGAACTCGCAGCGCTACGGAGATCGGATGTGATTTGCTGTGCGAATCACATCCGGTTCTCCCCCCGCAGCGGTGTGAACCCAGCCTTAATGAGCCCACTTACTTCAGCTGGGCTCATTAACTCTTCCCCTCTAATTGTACAAGTCTGCATAAAGCCTGAATCTAGGGCACACATATTTCCCCATCCTGGATACAACCAGGTGACTTTACCTGCGTGCTGCCACAATATATTCTATAATTCTATATATATGGTTTTAATGTACACAGAGAGAAGAAATAGATAAGGATTAAAGATTCCCTATTTAGTCTGTATCTGTATTCATATACATTGATGTGTGCTTTTAAAAATAAATTTGATTGATAAAACAACTCATTATTATCATTTGGGAAATGATTCTCAAACGCACATAACACTTAGCCCCTTTAACGCCGACCATAAACATGAGTCTAACAGCTGCAGTGTACATGAAGCCTTTTTTATTGTTCAGAATCTACAATTTGTTACAGCTTTTAACAAAGGTATCTGTGATTTAGCAAGAATATTGCCAGCCTTTTATTCATTCAGATGTGACGTGTACAGATATGCAGCCCATTTTTAAAAGAGAAGTAAAGGATTTTTTATTTTTATTTTTAAGAATCATACTTACCTAGGTGGATGCAGCATTGGTCCGATGCGGCATCTGTGCTCCAGCGCCTCTGTGCTGAGAACCAAGTGATCGAGTACCGCCGTACGCTCGTTTTTCAAGGCTCCCTGAGCAGAGAGCTGAACACTGTCAGTCGCAGCTCTCTGCTCTGCCCCCTCTTCACTCATTGGATCGCTGAGCTGTGGAGGGGACGGGGCGACCAGCTCAACCTCTCAGCGGCTCGCTAAGAGGCTGAGGCAGGTGTCAGTCCAGTCACCTTGTGGATCCAGAACTTATTGTCACAATAATGCAGTGCCTGGACTGAAATTGGTGACGTCAAACGTTCAGTAGAGGTTTTCAACGTCCAGTGTACATGAAGCCTTAATGTTTCTGGTTTGTTGGAAAGGGGCTCAGGTAAGTATTAGGGGGTGCTGGGGGGCCTGCTACACACACATTTTTTTTTATCTTAATGCACAGAATGCATTAAGCTAAAAAACCTTTTGCCTTTACAACCCCTTTAAGTTGCAGGTGGAAGTTTTTTTGTGTGTTTTACTACCACTTTAATCTGAGTGTCACCCACCCTAATGGGCTGAATCCAAGACACCAGGCTCAATTATTACATCTTTTGAACTGACTGAAGATCTATATCCAGCGCCTCATTTCCATATTAAGCTGGCCATAGATGGATCTAAATTCTGCTGGTTCAGAAGGGACTGACCAGATATAGATCTATGTCCATTCCAGCTTGATAGAAGTCAGTCTATCAACTTTTGTGGAATGGCAATGTTGGAAAACTCAATAACCAACTGCCACTGATCTGTATAATGCGACAGTGGAGGTTTGCCACTGTCAGAATACAATGGCACAACGAGGAGGATTCCTCCAGCCACCTCGCTTGTGTGGATGGGGGAATAATCCATTTGTTTTTTTCGATCTGCTGGCTGATTTAATAAAAAAAGAGTCATTTATGGCCATCCTTATCCCAGGACTGAATTTTTGGCACCTAATAATCAAAACTTACGTTTTCTTTTAAGTGATTTAAAACCATAAGACACAGCTGAATCGCAGTGACCTGGTAAATATAGAATGTACAATAAATGAGTATGCAAAAAAGAGTTCTTAGTAATAACAAAAAGTAGGAAATCATAATATAAAATAATTCAACTTTATGTAACATAAAAAAGAAAACCAAATGGCAAAAAATATTTGCACTGTAAGTATCCCTGGAAGTCAGTAGATGGCAGCAGCACTGCTGCAAAAAACATACAGTTATATATATAACATTATATATATATATATTATATATATATATATATATATATATATATATATATATATATATATATATATATATATATATATATATATATATATATATAACATAGTACAGCCCAGACAATCTTATTTTAGCAATATTTTCGGTAAACTATATTCAAACCAATATCCATGATGAAAGGGCAAAAGTTTTTGAGCATAGTTAACCATTTCTTAATCCAGTCGTAGATCTGATTATGAAGGGATCAAAATATTCCCAATCAGGAATCAAAACCTCCATTACAGCTTTAATAAACATTTTACCCAGAACCTAAAAAAAACTTTTCATCCCAACAGGATCATATCATGATAGACTCTTAAAGCAGTTCTAAACCAAAAACAAAAAATATACTAAACTGTTGCTCAGTAATCGATTTGGTGACTGCATTCGTTTTCTTTTTTGGGGGGTTTTTTACCCTCTGTTTATACCTGTTAATCTGCCCAGTAACACAACTCCTGTATTAGAGTGCCTCCACTCTGGATGAAGGAGCAACAGAGCCACCTTTGGAACCCTCCAGGACCCATGGCAGGCTGGCCGGCCGGCAAAGTCCCAGGCTGTCCACGGCTCTCCCGGGCTTCAGGCGGCAAGGGGGACCCTGGAAGACCCATGCCAGGCTGGCCGGAGTTAACCGGCATCAAGCCAGAGCTCAGCCCGCCCAGGGACCGAGTGGTGGCCGGCCGGCATTGTCAGTCTGGTGGGAGGGTAGTGTTAGATATACTAGCAGATTTAGATATACTAACAAACTCTAGCTAACATTTTCTAAGCAGCAAACAATTTTTCCCTTTGAGATATCTATCTATCTATCTATCTATATATATATATATATATATCTATATATAGATATATATATATAGATATATAGATATATATGAAAAAAGTATATTTCCGTACTGCGAAACATGTTGACAATCTTGATTTAACACCATACACTGTATATATACTTTTAACTGTACATGGTTGGAAAGGTTTTGTGTTTTGTATAAACCCCCCATATATTTTTTTTCTTTATATTCAACAAATGAAATAGTTTTGATACCATAGCTTATGAAAGTCTGAGACGCCCATTTCAATTGCTCCTACACTTTTTTCATATTTATATACAGGGTTGGTACACCCAGCTATTTAGTCCTCACTGTAGGATGGGAACCCCATATACTATCTTTAATATATATATATATATATATATATATATATATATATATATATATATATATATATATATATATATTTATATTTATAAAGGTGCTGTTGACATGAAATTGTCACCATATGTTGGTAACAACCCATGCAATCCATACATACAAAAAACAAACAAACAAATAATTTCAGAAATTAAGTTATGTGTCATAAAATGAAATAAAATGGAATGACACAGGAAAAAAGTATTGAACACGCTAATTTAAATTTATTTAATACTTCTTACAAAATCCTTTGTTGGTAATGACAGCTTCAAAGAGCCTCCTGTATGGAGAAACTGGTCACATGCATTGCTCAGGTGTGATTTTGGCCCATTCTCCTACACAGCCTTCAAATCTTGAAGGTCCTGTGGCCCTCTGCTATGAAACTCTGATCTTTAGTTTTTCCATATATGTTCTATTGGATGAAGTCCGTTGATTACAATCAAGTGGGGTATATACCGTGCTAATGGAAAAAGAATATTTAAAATAGTAGTGAAAAAAGAAGCAGCGACACAAAAACATGCGCTAAAAACATGAAAACACAATATGTAAAGGGGAATGGTTGCGTTACTGGATAAATAAGTGCCTGAAAAACTTTACATGAAAAAATAATAATATTGGTTCACAAACACACATAAATGAAATATAAAAATGATTGAAATAATATATAAGTGCAAAAATTAAAAAATACAGTATGTGCATAAAGAGTCCACGTGATATAATTCAAATAAAGCCTCATACACATGATAGGACTTTGTACAAACTTTCCCTTGGATTTTTGTACAAAGGGCGTTGGCCCTGAACTTGTATTGCATACACACAGCAGGACTTTTTCAGCCAACTTTCACCAAATCATGTGGTTTTTCTGCTCTTTACCGCCACCATTGGTCAACTTCTGTATTGTTGTCTGATCTTTTGCATTGGTTCAGAGCATGCGCATTTGTACTTTGTACAAAAGTCCTATGGTTTTCTGTACACACGATCAGACTTTGCTCCATCGGACTTTTGTTGCCAGAAAGTTTGCCCGTTCGCACAGCCAACAAAAGTCCAATGAAAACCGAAAAAGTTTGTCCGATGGATCGTACACACAGTCGGATGTTGCTCCAAAACAGCTAATTTGCATGTTTGTTGTCAAAAAGTCTGATCGTGTGTATGGGCCTTAAGAATCACAAGAATATATATGTGCAAAGTCCACATAGAGATAATCAGTGAGTCCAAATCCGAACGTGAAGTAAGAATCTACATAAAAAATGGGAGAACGTTCAAAGGTTGTCCACCACCACTGAAGAGAACTTCCCTAGGATAAGTGCCAGAAGAAATAAAAACTCTTACCAGATAAACGGGACCTCCTGCTCATCTGCCCCACCAATGTTCCCCCTCCATGCACATCTGCTCCACCACTAAACCATCTTCTCATCTGATCGAATACTGAACTTATATGCTCATCTGCCCCACCACTGTAACCCCCTTTCTCATCTGCTCTTCTGTCCCACCACTGTAACCCCCTTTCTGATCTGCTCTTCTGCCCCACCACTGTAACCCCCTTTCTCATCTGCTCTTCTGTCCCACCACTGTAACCCCCTGCTGATCTGCCGCCACCAGTGTTCCCCTCCATGCACATCTGCTCTACCACTGTATCATCTTCTCATCTGTCCCACCACTTATCTGCTCATCTGCCCCACCATTGTAACCCCCTTTGTCATCTGCCCCACGACTGTTCCTCCTGCACATCTGCCCCACCTCTGTACCCCCTGCTCCTCTGCCCCACCGCTGTAACCCCCTTCTCATATGTCCCGCCATTGTACCTCCTTTCTCCTCTCCCCGAACACTGAACCCCCCCTGCTCATCTTTCCCACCACTGTAACCCCCTTCTCTTCTGGCCCAACACTGAACCCCCCTGCTTATCTTCCCCATTACTGTACCCCCTTGCTTTTCTGTCCCACTACTGAACCCCCCTCTCATCCCTTCCACCACTGTACCTCCTGCACATCTGTGCCAGGACTGTACCCCTTGCTCTTCTGTCCCACCACTGTAATCCCCTGCTCATCTGCCCCATCAATGTACCCCTTTGCTCATCTGCCCCATCAATGTACCCCTTTGCTCATCTGCCCCATCAATGTACCCCTTTGCTCATCTGCCCCACCAATGTACCCCTTTTCTCATCTGCCCGACCGCTGTACCTCCCTGCACATTTGCTCCACCGCCGTATCCCCATGCTCTTCTGTCTCAATACTGGTTCTCCTCACCTATCCTAACACTGAACCCACCTGCTCACCTGCCACACCACTGTAACCCGCTTTCTCATCTGCCCCACTAATGTACCTCCTGCACATCTGTCTCATCTCTGTACCCCCCTGCTCCTCTGCCCCACCAATATACCTACTTTCACATCTGCCCCAATGCTCTACCCCCCTGCTTTTCTGTCCCAACACTGAACCCCCCTGCTCATCTGGCCCATCACTGTACCACCCTGCTTTTCTGTCCCACTGCTGAACCCCTTTCTCATCTCTTCCACCACTGTACCTCCCTGTGCATTTGCCACATGGCTGTACCCTCCTGCTCTTCTGTTCCACCTCTCAACCCCTTCTGCTCATTTTCCTCACTGGTGTACCCTCCTGCTCATCTGCTCCACCGCTGTACACTCTTCTCATCTATGATATGCGTGATATGCAGAGTGGTGAAAGGAAGCAGAGATGAGACACATCTACCTGTCCTGGCACACTCATCCTGCTGATCCACCACCCACATCCAACCCACGTGCTTGTACATAATGTATGTGATGTCACATACAAGCATATGGAATGGATGTGCAAAGATGAGCTCAGGTCAGGGGTATTTTCTGAAAGCAGTGGTCCCATGTGCAGGATCATAAGTTGGGCCCCCGCAGCTGAGAAAAAATGGTTGGGTGTGATTTTCATTGCGTTGACTACTGGCTGTAGCTTAGAGGAACACAGAGTGCAGGGGTTCAGTAGTAAGTGATGCAAAGGTACAGGACTAATTTCAACAATGTTCTCAGAAGCTCAACAGCAAATGCACAAACTGTCACCTGATTGTGGTTTTCTCAATCAAGGCGAAATCCCTTCTTTCTGAGATTGGTAGTGGCAACCAAGTGAGTCATCTTCCTCCAGATGGTGGATGGGGCTAGCAGGACTGTGATTGACTTTAGCAGTGGCCAATCACAGTTCTCCTCCTCCTGGAAACAGGGACCGCCTCCCCTAGCAGAACTGAGCCCTATCTCCCGCATTACAAAGCTGATGATCGCAGCTACAGTAAAGTTAGAGAACCAAACAATGTCTCCCATCTTTTACAGTGTGTGGGGGCACAGTGCCTCCCCCTCGGTGCCAGTGCAGCGTGGGGAATTCTAAAATTGGAATGCATTAGTGTCTCACTGACACTTCCCTGCACGGCTCTGCTGATGGGGAGGGAGTCGAGTGTTGGCAAAAGAGGCAACCCCTGGTATAGTGTATAGTGATCTTTACAGACTTCCAGGGACACATGTCCCCTGTTTTCAATACTACAGCTCTGCTCCACATAGGCTGATTGCTCAGCTCCTGCACACTCTGCCAAATTAATGATCTATGCAACATGAAGGTAAGTTAGAAATAATAATTGATGGCTGTGTATTTAGTGAGAAAGGTGATCACTGGTTGCATGTAAGGTGGGTGGGAGGGATCTGGAAGAGGAGGTCAGATACAGGGTGTGTGTTAATGAGGTCAGCTGGTGAGCTCCTTCCTGTGTCTTAACGGTATTCCCAAACCTAAGGGCAGTCCAGGAAGTAATGGAGACGTTTTTATACAACAAACTGGAGGCTGAGGTAATTCCTGATCTAGGACATATAGAAAGCTTTTTCTTTTCTCCAAAAGAGGTGCATTAATGCCATATTGGTACATAGGTAAGCTGGAATTTAGAATAAAAAAAAGTGAACTTGGCCTTTAAGATTTGGATAGGCAGTTGTGCAAAGATTAAAGGGTATGTATAGCCAAAACATTTTGTTATAATTCCTGAGAAGAATAATGAGGTGGTGGGAATGCCATGGAATAGCCGCCAAACACAGTCCGCATCTGGTGTGAACAGGCCCTAAGGAAGGATCTGAACCTCTGTCAAGTTATTGTTATAGTGTTCCTGCTAGGTAGAATTACTTTTTCAAATTGTTATGGTGCCCATTGTGAGTGGGACAAAAAGTAATAGGATATTTAATATCTTACAGTTGGCACCAGAACAAGAGATGATGGGACTGGGACATCTTCTAATAGGACACTATCGAAAAGCTTTCATAAACCGGAGGCAAATTTATAAAGCAGTGAATGTGATATTCACTAAATATTCAGTGCAGACCATATTTCCCGGTGCATGTGTTTTTGATTGTTTTACTGCCATAAGTATGCTCCTAAGTGTTAGGGCTTGATAAATCTGCTTTTTTGGGATGATAATTATATTTTTGGGTGATAAATGTGAACATAAGTATCACATGAGGTTTAAGTGACAGATCCAAATCATTCTTGCAGGAGTAAAAAAAAAAACTCTTGAACATTTTCTTGGTGCATAAATTAATTTGCACAAATGTTGAGTGACACCAAAAAGAACCATGCTGGTTTTCACCAGCTCCAAAACAATTAACCACTCCCAAACTATAAAACTTCAAGGTTTTAATTAAAATGCCTGGAACATTATATACCTAGAAGTAAACACGCTTGTAAACTCTTTTTATAAGTGCAATTACACTTCTCTGATTGAGCAACTGATAACAGACTTATCTGTTAAGTGACAGTCACCATTACTTGAACTGATAGTATACATTCTTTAGGAATGTGTCTAGTCTGTATATTTTATTTAAATTTTTAAAGTCCCCCAGTGGCAAACCTAGCATAGTTAAAAACCAGGGTGGATACATGTTCATCACAACCCGCCTGCTGTGAGAGTCCAGGGTATCGTGTAATCCTTATGACCAATCATAGCGAGCACATGATTACATGTAAACAAAACAGCCATGAATAGCTTCCATTCATGACTGCTTGCTTACTATTGTGATGCTGTGATTGGCCCACAGCTACCACATGATACCTGGCACTCTGTACTATATGATTAGCTGTAGCAAATCACAGATCACAATAGTAAATAAGCTGCCATGAATGAAAAACGTTCATGCCAGTTAAAAATATTGTTTATAACAGTGATCATCACTGTTATAAGCATTAACAGTTTAAAAAAAATGCCTGATCACCCCCCAGAGTGCTACAGTGAAATATGGTGACAATGAACTACTCTGATGATGACAGTATGTAAAAAAAAAAAAAAATCTTAAAAAATCTATTATGACACTTTTCTCCTACATGTAAAATCAAATTTTTTTGCTAGAAAATTACTTAGAATTGGTTACCGAGTTTACCACTGCTTTAATTTTGAAGGTTTACTTACGGGGGCCTTGGCCACCCATGGCAATTACCATACTGGGCAAATTCATGTTTGTCCTTTAGCTATGTTGTCTGTCTGTATGCTTGGAGGTTTGTGATATC
This sequence comes from Lithobates pipiens, assembly GCF_037356315.1. NCBI lineage: Eukaryota > Metazoa > Chordata > Amphibia > Anura > Ranidae > Lithobates > Lithobates pipiens. The sequence goes on along the minus strand of NW_027507686.1, from coordinate 163,971,538 downwards.
CTGTAAATGTTAATGTTTCTACCATATAATCTCTATACCCCTGGTCACTACAGCTGGACACGAGCCCTATTTTATTTGTTAATGTCTTTTGTTTATCCTGCACTTTTTGTGTCCTTGGAGATCATTATTCTTCCTTATCATTCTTTAACCTTGGGTTGCTGGCTTTCTATGCCATATAGATAATTTACTACTCCATACTCAGAGGACTGTGCCCACTCACCTACCTGGGTAAGTTACCCATATTTCACCCCTGCAAGTTTCTTTAGATACTGTTCATGTTCATACTTACTCTTATAACGCCTGATACCCGATTACATTTCTCCATATATATTTTTTTACCACTTAAAGTGGTTATATTTCCTGTTTTTACCTTTTTACCTACAGGTAAGCCTATAATAAGGTTTACCCGTAGGTAAAATGAATATCTCCTAAACCTGTGCGAATTAGAAGATAGTCCCCTTGCATGCAGCATGCAGCCGCTGATGGATGCTGCCGGACCTTGCCGGAAAGAAGAGTGATGTCATTGCGGCTCCAGCCACTCACAGCGCCGGAGTCGCAAGCCCGGAAGATGTGCCGAGGGGAAAATGTCAGCTTCCTCAGCTGTGACCAGGATCTGATGCTGATGCCTTGATCAAAGGTGAGTATTTTACAATGAGCTAGTATGCGGTGCATACTAGCTCATTATGCCTTTGCCTTACAGGTTTTATTTTATTTTTTTGTGCGGGTATACAACCGGTTTAAGCCGGCCATAGACAGTTTGACTCTCAGCAGATTTAGCAGGGACAGCCAGACAGCAAAATGATTCTTAATAGGAAACTACAGCAGATACATTTTCCTTTGTCTCAAATGCCTCTTGCGACTTTGAGCCGTCTACTCAGATGCAAAAATGTAATGACCTCTTGAGAGAACACAATTTAGTTGATGCTTGGAAGGAACTAAACCCCAGTTTTAGGGACTATACATACTATTCCACAGCCCACAATAGCTTAACGTGCATCAGCCACTTTTGTATGCACCAATCTTTCTTGCAAAATATCCTTAACCTTAGGATCATATCCAGCCCATGGTTTGATCACGCTCCACTCCCTTGACTGCAAATCTATGACTCCAACTGCAAGGAATTACACTTGGCGTTAAAACTATTGCCTTCTATCTTTTAAAGACAGAGCTGAGGTGATCCATGCTTCCCTCTCTGCATACCTCAATGAAAATGCTGACTCAACTTCACCTCACTATCTTCCCACTTAACACAATTAGAAACACAATTTAAAGCCACATGATCTGTATCTTTACAGAAGCAATTAAATGTGATACAAACTAAACTTAATCTTCTCCTTAATGACTGAGCTGGAAAACAACCGCGATGGTCCAGAGGGTAATTTTACACCTGTGCTAACAAACCAGGGCCCATGTTAGCAAATGTACTCAATGCCTGTATATGAGAAACTAGACCTAATACATTATGCTTACCAATGTAATTACAGCTAACCCATCCACAGTTTTGGACAAATTCACATCTACCCTATGTATGTTATACCATCCCTCAAACTCTTTCCATCAAGATTTGGCAGAAACCGCTTTCAAAATATTTCTCCCCCCACTATATTATTATTATTGTTATGCAGGATTTATATAGCACCAACAGTTTTTACAGTGCTTTACAATATAAAAGGAGACAATGCAGCAACAATTCAATACAAGAGGGTTAGAAGGGCCCTGCTCCTGGGAGTTTACAATCTAATAGGGAGGGGCTGGGGGAACAAAAGGTAATAACTGTGAGGGATGAACTGATGGGAAAAATAGAAGATTTGGTTATTAGCTGAAGACAGGATAGGATATATCTCAATCTACAAGGCTACACTACCCTAGAGGTCCTCAAGGCAATCAATCACAATCAATACCAGGCAATGATGGCTTCTTGGCCTCATATTATAAAAAGTTTTTAGATCTCCTCATCCCTCATCTGACCATTCTGTTAGACCACTTGCGTACACATTTGGACCCTTCTTCATTGTCAGCACATACAGCAATGCTCCCTGTCATGGACTTTGGGCTGCAGGAGAACCATGGCCTGGAGAACTTTGTGTTATAATATGTTCTTAAGTTATCCAGAGCTGCCAGTGGTCACTAATTGCTTGTGGCTTCTTATGCAAGTTAGTTCAAGGAGCCGGAACTATATAAGGAGGTCATTGATATGATAATAAGACTAGCTATACTGTGTAAGTTGACCTTTGTCTGAGACACAGTAGGTGACCGCGATATTGTGTCAATCTCGGCACTTCTAGCGGCGAGATTGACACCCTATGAGCTCCGTCGCAGAATGTTTATTTTCCTTTCCCGAGAAGCGACAAGCATCGCTGGCCGGGTTGACACTGGTGCAGGGATCCGAATTGGATTCCCGCCAATACCAGGCACTGTTTGGTATGAATCCTAAGGGAGAACTCCACGCCAAATGTAAAAAAAAACGGCATGGGTTCTTCCTTGGGAGGCATACCAGGCCCTTAGGTCCAGTAGGGATTTTAAGGGGAATCCCCTTCACCAAAAAAAACAGAGTGGGGTCCCCCCCAAAATCCATACCAGACCCCTATCCGAGCACGCAGCCCGGCCGGTCAGGAAAGTTGGTGGGGACGAGCGAGCGCCCCCCCCCTCTGAGCCATACCAGGCCACGTGCCCTCAACATGGGGGTGCCTTGGGGAAGGGGGGCCACGCGGCCCCCCCACCCTAAAGCACCTTGTCCCCATGTTGATGAGGACAAGGGCCTCTTCCCGACAACCCTGGCCGTTGGTTGTCGGGGTCTGCGGGTGGGGGCTTATCGGAATCCGGGAGCCCCCTTTAATAAGGGGGTCCCTGGATCCTGGCCCCCCACCCTATGTGAATGAGTATGGGGTACGATGTACCCCTACCCATTCACCTGTGAAAAAAAATGTACAAAAAAACACACACACAAGGGTTAAAATAGTTTATTGCACAGCTCTGGGGGTCTTCCGTCTTCGGGGGTCTTCTCGCCGGACTCCTCCGTTATCTTCTGCTAGCTCTTTTGCTAGCGGAGGAGCCCGGCTTTCTTCTTCATCGCCGCCCTCTTCTTCTGACTTTGTGGGTCTTGTCCCCCTCTTCGGTTCTTCTTGCTGGGCCACCGCTTCTTCTTCCAGCTCTTTTACTAGCGGTGGCCGTGTCTTCTGTCGCCGCTGCCGTCGTCGTCGCCGCCGCCGCCTGGTATGCCCCCGAGAAGGCATGCAGGCTTCATGAGTGAGGCGACATTATCGCCTCGCTCTGAAATGACATTTTCCTATTGCAGCCAGCGCAACGGGATCACGCTGGTTAGAGAAGTAGTACTGTAGCGCTGGAAACACAATATCGGCGGCACCTACTGTAATAGGAGTAGCCCTTATCTGATGGTTTGCTGTATAAATTCAGTGTGTTTCTAAAAATAAAGCAGTTTCTGGTGTACTCCAAGACTGGTGTTGTCTGGTCCTTGGGGCTTTCCATAGCCATATCCATTGGTCTTGTGTTCCAGGACTTGGAAAGCAGCTTCTTGGCGGAAATACCCAACATGGTGTTCGGAGTCCATCTCATTTCATTGGCAGCTGTGGGATGGTTTCTTGTGCCTGGAACATCCAAACCACCAATGGGACCTTGTCGAATGGATCTTTGCTACTCCAGCCTTAAGCGAAGCACACTCAAGGATCTGCTGGAATCAAGGGGACAGAACGCCAGCAACTAGTCAGAGGCAACTCTAATTGCCAAGTTGATGGAGAGTGACCAGGCCAGCGACCGAAACAGAGGGCCAGCTATGGATGGGTCCAGGATGGGCTAGCTCCAGCGAGAAATCCAGTGGCGGCTGTCGTTATACAGCACCACTCCCCCCAAAGAGGTGATCATCCAGATAAGTGCAGACACAACGCATCTGAAAATGCTTGAGGTTCAGAAGGAGATCAGGGGTACTGCACCTGCAGAACAGGGTAGCCACAAGAAAATTCTCAACACAGCTTTTCGACCCTTTCAGGATGGGGTGGAGGAAATCGACCGGTACCTTCCTTTGAGACCCAGTGCGATCTGCAGGAAATTGACAAAGCTGACTGGGTTACCATCCTCATCAGCAAGCTGTCTAGTCGAGCACATGTTTTTAAAGCCATACTTGGGGAAGACAAAAAAGACTATGAGTGAGTCAAGAAACGACTGCTGGCGAGATACGCAATCACCCCCGAAGCTCATAGGTCACAATTTCGCAGTCTACAACAGAAAGAGGGGCAGCCCTATATGGAATGGGCTCATCAGATGTCCCATACGGTAGATACATGGTTCTCCGGCTGTCAGGCAACTACCTTAGCGGATGCTGCCCTACTGGAACAGTTTTACAACCAATCCCTTAGTGAAGTTCGCCAGTGGGCCCAAGACCAAAAGCCCTTGACAGCAGACGAAACAGCGGAACTAGCCAACCAGTATATGGATACCCGGAGATCCCACCAACCGGAGCCTCGTGGCATCTCCAGACCACCGCCAGCACCTGCCCATATTCAGCCATCCTCCCAGCAGTCAGTTGCCCTCTCTGTAATGGCCGACCGGCTATACCCATCAAGAAGACCGGGCCTCGCTGTTATGGGTGTAATCAAATGGGACACCAATGAGCTAACTGTCCTTGAAATGTCAACATCACTTCATGGAACCGTGCTGCCCCTGGCCCAGCCCGAGCGGCTGCTCATTACCTGGAAGCCGCCCCAACATCTACCTCACCTGGCTGAGGTGAAGAGGAATTTGGGCTACTGCATGAGGTGAACCTGATACAAGCTGCTGCTGATGACAATCACCGGCATCACCGACAGGCCGAATGGGTGAATGGGCAACCACCTAAGGACTCAGGGACAGCATAGCTACTATTACTTTGGTGCAACCCAGCATGGTTACAAGGACTGGGAAAACCGGAGGTCCATATCTGTGTGAGTGTCTGGAGGCAAAGTTTTACGCATCCCCACTGCCCAAGTGCATATGGATTGGGGCTCGGGATAGAGATGTGGAAGTTGGAGTTATGAGAGGTATACCCGCAGATGTTCTACTTGGAAATGATTTGGGACATCTTTCTTCATCTTTCCATGTGGATTTATCCCCAGAAGCCTTTCCTTGTGGCCACCCGGCAGCAAGCAAGGCGAGCAGAGAGGCACTCGATGATGGGACCCAGGTGAGGCCTAACTTCCCTAACCCCCGACCAGACTGTACCAACCTTTTCTTGGGCTTGGACTGACTTTACCCGGGAACTACTATCTTACTCGACGTTAGCTAGTTACCGGGAGAGGGCAGGGATGGACCCCGGGGGATTAGAAAGGGAACGGATAGAGTGAGATCAGGAATTACTTTATCGGGTGACCGAAGGAAAGGGATCACATCCAGTGCCCAAGCGACAGCTGTTCGTGCCACAGAAATATTGGCGCAACCTGCTTAGCATCTAACATGACATTTTCCTAGCTGGTCACTTTGGAGTGACCAAAACTGTCCACCGTTTGACTCAGCTATTCTTCTAGCCAGGGATAACTTGGTATTAGACAGTATTGCTGTACCTGTGATACTTGTCAGCGTGTGGGAAAGAAGGATGACCGATCTAAAGCTCCTTTGTACTCCCTACCGATCATAGCTGAGCCTTTTAGCCGGATAGCCGTAGACCTGGTAGGACCATTACCCAGACCCCGTCCCTCTGGGAGGAGATATATCTTGACAGTGGTGGATTAAGCTACTCATTACCCAGAGGCAATTTCTTTGACAAACATCCATGCAGAGACAGTAGTGGAGGCACTGCTCACTGGCTTTGCCAGGGTGGGTTTCCCTCAGGAGATTATCTCAGACCAAGGGATTCAGTTTACTGCAGACCTAAACCAGCAGTTGTGGAAGCTCTGTGGAATTAAGCCTATACACAGCTCTCCCTACCACCCCCCACTAATGGACTATGTGAGCGGTTCAATGGAATGCTAAAGCAATTGCTGCAGACGTTCGCAACTTCTCACTGCTATTGGGATACATTTCTGCCGCACCTCCTGTTCTCTTACAAGGAAGTGCCGCAGGAATCTATGGGGTTCTTCCCATTTGAGTTATTGTATGGGAGACAGGTGAGGGGGTCACTAGATCTACTTAGAGCCCATTGGGAAGGAGGTGTAGGGGCTGAAGAGACCTCTGTGGTAGGGTACTAGCGCTCAGGGACCAGCTGAAGGAACTCACGGACACCGTAATGGAGAATCTTCAGACTGCACAGGGGCGGCAGAAGAGGTGATATGATTGTACTGCCAGGAATTGCACCTTGGCTCTAGGGCAGAAAGTCCTTGCTCTCAAGCCTACCAAGTCGGACAAATTACAGGCCTCTTGGCAGGGACCCTACAAGGTAGTGTAGCAAATATTTGACACTACCTACCTGGTAGCTAAGTGCTCAGATGGAAGAGTCTAGTGGACCTTCAGTGTGAACATGCTCAAAGTGTACCAAGAGAGGCCTGAGAAAAATAATGTTTGGCGCTGGTGTGGGCCTTGAAAAAACGTCAGTCGTATCTCTATGGACGATCCTTTACGGTGCTCACGGACCACAACCCTTTGATCTGGTTAAATCAAGTATAAGGTGACAATGGATTATTGTGATAGAGTCTTGCCCTGCAGCCCTACAACTTTACTGTGCAGCACACAAAATGGCAACGCAGATAGACTTTTGTGGCAAACTGAACTTAATTCAGATCCAGAGAAAAAGAAGTTTCTCTTTCAAGCATTAGATCAACTTTTGTCTCAAAAAGTGATCATGGTGGTCCTCATGGAAGAGCAGGGTTTGGGGTTTTATTCAAACCTTTTCACGGTGCCAAAATCAAACTGAGATGTCAGACCCATTCTAGATCTCAAAGATCTAAACCGATTCCTGAATATCCGCTCTCCATCCTGCAAGGAGGTGAACTTTTGGCGTCAACTGACATCAAAAATGGATACCTGCATGTGCCTATTTTCCACACTCACTATAAATATCTACGTTTTCAAGGTAGAGAAACTCCATTTTCAGTTTGTGCTGTAGCTCTGCCTCTCGACCTAGCTACTGCACCTCGGGTGTTTACAAAAGTTCTGGCCAAGTTAAGGGCTCAAGGTATAACAATTGTGGCATACCTAGACGACCTGCTCTTGATAGACTGGTCAGTAGCCCGCTTAGACCAAAGCATGGTCACCACATTCAACTATCTGGAATACCTAGGTTGGATCTTCAACCTAGAGAAATCTTCTTTAAAACCATTAAGAAGACTAGAGTACTTGGGTCTGATCATAGATACAGCCCAGAAAAGGGTGTTTTTACCCCAGGTGAAAATTAGTTCCATAAAAGAGCTAGTTCGGTGGTCAGGGCGAAGAAGGATCCTTCTATTCGCCTTTGCATGAGGCTGTTGGGAAAAATGGTGGCTTCATTTGAAGCAGTTCCCTATGCTCAGTTTCATTCGAGACTGCTGAAAAGCAGTATCCTTTCTGCTTGGAACAAGAAGGTCCAAGCGCTAGATTTTCCAATGCGTCTGTCACCAGCTAAAGTAGAGGCCGTTGCCAACTGGCCCGCCGGACAAAAACCCATGTCTTGGCATTCCTAGGCACTGCAGGATACTATAGGAGGTTGCAGGATACTATAGGAGGTTCCCGATTCTAGCATGATAGCTAAACTCCTGACTGACTTGACCAGAAAGAATCTTCCCCGCCAGGTCCTGTGGTCCCCAGAGTGTGAAAATGCTTTCCAGTGCCTGAAAATGCTTTGGTTTCTGCCCCAGTTTTGGCTGCTCCTGACCCAAACAAACGTTTTTGTGTACATACAGATGCTTCTACCTTCAGTTTTGGAGCAGTGCTAAGCCAAGTAGGAGCCAACGGCAGTGAGCACCCTGTTGCCTACATCAGTCACAACCACAAACCCAGGAGGTGGGGTATGCAGCCATAGAAAAATAATGTTTGGCGCTGGTGTGGGCCTTGAAAAAAACGTCAGTCGTATCTCTATGGACGATCCTTTACGGTGCTCACGGACCACAACCCTTTGATCTGGTTAAATCAAGTATAAGGTGACAATGGATTATTGAGATAGAGTCTTGCCCTGCAGCCCTACATCTTTACTGTGCAGCACAGGCCGGGCCGACAAAATGACAACGCAGATAGACTTTTGTGGCAAACTGAACTTAATTCAGATCCAGAGAAAAAGAAGTTTCTCTTTCAAGCATTAGATCAACTTTTGTCTCAAAAAGTGATCATGGTGGTCCCCATGGAAGAGCAGGGTTTGGGGTTTTATTCAAACCTTTTCACGGTGCCAAAACCAAACTGAGATGTCAGACCCATTCTAGATCTCAAAGATCTAAACAGATTCCTGAATATCCGCTCTTTCCGCATGGAGTCAATCCATTCAGTTGTCTCCATCCTGCAAGGAGGTGAACTTTTGGCGTCAACTGACATCAAAAGTTGGATACCTGCATGTACCTATTTTCCACACTCACCAGAAATATCTACGTTTTCAAGGTAGAGAAACTCCATTTTCAGTTTGTGCTGTAGCTCTGCCTCTCGATCTAGCTACTGCACCTCGGGTGTTTACAAAAGTTCTGGCCAAGTTAAGGGCTCAAGGTATAACAATTGTGGCATACCTAGACGACCTGCTCTTGATAGACTGGTCAGTAGCCCGCTTAGACCAAAGCATGGTCACCACATTCAACTATCTGGAATACCTAGGTTGGATCTTCAACCTAGAGAAATCTTCTTTAAAGCGGGAGTCCGCCAGGAGTTCCGCCGTTTTTTTTTTTTTAAAAGCCAGCAGCTACAAATACTGCAGCTGCTGACTTTTAAAATAAGGACACTTACCCGCCCAGCGCGCCCGCGATGTCGGCACCCGAAGCCGATCTCTCGATCGTCTCTCGGGTGCTGCCGCCGCCATCTTGGGTATGGGAATCAGGAAGTGGAGCCTTTCGGCTTTATTTCCCGGTTCCCTACTGCGTATGCGCGAGTCGCGCTGCGCAATAAGGATGGTCCCACTGCCTCTGGGATCTGTGTGTTTCCCAGCAGGCAGCGGGGGACTTTCGTAAAGGGGCGTAATCTACGCCCCTTTCCGCAGATAGCTATGCCGGAAGTGGGTGCAGATACCTGTACTGTACAGGTACCTGCACCCCCCTCCCCCCTGAAAGGTGCCAATTGTGGCGCCGGAGGGGGGGAGGATTCCAATGAGCGGAAGGTCCACTTTAGGGTGGACCTCCGCTTTAAAACCATTAAGAAGACTAGAGTACTTGGGTCTGATCATAGATATAGCCCAGAAAAGGGTGTTTTTACCCCAGGTGAAAATCAGTTCCATAAAAGAGCTAGTTCGGTGGTCAGGGCGAAGAAGGATTCTTCTATTCGCATTTGCATGAGGCTGTTGGGAAAAATGGTAGCTTCATTTGAAACAGTTCCCTATGCTCAGTTTCATTCGAGGCTGCTGAAAAGCAGTATCCTATCTGCTTGGAACAAGAAGGTCCAAGCGCTAGATTTTCCAATGCGTCTGTCACCAAATGTGCGCCAGAGCCTTAGTTGGTGGAGGATATCCAAGAATCTGCAGAAGGGGAAATCCTTCATGCCAGATATCTGGAAGGTGGTAACAACAGATGCCAGCCTTTCAGGTTGGGGAGCAGTCCTTGAAGAGGCGACTGTCCAAGGAAAATGGTCCAGGACCGAGAGGACCTTGCCCATCAATGTTCTAGAGATTTTGGCAGCACGTTTAGCACTAAGGGCCTGGATGTTTAGGTTGTGGAATTGTCCGGTCAGGATTCAATCTGACAATGTCACAGCAGTGGCTTATATCAACCACCAAGGGGGCACCAGAAGTCATGCAGCCCAGGAAGAGGTAAACCTCATCCTAACCTGGGCAGAAGAGCATGTGCCATGCATAGTGGCAATCTTCATTCCAGGGATAGAGAATTGGCAGGCAGACTACTTGAGTTGCCAACAGTTGTTCCTGGGGAAATGGTCCCTTCACCCCAACATCTTCCTGGTCATATGCCAAAGATGGGGGGTCCCGGATGTGGATCTGTTTGCATCCAGGTTCAACAACAAAGTCGACAACCTTGTGTCAAGAACAAGGGATCCGCTCGCATGCGGAAGGATGCCTTAGTGACCCCATGGGATCAGTTCTCACTGATTTATGCATTCCCTCCTATCCTGATGCTACCTCGTCTTCTTCGCAGGATCAAGCAGGAAAAGAAGTCGTGGTTGTTGTGGCCCCAGCATGGCCCAGAAGGTCTCGGTATGCAGAGATCGTAAGGATGGCAGTAGGAGACCCATGGACCCTACCACCAGGTCCAGACCTGCTCTCGCAGGGACTGGTATTCCATCCTACCTTAAAAACACTCAATTTAACGGTTTGGCTATTGAAGCCCATATTCTGAAGAATCATGAGCTTTCAGGTTCAGTGATATCTACCTTGATTAATTCAAGGAAGCCAGCTTCCAGAGTCATTTTTATAGTCTGGAGGGCATATGTTTCCTGGTGTGATTCCAGGGGTTGGCATCCTAGAAAATATGTTATAGGTAGAATTCTTGCCTTTCTGCAAATGGGATTAGAAATTAAGCTGGCCTTGGGTACTATCAAAGGCCAGGTCTCGCCCTTATCAGTATTGTTCCAATGACCACTTGCTTCGCATTCTCTGGTCCGTAATTTCATACAGGCGGTAACACGGCTTAATCCACCAGTTACGTCACCCTTGAATTCTTGGGACCTGAATCTAGTTTTGTCTGCTTTGCAAAAACAGGCTTTTGAGCTGATACGGCAGAATTCTTTGATCCTTTTGACAAGGAAGTTTGTTTTTCTGGTTGCCATATCTTCTACAAGAAGGGTATCAGAGTTGGCTGCTCTTTCTTGTAAAAAGCCCTATTTAATTATTCACAAGGATAAGATGGTATTGCGTCCTCACCCTAGCTTTCTGATGAAAGTAGTGTCAGGTTTTCATCTAAACCAAGATATTGTTCTACTTTCATTTTTTCCAGAACCCTGTTCTACAGAAGAAAAGTCTCTACATGCTCTTGATGTAGTGAGAGTAGTCAAGGTCTATTTGACGACTGCTCAGATTCGAAAAACAGATGTTTTGTTTGTGTTACCTGAAGGTCCTAGAAAAGGACAGGCAGCATCAAAATCTACTATTTCTAAGTGATTTGGCACGTAGTTGTTCAAGCTTACGGTTTGAAAAGGAAGGTTCCACAGTTTCAAGCCAAAGCACACTCCACCAGGGCTGTTAGTGCTTCGTGGGCAGTGCATCATCAAGCCTCCATAGCTCAAATCTGCAAGGCCGCAATGTCTTCAGTCCATACTTTCACCAGATTTTATCAGGTGGATGTAAAAAGACAGGGGGATATTGCCTTTGGGCACAGTGTGCTGCAGGCAGCAGTATAGGTCCTCAGGTCTAATGGCACCCTGCTTTTGTTTGTGTCCCCCTACCCTCAGATAGCATTGCTCTGGGACATTGCATATAGTTACTACTATGGCTCTGTGTCCAGTGATGTATGATAAAAATCCTATTTTCTTTATAACAGCTTACCTGTAAAATCCTTTTCTTGGAGTACATCACGAGACACAGAGGTCCCTCCCCTCTTTCTGGTATACATGTGTATTGCTTTGCTACAAAAACGGAGGTACTCCCAGTAATAGGAAGGGGCTATATAGGGAGTAAACTTCCTGTCTAGGGTGTGGCAGTGTCCATCGCCTAAAGGTGACCTATATAACCCATATAGTTACTACTATGGCTCTGTGTCCCATGATTTACTTCAAGAAAAGGATTTTACAGGTAAGCTGTTATAAAAATCCTATTACGCCAACCCTCAGCCTCAATATGCTATCTCTCTCACCAATCCACATATTTTTTTAATTCATAGAGGCACATGTCACGGGTGCTCTATCTCCCCTATTCTACTTATATTGGCTCTGGAACCACTGGTGTGTCTCATTAGTTCTAAGGCCCCATTCACACCTGAGCATAGCGTTTTCAGGCAGAAAATCGAAAGATTTTGCGGCGTTTTTTACCACGATTTTGCAGCGTTTGTTACCGTGTTTTGCCACAATTTTGTGCAGGGCAAAAAGTGACCAATGTAAAAAGAAGAAAAATGCCCAAATCTGCCCAATTCGAGCGACAAAAAAGGGTCCAGAACTTGTTTGAGCTTCAGCGGTTCGGCTTCAGGCGACTTGGAGTGGAGATGTGAACCATCTTCATTGAGAATAGATTTTTTCCCCTCCAGCATTTTGTAGCTTCAGGCTTCAAGCTACAAAATGCTCAGGTGTGAATGGGGCCTTACCTGGACATTCAGGGGATTGGCCTGGGCCCTAACTCATTCAAAATGAAGCTTGTTTGCTAACAGCTTACTCTTCACTTTAACTCAACCTCATACAATTCTACCTAACATTCTCCACAAAATGGGGCAGTCGGTGACTGGCTTCATATAGATATAATGCCACATCCTAAAATATCATAAACAGAAAATGAGTATCCCCAAAATGCACTTTAAAGGTATTGATATCTATACAAGAAGTATTGGATGTAATTGGACTGTAACAGAATTATTTATTTAGCGATTAAGACAACAAATGGATATTTGGAATGTATGTTAATTTCCATACTTAATCCTTGAAAATGTTATCAATGAAAATAAATCTTAGGCCTCCACAGCTCCCTCCCTGATGCTACTGTGTCCTCTTTGAGACAAGAGTTCAGTTTAACTGTTCACTTTATCCTTGATTACTTAGGTATTCACCTTTCTGCACCTTTACCATACTCTTTATACAGCCAACTACACTACAACCTTGCAAAAATTGAAAACAATTATCTTCACCTAGTCCCACCATCCATGTATCATCATGGATAGTGGAAATCAATGGCATCAAAATGACAGTCTTACCAAAACTCCCTTGTGTATTTGACAATATCCCTGTTCCAATTCCATCTTATGCCCTAAAATCTTTTCAAAGCCGTGTCTTGCAGCACACACAATGTTCTCTCACAAAATGCAGGGTGGTCTTGGAGTTTCCAACTTTATCAAGTATTTCATGGCCCATATCACCATAAAAACAGCCCCCAAATTTTTTACTCCATGTAGCATCCTTGGTTGGATGTGCCGGGCCTTGCATCAGTTGGCAATGGACAGAATTTTCCAGGGTTAGCCCCCCTATATGGGCAGCATCCTATCCTGTAGTAGGTCAACCAGTTCAGGGTATTTTTGCTTTTTAATGTTATATGGTCACTATATTGTCTTAACAGAATTGTCAGGTATGTTTCCTTTCTTCAATTCATCTATTGGGACACGGTTTATCATTTTCTATATTGTTTATGTCTCCACTTTTATTTTGTACTGATGGTACATGCCTCACTCGTCTGTGTGATTATATCATTGCTTACTTTTTATTCCCTGTACCTGCTGGTTTATTCAATAAAGCTTTTCCTTGATAAAAAAAAGTATGCAAAAAAACTCCCCCAATAACCTCTCTACTATAAGTGCTTGAAACAAGATGCCTTTGTTGGTGGACATAGAGACATTTTGTTGTTTGCATGTCTCCACCTGATCTTTTCCATGGCTCCAATATAGATGCAAACCTCCATGAGTTCTATGATGCAACATACTCTTACTATATGAGACACCACCAAATATCACAGCAAACTGATCTCACTGCACTTACCCTTCCTACCTTTTGTAGGCAACCCATGGCACTTTTACAAATATTGCTATTATCACTCTTTCGTCAATGGCTGTACAATTTACACTTGGGCAGAATTTAGTAAAAAAAAATATCATGCTCCACCCTCTGAACTCTTTAGTTTCCTCCAAATCATACATTGGCTCACCACCACCTTCACTAATAATGATCTCAAAGGCAAGCTTTCGCTTTTTTGAAAATTGATATCTAACCTTACTCACAAGTAAATAGCTCCAACCATCACACAAGACATGCTTATGTGGAAAAAGGATCTGTGAAACATTAAAGATAGAGAAGATTAGCTACAAATCTGGTCTACGATAGTCCCTTGCTCTATTAACATATACACAACTTAATCCACATTTAAGACCGTTGCAGCAATGTGATACATGGTCCCATCTTGTTTGGTACACTTGAACCAGTCTGTTACCCATATATGCTTTTGTGGATGTTTATGTGTACCTGCCCAATGTTTGTGTACCTGCCCAATGCTCATGACATTTTGGACCCCGTGGGTAGAACATGCTCACCCTTCGCTACCTACAGTGAGTTATACCCTCTTATAATAGTAAGGCTTTAAGACCACAAGCTTAGGTGTTCTCAACGTCCGCTTTCTCTTCTACCTCTTGCCCATCCAACCCCCCCCTCCCCCCCCCCGTATCTTCTTTCTTCTCCACTCTAACCTTTCTCTGTGCTTCCCTGCTATGGAGGGCTTTCATCCCTTCTTTTACGTCAACATCAATGCACAGTTCGCTATCTGCCTGGATTTAATGCGCTCTTGCCCAGTGTTTTGTTTGCTGCAATATACAGTAACTTCTCAGCTGGCCAGGGCTCATCCATATGTCACTGGCTTTGGCTTCCTGTCCTATCCATTTATACATTTGCAACCATGTTTCTGAACAGTCTTTTACAGTGGTGTGAAAAAGTGTTTGCCCCCTTCCTCATTTCCTGTTCCTTTGCATGTTTGTCACACTTAAGTGTTTCGGAACATCAAACCAATTTAAACAATAGTCAAGGACAACACAAGTAAACACAAAATGCAATTTGTAAATTAAGGTGTTTATTATTAAAGGTGAAAAAAAATCCAAACCATCATGGCCCTGTGTGAAAAAGTGATTGCCCCCTAAACCTAATAACTGGTTGGGCCACCCTTAGCAGCAACAACTGCAACCAAGCGTTTGCGATAACGTGCAATGAGGCTTTTACAGCGTCCTGGAGGAATTTTGGCCCACTCATCTTTGCAGAATTGTCCTAATTCAGTTACATTAGAGGGTTTTCGAGCATGAACGGCCTTTTTAAGGTCATACCACAACATCTCAATAGGATTCAGGTCAGGACTTTGGCTAGGCCACTCCAAAGTCTTCATTTTGTTTTTCTTCAGCCATTCGGTGGTGGACTTGCTGGTGTGTTTAGGATCATTGTCCTGCTGTAGAACCCAAGTTCGTTTCAGCTTGAGTACACGAACAGATGGTCGGACATTCTCCTTCAGGATCTCTTGGTAGACAGCAGAATTCATAGTTCCTTTTATCACGGCAAGTCTTCCAGGTCCTGAAGCAGCAAAACAGCCCCAGACCATCACACTACCACCACCATATTTTACTGTTGGTATAATGTTCTTTTTATGAAATGCAGTATTCCTTCTACGCCAGATATACTTGGACACACACCTTCCAATGAGTTCCACTTTTGTCTCATCGGTCCACAGAATGTTGTCCCAAAAGTCTTGGGGATCATCAAGATGTGTTGTGGAGAAATTGAGACGAGCTTTGATGTTCTTTTTGCTCAGCAGTGGTTTTCTCCTTGGAACTCTGCCATGCAGGCCATTTTTGCCCAGTCTTTTCCTGATGATGGAGGCATGAACGGTGACCTTAACTGAGGCAAGTGAGGCCTGCAGTTCCTTGGACGTTGTTGTGGGGTCTTTTGTGACCTCTTGGATGAGTCGTCGCTGCGCTCTTGGGGTAATTTTGGGCAGCCGGCCACTCCTGGGAAGGTTCACCACTGTTCCATGTCTTCGCCATTTGTGGATAATGGCTCTCACTGTGGTTCGCTGGATTCCCAAAGCTTTGGAAATGGCTTTATAACCCTTTCCAGACTGATAGATCTCAATTACTTTCTTTCTCAATTGTTCCTGAATTTCTTTGGGTCTCGGCATGATGTGTAGCTTTTAAGGATCTTCTGGTGGACCTTACTGTCAAGCAGCTCCTATTTAAGTGATGCCTTGATTGTGAACAGGTGTGGCAATAATAAGGCCTGGGTGTGGCTAGAGAAATTGAACTCAGGTGTGGACAACCACAGTTATAGTATGTTTTAACAAGGGGGCAATCACTTTTTCACACAGGGCCATGATGGTTTGGATTTTTTTTCACTTTTAATAATAAACACCTTCATTTACAAATTGCATTTTGTGTTTACTTGTGTTGTCCTTGACTATTGTTTAAATTGGTTTGATGTTCCGAAACACTTAAGTGTGACAAACATGCAAAGGAACAGGAAATGAGGAAGGGGGCAAACACTTTTTCACACCACTGTATATGCGACAGCTACACCTTTGCTGATAGATAGCATATACTATGCATTTATCTGCTATTTCTTGTTATGATCTGTAATTTGCAATATTTAAATAAAAAATGTATTGAAAGTGAAAACCACAACAACCCCCCTACGCCAGCAATTCCTCTTTTATCCCATTCCCATTCATTTCCATTTATCCACATCATGCTAAATCTAGTAGTAATTCTTCACATTTACCCGGACTTGATCTGTAATGTTGAAGACATTTCATAGCTTATCCAAGCCACTACTTCAGTTCTCATGTGTATTAGGATAATATCCCAGCTTTCATATCCACAAAGGTAGCACAGACACCTTAATCCACTCACTATGGAACATGTCCAAGAACAGGAGGGGGGGGGGGGGGTTTAAACAGGCAATGGGGATGTGACATACTGCCTGTCAAACGCCCTCTTAAAGCGGTTCACTGTGGACGCTTTTTAAAGGACTACTGCAAATCTACTGAGAATGCAGGTTGAGCCTGTTTTTTTTTTTTTTTAAACTTTAGATATCTAGGGTATGGCATTCTTTTTGTTATTGACATATGTGGTGTCATCATGCCAGGACAGCAAGGGATTTAAACATTTTTTCCAACACTACTCAGAATGCATTGGCGCATGCATTGTCCCACTAACAACAGGACACCTATTTTTTAAAAACACAGGTTCGTAAAAAAACTCTTTACGGCTACAAATTCAGCATTTTTTTCACTCGTGTGCAAGAGGCCTATGTCATGGAGTGTGAGAAATTGTGGTGGAGTCGTTTAGCAAAAGACAATTGGGCAGGGCTCACACCAATCAGTTGACAAAAATATTGTGTGTTGTTAGTCCACAAGAGAACAGCATTTCTGGCGGATCAACAGGTATTGTTTAGACCCCTTTCACACTGAGCCATGGCCGTGTTATCGATAAAGTACCACTTGTTTTAGCACTGTTTAAGCGACACTTTTTGGCTGCTTTTAACCCGAAGAAGGGATTTTTTTCAATGCCCGTGTAGCTGCGCTTCCGAAGTGCCTTTCAGGAGCTTTGGAAGTACTGCCCATTAATGTCAATGGGCAGGGGGTTTTGGGAGCGCTGTATACAGCACTCCCAAACCGCCCCAAAGATGCTACTTGGAGGACTTTTCCTAATGTATCGCAAGCGCACCTCCCCCAGTGTGAAAAGTCACACCGAAATGAATGGTTGGTGGTTTTCAGGCATTATTTAGGCCATTTCTAATGCTAAAATGCATGAAAACCGCCTCAGTGTGAAAGGGCTCTTATACTTGCAGGGTCTTTAAAGGCATAAACAATGGGGAAATGTGGATGTATTGAATATGTGTGTTTTATTTTGCCCTATATGCACTTTATAGAACAACAGTGAGATAAGATTTAAGATTTCTAGATGCTTAATGAAATTTTAACTGGCAAATAGATGCAAATATGCCAAGTAAATATATTGTTAGAGCTAAAAAAAACAATGAATTATATGAGCAATAAATATAAAAATATGCATTTTAAGAAAAGTGTAACATGAAGTTCAGGCTTAAAGTGGTTGTAAACCCTTACAAACCACTTTGACCTACAGGTAAGCCTAGATTAAGGCTTACCTGTAGTTCCAAGAAATATCTCCTAAACCTACAGGGTTTAGGAGATATTTACTAAAAGACAGTCACAGCTGTCTACGGCATATGTGCCGTAGACAGCGGCGCGCAGGCGCACTATCACCGTTAGTGGCATGCCTCTGCTAACGGCGATATGCCGCTAGTGGCGGCTCCCGTGTGCATGCACGGGAGTGACGTCATCGCTGTTCCTGCGCTGTGAGTGGCCGGAGCAGTGATACCCGGAAGAAGATGGATGCTCCGGACTACAGGAGACATTGGTGACATCGCTGGCTCCTGTGTCAGGTAAGTGACACATAATGGGCTACTATGCGATGCATAGTAGCCCATTATGCTTTACCTTTGCAGGGAGACAAAGAGGAAGTAAACCCATTAGGGTTTACTTCCTCTTTAATGACAGTCAAGATTCATTGGGTACGCAATAAGAAAAATATTGCAAACTTTGTACAAATGAGACACCAAACTGTATTTTAACATATTTATTTTAAAATCATTTGATACTGTTCAATAAATACTGTGTTGATAACCATGTCCTCCATTCCTATTCATCTTCACCATATAACTGTCATTTGCCCACGGTTTAGAATTTGAAATACCAGCAGAATTACATTTCCTATTGTTGAAGTTGTCCCTTAAATTAGAACTAAAGGCAAAACTTTTTTTTGACTCTGCATAAAATAAAGGGATGGTAATAACCCCTGCCAATTGATTTATTTTCATCTATGTCCCATTGGCGAGATTTCCCTTCACTTCCTGTCCCCTAGACAAAACAGGAAGTGATGGCAAATCTCTTTAACCCCATGGCACTGGCGCCTCCTGGCCCTTTAAGGGGTTTTGGATGCCAGGAGGCGGGGCAGTTTTTATGACCATGTGACCACCGCGATTGGCTGTCACAGAGGTCACATGATTGAAAAGTTTACAATCGCAAGTAGCTTTCTGTTAGCCGTTGGTAAGTGTGGCGGGAGAGCGCAGTGTGCATGCTCTCGGCACAGCTGTATTTACATTGTGGTATGAAAATATGTGGCCGCTCTGCGTTAAGGCCCACCCTCCAGGAGGCCGCATATTTGCGTACTGTCTGTGCCAAGAGGTTAGAGTGAGGGAATCCCTGGTTGTCACCAGAATGAGTTTGAAAGTTTTCTCTACATTTACTTTTCTGGGAAAAACCCAAAATGTAGAATTTTCTTTAACTTTCATCTTCAATGATAACAGTACACAGGACAAAATAGAGAAGGTAAATTTACCTAACTAGAATACAGATGGCAATAAAAACCAAGAGGTGCTCTAATCATTCTCTACTCTATCCAAAAATAAAAAAAAGCCTTTAGTTATAGGTCAATTTCACAAGTTCAAATATTTTCTGAATAAAAAGTGTGGAATGTCCCTCATGCTACTGGGAGTAGTAAAAATGTGAAAAGAATGACAAGTGGTGAACTAAACAAATTAAATAATAGATCTGCAGCAAAACCTGATAGTGTTCACAGTACACAAGAATAAATCATTAATAGAACGTGATCTTGCACAGACATATAAAGTGCAAATAGAGAACCTATATAAAAATGTAATCCTCATAGCAAATAAAAAAGTCTTAAAGGGCAATTGGTAATGACTTTACAAAGGTGCATAAATATATGTATGCAAATGTACTGACAAGTGTCCAATTAATGTGCAAATAGTAGTAAAATCAATAATAATCAATAATTAAGTATATGAAGCAATTCTCCACAAACAGGAATCAATCAACGTTTTCCAGTCTTCTGTGGATATTAGATAATATGGGAGGAATAAATTGGTATACTGCTGTATATATAAATCAGTAACCATAAATATCCATACAAGGGGGAAATAAATCAGTGGCCGCTGGTAATATACTGCTGCAAACACCATTCAGCAACCATAAATGTCCAAAAATAACTCCATATATATTTTCCTATAGCATCATGCTTTCATTACTCTCACCTCATGTATGATAGTGAATGTGGTCAAGGAGTAACCTGAGACTCTTCACCATATCCCTATTGTCCCTTTTCCAGCTTTCATACATTAATCATGGAGTCAAGGATAGCTTCTCCAGTTATAGGAATCCTCCACTTAGCCATCCCAATATACTCCAATGATAAGTCTAGCCAAAGGGGGAAACAGGAAAACAAAATGCCTCCAATAGTGTAGTAGATTAAAACGGGATAGGTGCGTTTATTAAGGGTATATAGGGTGGACTCTTACATGATAGACAGTAAAAACAGGCAAGACAATTAAAACCGGCGTTTTCGTCACTTCCGGGTGCACGTCTGATTGCAGCCACTCCCTACGTGTTACGTCACGTCTCATGACTTCATCTCACCTTCATCTCACGTCACGAGACGTGAAGTAACAAGTAGGGAGTGGCTGAAATCAAACGTGCACTGGAAGTGACGTAAGGAGGCACCGAAAATGCTGGTTTTAATTGTCTTGCCTGTTTTTACTGTCTATCATGTAAGAGTCCATCGTATATACCCTTAATAAACAAATCTATCCCATTTTAACCTACTACACTATTGGAGGTATTTTGTTTTTCTGTTTCCCCTTTGGCTGAACTTATTATTGGAGTATATTGGGGCGGCTAAGTGGAGGATTCCTATAGCTAGAGAAGCTATCCTTTGCTCCATGATTAATGTATGGAAGCTGGAAAAGGGACAAACGGGATATGGTGAAGAGTCTCAGTTTACTCCTTGATGACATTTACTATTATACATGAGGTGAGAGTTGTGAGAGACTAATGCTATAGAAAGATATATATGGAGTTATTTTTGAACATTTATGGTTGCTAATTGGTGTATGCAGCAGTATATTACCAGCGGTCACTGATTTATTTCCCCCTTGTATGGAAATTTACTGTTACTGAACTGATTTATATATACAGCAGTATACCAATTTATTCCTCCCATATTATCTAATCTCCCCGGAAGACTGGAAAAGGTTGATTGATTCCTGTTTGTGGAGAATTGCTTCATATACGTAATTATTGATTTTCAGCACATTTGCAACTATTTGCACATTAATTGGACACTTGTCAGTACGTTTGCGTACATATATTTATGCACCTTTGTGAAGTCATTACCAATTTCACTTTAAGACTTTTTATTTGCTATGAGGATTACATTTTGATATAGGTTCTGTATTTGCACTTTATATGTCTGTGCGAGATCACTTTATATTTATGATATCAAATATTTTCTGATATCTTTTCTCATTGTTTTGCCCGGTCCTTTAGGTTAATTACCTAGCAATTAATAATAATGATTAGAACTGAAACTAGGGATTTGGCCAGGTTTGTATTTCACTTATTTCACTTATAGCCACTCCAGGTGTACCTACGATGTATCATTTCTTTAAAAAGTTTTGTAGATGAATATATAGTTAAAATATTTCACATTCTGTGGAGCCACGATATCTGTTTGCTAGACTTGACACTCTATTTAGCTCTGAGGGGAATCCAGAGGTATTTGCTAAGTGTTCTGAAAGCCTTTGAAACAAATTTTGTGAGAAGAGCAACATTCAACAAGACAACGCCAAATGGTTAGACTACATTAAAATGCTGAAAGATGATCTCTTACATCTTTTTATACTATATGAGCATTATTTGGGTCTTAACAGCATTTTTTATTGTTGCCACTAGAAACCACATCCTCCCTTTTATTCTTTCCTTAGAATGTACAAGAATAACACCAAGGATTTCATTGATTGATGTGGGAAATGGACAGTTTGATCAGTTAGGTATTGTGGCATACACAATTTTCTTCTCATGCTGTATAGCTTGTTCTTGATTCTACCTGTAAAAGACGATAAACATTATTAAAATAACTGAATTTTAGGTCACAAAAGGTATTCAGTCATATCCTTCAAGACACAAGGGACCTGCACACAATATGATTCTTATTGAGATAAACAGAGGTACAATATGTGCTATTAACCGGTCACAGACATTAAAATAGTGCTAGATTGCAGTGTGCACAATCTTACATAGTCATTTTCCCTACAGATCAGGCCATAGACATCTGTTTAGCATGATTGTGCATGTCTATTGTAAGGGGGGCATCCAATCCATCCTCCAATGGTATTTGCAGTGGTAACAATGGTAACCTTGCACAGACAGGCACACCCAGAAACAGTCCATGTGGGTTTATTCTACACTGCATAAAATAAACTATCTGCTCATCTGAGCTACTAAGTAACCCTGGTCAGTTCATGACTAACAGAATGCCCTCTAATAGGATTTCCAAAACCAGCGGTCAGCATATGTAACTTTTTTAGAGTTCTGTCTGCATTCTGCCTTTTCACTCAGCAGCAGGATCCTGCATCAGAGGGAGCAAGATAGAGTCATGAATATCAGTCCTATTGCATACTGTATATAAAGGCTTGTGCACAGCTCAGACTAACAGTGAGGTCTTGCTACTAATAAGTGTTGTGGAAAATTTTAAGATGTATTTTAATGTATTGTCATAAGAGTCCCCCCAGTTTTCGTTCTCCCCCAGCCCGCTCTAAGGAGCGGACTGGGGCAGACTGACGCTAGTTGAGACCTGGTAGTGGAAAACTTCCTGTTGTTTGGAGAGAGGTGTTTGCAGAGTGGGGGTATGTCCACCAGCGAAAGGGCCTCTGTGCATTGCACAGACGATCGTCTGAGGGGATATGTTTGCTCTGCAAGGATGGGTTATGGGCCGATGTACACTCATTGTCTCTGCTGTGCCTGATCAGCACATGTCGATATTCGCAGCGTGCACCTGCAGATAGCCTCCCATCCACAAGAAAGGGTAGCATAATCCAGGTATGCATTGTTCTCTGGAACAATGTATATTAAGGATTCCTATCAATGGAATTGTAATCATCATTCATTGGTTATTGTATAAATTCATATATTCTGTATCGTGTCTTTATTTGGTCATGTCCTTATATGGTCATTCGCATCCGGTGTTCATTTTCCTGTGAGGTCACGAACTGTGTAGGAGGGGTTTAGCTGTTGGAGGCAAGCCCTCCAGGGTGTGGCTTCCTGTTTATGTGTAAATAAAAGAGCCAGGCTCACTACCCACAGGGGGAAGTGATGCTGATGGAGCTGAGAACATAAGAAGGATGGTCATGTCTGTTTATTTGGATGAGTGGGTTGATAGGTAAGGCATTATATCATTTAGACAAAATGTTATTATTATTAAAAACAGGAGATTTGGCTGTGTGCATAATATGCATCCAAATTTCCATAACAAAGATGCAGACCTAAAAATGGAGGCTGAATTCCACTCAAAGCTCTACAAAGTCTCTGTGTTCCAGGAACCAGGATAGAACTTCTTAAGATTCTGAGAAAACAAAACATTTTTTTTCTCCACATCAGCCCTTAACCCTGAAACTCCTCACCATATGTTTGTGCGAAACCTAGGTGACACACGCATACCAGCTACATTCCTGCCAGCCAGTGCTTGACATGATACACTCAGCAGTGACTTTCTAGTACCATTGAGCTCTTAATAGGATAATAGGAGCCTACTGACTCAAAATGTTCATCTGAAGATGAACTGACAAGAGATGGCTGATGAGCAAAAAAAACAGGATTTCTCAAATGTAAAAAAAAATTTGAAATCCTTTTTGCATTTATCAGTAGGATTGGCCAAAAATAAACCTGTGGCACTCTGTAATACTGATGCCGCGTACACACGATCAAACAAGCGGGTGGAAAAGTCCAGCAAACTGAAGTCCACCGGACAATCCCTCCATGTGTAGCCTCCGCCAAACTTTTTTGACCTGAAAGTACGGCGGACTTAGAAAGTAGTTTTGCACTCCAATCTTCCCTCCGGACTCGCATTTCGGCGGACAATCCGGCCGTGTGTATGCCAGTCCGCTGTACTTTTGAAATGCGCGGACTTTTCCCGCCCGGAGAAAAGTCCTCTCATTTCGAGCGGGTCTCCAGGTAGGCGGGGCCCGCGAAGGAGACGTCGCTGGCCCCGCCGCCTGGTATGGACTTAAAGGGGATCCCCAACGCCGAAAAAAATCGGCGTGGGGGTCCCCCCAGGTCCACATCAGACCCTTGTCCGAGCACGCTACCCGGCCGGCCAGGAAAGGGGGGGACAAGCGAGCGCCCCCCCCCCTCCTGAGCCGTACCAGGCCGCGTGCCCTCAACATGGGGGGTGCCATGGGGAAGCACCTTGTCCCCATGTTGATGAGGACAAGGGCCTCTTCCTGACAACCCTGGCCGTTGGTTGTCGGGGTCTGCGGGCGAGGGGCTTATCGGAATCCGGGAGCCCCCTTTAATAAGGGGGCCCCCGGATACCGGCCCCCCACCCTATGTGAATGAGTATGGGGTACAATGTACCCCTACCCATTCACCTGTAAAATAAAGTACAAAAAAAAACACAACACACAAGATAAAATAGTTTATTGCACATCTCCGGGGGTCTTCCATCTTCGGGGGTCTTATCGCCGGACTCCTCCGCTATCTTCTTGTAGCTCTTTTACTAGCGGAGGAGCCCGGCTTTCTTCCTCGCTGCCGCCCTTCTTCCGACTTCGGGGGTCTTGTCCCCCTCTTCGGTTCTTCTGCTGGGCCACCACTCCTTCTTCTAGCTCTTTTACAGGCGGTGGCCCGGTCTTCTGTCGCCGTCGTCGCCTTCTGTTCTTCTGTTCTTCTTCTTCAGATGTTGCCTCGCCGAGTCCTCCGGGCACGCGGCGACTTATATAGGGACATCGCCAGATGATGTCCCCGCCCATTATGGTGACATCATAATAGGCGGGGACTTCATCCGGCGATGTCCCTATATAAGTCGCTGCGTGCCCGTTCCCCGTCATTGTGAGCGGAGGACTCGGCGAGGCAACATCTGAAGAAGAAGAACAGAAGAACAGAAGGCGGCGACGACAGCGGCGGCAGAAGACTGCGCCACCAACTGTAAAAGAGCTAGAAGAAGGCGCGGTGGCCCGGCAGAAGAACCGAAGAGGGGGACAAGACCCCCGAAGTTGGAAGAAGGGCGGCGGCGAGGAAGAAAGCAGGGCTCCTCCGCTAGTAAAAGAGCTACAAGAAGATAGCGGAGGAGTCCGGCGAGAAGACCCCCGAAGACGGAAGACCCCCGGAGCTGTGCAATAAACTATTTTATCTTGTGTGTTGTGTTTTTTTTTGTACTTTATTTTACAGGTGAATGGGTAGGGGTACATTGTACCCCATACTTATTCACATAGGGTGGGGGGCCGGTATCCGGGGGCCCCCTTATTAAAGGGGGCTTCCGGATTCCGATAAGCCCCTCGCCCGCAGACCCCGACAACCAACGGCCAGGGTTGTCGGGAAGAGGCCCTTGTCCTCATAAACATGGTCGCGCGGCCCCCCCACCCCAAAGCACCCCCCATGTTGAGGGCACGCGGCCTGGTACGGCTCAGGAGGGGGGGCGCTCGCTCGCCCCTCCTTTCCTGGCCGGCCGGGTAGCGTGCTCGGACAAGGGTCTGTTGTGGACTTGGGGGGACCCCCACGCCGATTTTTTTCGGCGCTGGGGTTCCCCTTTAAGTCCATACCAGGTGGCGGGGCCAGCAGCGTCTCCTTTGCGGGCCCCGCCTACCTGGAGACGCGCTAAAAATGAGCGGACTTTCCTCCGCGTGTGTGGGCGAGTCCGTTCATTTCAAAAGTAGGGCGGATAGTACGGCGGACTTAGTACTCCGTATTAGTCTGCTGAAAAAGTGCCGTGTGTGGGCAAGTAGCCCGTTCGGAAAGTCCGACGGACAGTCTGGCGGGAAGTCCGCCAGACTAAGTCCGTCGGATAGTCGGCTACGTGTGTACGTGGCATAAGGTTGCCTGCCCTTGGTGTAGAGATATTGTTTTAAAGTGATTTTATTGCTTGCTCAGAATATGTAAATACTTTATTGTGATTGTCTGGGCCCAGCTGCACTTTAACCTACCTTTGACTTACCCTCTGAACACTATGACAAGACATACATATTCTTCTACACTCGCAGAACATCAAACGTAAAGGGAATGTGACTGAGGAATTTAAATCCACGTCTGGATCGGGCAGTCTTCTGGGCCACAAGCCTCACGAGAGGACTATCTGTATTCAACCTGCTCTGTAAACAAGAAAGATTAGATTACTGAATTTGTGCACTTGTTTTTGATCTGTGAAATTTAATGAAATTATACACTGTATAAATTACTTAGTGAGTAGTTAATTTGTAAAATATTGAGAAAATAAATGTGTCTATCATATTAATCATTTGTATCATCTCTCAAAAGCCAATGTGATTCAACAATGCAACTAACATAAAGAAGGGAAGGCTGAATGTGTTTTTTGTATAGACATATAGACGATTGTTATGTAAGCCATTTGATAAGTTGGGTGGAATGTTGGAAATTAATTTATTACTTACTGGATGCCAAGTAACGTACATAGATGCGGGCCTAGAATTGGTTAACTCTGTAAAAAGAAGCAGAAATCAGTAATATAGGGCACACAGTAAATTTAGACACAATGAGAGGGCTGGGAAAATGACTGCACAGAGGATATATTTGGAGAATCTAAGAAAGCTTTCCTTAAACTTTTTATTTCACTTTTTCGAAGTATCAGTGGGTTGAATTCAAGTTGACTCCAGACAATAATCAGGCTTGCACGCACGGTCTTACCACTTTTAGGCATGTGTGGATGGGGTCCTAAACACAGTCACAAATGGGAATCAGGCTGAAGCAGGAAGGGACTGAACACAGCAGATACCTCCATTACTTTCTTACAAGCACAATAATTGATCAAAGTTTTTTTTTTCTTTTTATTTGGGCAAAGATCAGACATTAGGTAGCCAAATCAAAATAGCTGTCATCTAATACACAGTGTATGGGCCCTTTACCCAGGGGTGTAGATAAGGGGGATCAGGAGTGTCCAACACCCCCCCCCCCCCTTTCCCCAGAGCATTCTGTCAAAATGCCCAGACAGTGTCTCTGCTGTTTAGCCTCAGCACAGCAGAAGCAATTAGAGTTTAGGAGTGCAGCAGCCAGCCCCCTTCTATTGTGCCCCATCCCTTCAGTTTAACAAGGGGCCCCCCTGAAAAACATTAAATTACTGCGTGGTCTCAGATGCCGGAAATTGACAGTGCATGGTTGAGGGAACTCCTAGACTCCTCCTTGAGGTATCATATGACACAGGCGAAGGGAGACTGGGGATGCAGACATTTTCCTACTTCTGTGTCATGCTGAATCTGAGGTCTGGTAAGTGGGGAGGCATCAATTTTCTGTTTTGGGAAGGAGGAAGTGAGAATTCCAGCCTGGGGGAGTTTCTTTTGGTGGGGGAATAAGGAAAGGGGGGTGGGTTTGCTTTTGGAGAATGGGGAAGTTTCTTATAGGGAAGTTTACAGAAGGTGGTTAATGGCAGGGATTTGCTTTTGGGAGGGAGTTTGATTGGATGAAAGGAGATTTTCTTCATAATTAGGAATCTTTGCTGGGGGAGCAGGTGTTGACTGAGGGAGATATTTTTGCTTCGGTGGGTCAGTTTAGAAATGGAGGATTTGATTTATGGGGGGATATTTGGGGAGGTAGATATTTTACACTGGGAATCTTTGCTTGGGGAGAGAGGGTTCTTAGGAGGGAAAGGGGGATTTTATTTTCTTTAAAAGAGATTTGTTTTTTAAATTATACTTGCCTAGGTGGATGGAGCATCGATCCAATGTTGCATCTGTCCCCAGCTGCTTCTAAGACCAACAACAGAGCAAACGACCAAAGACCACTAATCAATCAGTTCTCAGCCTTCAGTGAGCAAAGAGTGGTGACTGTCAGTCCCTGGCTCTGCCCCCCCCCCCCCAAGCTCAGTGGAATGCCAGGCTGTGGAGGGGGCAGGAGCGGCTGGTTCAGGGTCTCTGCGGCTCACTGAAAGGCTAAGCTAGCTGCTGGTCCAGGCATCTGGGTGAATCCTGACTGAAGTTAGGATCTTTCCACACCCTGGACCTGCTGAGCGATCTCAGCTGACAGCGGGCTATAGCTGGCTGTTGGCTAAAATGGGTCACAAAAGTGCAGAACGAACTGCACTCCTCCCCAAGAGAAGTATAACTGATCATCAGTGCCCTGATCACAATTAAGTGCCCACCTGTTCCAGCAATGATTGCCCACCACTGCCAGCATTCAGCGCCAACCAGTGCCAACAATTGCCACCAATCTGTGCCCACAAGTGCCAGCAATCAGTGGCCATTAGTGATGCCAGGCAGTGCTGGCTATCAATGCCCATCATTGCTGCCCATCAATATTAAACACTGCTGCCCATCAATGCTCATAAGTGCCACCCATTAGTGCCACCTATCTGTGCCCACCAGTGCTGCCTACCTGTGCCCACCAGTTCCACCTATCTGTGCGCAGCAGTGCTGCCTATCTCTGCCCAGTGCCCACCAGTGCCACCCATCAGTACTGCCTATCAGTGCTAATCAGTGCCACATATCAGTGCCCATAAGTGCCGCCTAATCAGTGCAGCAAATCAGTGCCCATAAGTGCCACCTCATCAGTGCCTATCAGTGCAGCCTATCAGTGCCCATCAGTGCAGCCTCATCAGCGCCCATCAATGAAGGAGAAAAATGTCTTAAATTTACTGACAGAAACTAAGAAAAACTTTATTTAAAAAAAAAAAATTTTTTAGGAAAAAATAAAAAACCCAGGAGTGATTAAATACCACCAAAAGAAAGCTCTATTTGTGTGAAAAAAATGCTAAAAATTTCATCTGGGTACAGTATAGCATGACCGTGCAATTGTGATTCAAAGTGCGACAGCGCTGAAAGCTAACAAATGGCCTGGGCAGGAAGGGGGTGTAAGTGCCCTGTATTGAGGTGGTTAAAGTGTTAATAGTAATAAGAAAAGTTTTAAAGTTACTAATACAGTGCCTTGAAAAATTATTCATACCGCTTAGAATTTTCCACATTTTGTCATGTTACAACCAAAAATATGAATGTATTTTAATGGGATTTTAGGTGATAGACCGACACAAAGTGGCACATAAGTAATAATGTGGAGTGAAAGAAAAATGAAAAAATGTTTTAAAATTTTCTTTACTAAATTAATATCTGAAAAGTGTGGTGTGCATTTGTATTCAGTCCCCTTTACTCAGATACCCCTAACTAAAATCTAATTGAACCAATTGCCTTCAGAAGTCACTTAATTAGTAAATAGAGTCCACATGTGTGTAATTTAATCCCAGTATAAATGCAGCTGTTCTGTGAAGCCCTCAGAGTTTTGTTAGAGAACCTTTGTGAAGAAACAGCACCATGAAGGCCAAGGAACACACCAGACAGGTCAGAGATAAAGTTGTGGAGAAGCTTAAAGCAGGGTTAGGTTATAAAAATATATTTCAAGCTTTGAACATCACACAGAGCACTGTTCAATCCATCCAAAAAGGGAAAGAGTATGGCACAACTGCAAACCTACCAAGACATGGCCGTCCACCTAAACTGACAGGCCGGGCAAGGAGAGCATTAATCAGAGAATCAGCCAAGAGGCTCGTGGTAACTCTGGAGGAGCTGCGGAGATTCACAGCTCAGGTGGAAGAATCTGTCCACTGGACAACTATAAGGGTGCTTTCACACCGAGGCGTTGGCAGTAAAGTGCCACTGTTTTAGCGGCACTTTACCATTGTTTTAGCAGCGATATTCGGCCACTAGCAGGGTGCTTTTAACCCCTGCTAGCATCAGAAAAATTGTTAGAAGCGCCGTTGCAGCGGCGCTTTGACGGCCATTCGGCGGCGCTGCCCCATTAATTTCAATGGGCAGGGGCGCTATAGGAGCGGTGTACATCGTTCCTACAGCTCTGCAAATATGTTCCTTGCAGGACTTTTTTTTATTGTCCCGCAAGCGCACCTCTCCAGTGTGAAAGCACTCGGGCTTTCACACTGGAGATACAGGAGAGGCTCTTTACAGGCTCTATGCAGGTGCTTTTTTTTAGCGCTGTAGCACCTGTAAAGCGCATCAGTGTGAAAGCAGTCTTAGTTGTGCACTCCACAAATCTGGTCTTAATGGAAGAATGGAAAGAAAAAAACTATTGTTGAAAGAAAGCCATAAGAAGTCCAGGTTGCAGTTTGCGAGAAGCCATGTGGGAGACACAGCAAACATACGGAAGAAGTTGCTCTGGTCAGAGGAGACCAAAATGTAACTTTTTGGCCTAAAGCAAAAAGCTATGTGTGGCGGAAAACTAACACTGCACATCACCCTGAACACATCATCCCCACCATGTAACATGGTGGTGGCAGCATCATGTTGTGGGGATGCTTTTCTTCTGGAGGGACTGGGAAGTTGCTCAGAGTTGATGGGAAGATGAATGGAGCCAAATACAGGGCAATCTTAGAAGAAAACCTGTTAGAGTCTGCAAAAGACTTGAGACTGGGGTGGAAGTTCACCTTTCAGAAGGACAAAGACCCTAAACATACAGCCAGAGCTACAATGAATTTAGATCAAAGCATATACATGTGTTATCCAGTCAAAGTCCAGACCTAAAGCTGATTGAGAATCTGTGGCAAGACTTGAAAATTGCTGTTCACAGACGCTCTCCATCCAATCTGATAGAGCTTGAGGTATTTTGCAAAGAAGAATGGGCAAAAATGTTACTCTCTAGATGTGCAAAGCTGGTAGAGACATCCCCAAAAAGACTTGCGGCTGTAATTGCAGTGAAAGGCGGTTCTACAAAGTATTGACTCAGGGGGGCTAAATACAAATGCACGCCACACTTTTCACATATTTATTTGTTTTAAAAATTGAAAACTATTTATCATTTTCCTTCCACTTCACAATTATGTGCCACTTTGTGTTGGTCTATCACATAAAAGCCCAATAAAATACATTCACATTTTTGGTTGTAACATGAAAAATGTAGAAAATTTCAAGGGATATGAATAATTTTTCAAGGCACTGTAGAATTTAAAGTATTTAAAAGTACTCATGCATAAGAAATTCAGATAGTATACATTTATTAGGAATTTTCCTCTAAAAAGTCTTCTTAGTAGCATTAGGTAATTTTATTTATGGGACAAAGAAGAAGTCAGCTGGGTGTATAGAAATGTATTTGCCAACTTTGTCGCCTATATCTTAATTAACCTCTGATAAACACCCTACATGTTACATATTTATATATGGACATAAGTAAATGCTTTATTTGTAACTGATTTGTAAAAGTGAGATTTGTTAAAGTGACACTAAACTGATTTAAAAAATATCTATTAAAGTATGTACTCTTAACCCAAACGAGTCCCTTCTATGGCCGCGTACACACGGGCAGACTGTCTGACGGACTTGGTCCGCTGAAACGTGTTTCAGCGGACAATCCGCTCGTGTGTGGGCTTCAGCTGACTTTTTCAGAGGACAGTCTGGCGGACTAAGTCTTTCGGAATTTCCGTAATA
The DNA here is from genome assembly GCF_037356315.1 of Lithobates pipiens. NCBI lineage: Eukaryota > Metazoa > Chordata > Amphibia > Anura > Ranidae > Lithobates > Lithobates pipiens. The sequence goes on along the minus strand of NW_027507686.1, from coordinate 163,940,386 downwards.
TTGTCCGTCCAAACTTGGTTTCAGCGGACAGTCCACTCGTGAGTAGGCAAGTTGGACGGATTAAGTATGGCGCATGCTCAGAAAGGATTTACACGGCGGAAGGTTGCATTGCAGTGTATTGGACGTCGTATTTCTAGTCCCGTCGTACGTGCTGTACGCGTCATCGCGCAAGCTTTCAGCGGACTGTCTGTTCGTCGTGTGTGGTCAAGTCCGTTCATTCAAAAGTAGGACGGACTGTCTGTCGGATTGTCTGAGGAACTTAGTTGGACGGATAGTCCGCCCGTGTGTACGCGGCCTATTGCTCTCAGCCTTTTTTTTTTTTTTTGCTGCTGTGATCTGACTTCCAATAAAGGAAGCCTATGTTCATTCTCCATGGTTCCACTGTAGGTAGGAACATAGCCACCCTCTCTTGCTCACTTCCAAGATGGACCAGGGCCTATGGAATGTGTAGCGTGCATAGAGCAGTGTGCATTATCACAACCAATATGCACTGCTCATTCCAAACCAACACAAGTGAGAGGTTTGGGAGCTCATAGAGGACAGTACAATGAGACAGAAAAACACAGTGAGAAAATAGATTATAAGTGCAATATGTTGTGGATGTGTATGGACTATTTTGGGGAAATAAGGATAAGGGAATACTACTGTTAGTGCTACTTTAAACTTACTATGTGATTAAACAGTAAAGACTAAAGACATTGGCATTCGTTCTTGGTGGATGAATCATATGTTACTCAGTCTTACATAACTTTACACACATCCCTACAGACAGAAAATAACTTGTTTTATGGCATAGTTGCTGTATGGTACTGTATTATACTTTTTAACCCATTTGAGCTTATTTATAATCAATTCTATAGTGCTGACAAGTTTGCAAACACCTTTAAATGCTGCAAGTAATACCCCTGATTCCACATGTACTGTTCACATATTCTATGCCTTAACGTAAACTTTTAAACTGGATGCTAAAGTTTGACATTGAAAGAGCTAAGACCCACCTCTTACCTTTCAACAATCCAGCACCAGTGAGTTTCTGGCATTGAATATTTGGATAGTAAAAGTCGGAGATATGGTAGGAAAGGGGCTTAGTACTGAGTTAAAGAAGTCAAGAAATACATAATAATGGAATCAAGGAAGTTAAAGGACCTTTGGTGTATATTGTTAGTTTGTATTCTTAAGAAGTATAGTGATATTCAAAATACCCATGGCTACTAAACAAATTTTATTTCATCATAGTCAAATCAAGAAAATAATATTTAGGCCAATCATCCTCTCTTTCTGAATAAGCCTGTTTTGTATCTTATGCTTGGTAATAATCTCATATTTGATGCCCTAAAAAGGTGTCTATATTTTTAGCCAGTCTATAAAATGTGTAGTCTGATATGTTCATCTATCTGAACCTGTACATATATCACTTTCATTCTGCTGGTGGCATACCTGGATTTCTGATAGCAGGAGAAAGCTGCTGTACAGCATTAGCTGGGTTAGACATATTCTGAGGTGCCCTACAGTCCAGGTACGGCATAGCAGAGACACTGTGTCTTCTATAATATAAAAAAAAACAAAAACAAATTAGATTGACCAGCAATAAAAAAAATAGAACACGTTAAAAATGGCAATAGATAACAAACCTGATTTTAGCATTGTTTAAAGTGTATCTCTAGTGAAAAACTTTTTTTTTCACTTTGGAGAGTGGGGAAGGGTTGGGGCCTCTGCCATGTTTGGATTGCTGTCTGTGTACCTATTAGGGAAAGTAACCACTCTATATGTACTAGTGACCAGGGATGAGCTCAGGAGTGTTTGGATCCTAGTCTGAACCCACCTAAGCTTTCCTGCCAGGAAACCGTTACTGCACACCACGAATCATAAGGACCCAAGGCATGCTAGGCAGGGGAAATCTTCCAATGGGTACATCTGTTCCGGGGTCAGCTGTCTAAGAGGGAAATCCCCTCACTTTAGATTTGCTCTAACATCCTGTTTTGTCACTGGGACAAGAAATGAAAGAACATTTCCCCAATGTTTCAAATGCAGCAAAAATAATCAGCAGGGGTTTTAACCACCCCCTACTCTATCTAAAACAAAAACGGTTTGACTATAAATTCAACTTGATAAAATTTACCTGGGGAGAATAGCAGGTGATGGTAGGTTGCAGCTATATTGGTCCTGGTCTAAAACGGGCCAACTTCTGATTTTCTGATTCTGTGATGCACTCTTTCTTACGCTGGTATACATAGAAGGTGACTCTTCATTCTGATGGGATGCTACAGGCTGCAGACAGAGACAATATATCCAATATAAAGAGAAAGTAAAACCCATCAGAGTTTACTTCCATTTTAATTTCAACATAGTTTATTGTTGATAATTCTTATCGGAATTCAGGTAGTTGAGTCCAGATGATAGTAGACTAGTAAGAGCAAATATACTGCTTTAATGAATTTATGTTCTAGCAGAAAACTAAACTCTGAACTTGTGTAAAAGTGATCAAATTTAAAATTGTGGGCATGTACATGAAAAAAATGTGTAGGCTTAATGCTGTACTCTAGTTCAGTGGTCATCAACCCTGCCCTCAGGGCCCACTAACAGGCCAGGTTTGCAAGATAACTAGAATACATCACAGGTGATATCATTTGCTTCTCAGTGATTGCAGTATTCTAGTCTGCATCTCTCCAAGGTAATACATAAAACCTGGTCTTTTAGTGGGCCCTGAGGACAGGGTTGATGACCATTGCTCTAGGTATTATAAGCATTCCATAGTTACCTTGGTCCAGTTTGGTGCAATGTAAGTATGCATATCTTATACCTGATGGGGCACTGGGAAAGCTGAAAAATCACTGTAGTAGTTGGCACTACTACAGCAATAACTGCCATCTTCCAGGTCCTGCTCAGGTTCTGTGTGAGCAGCTTTACCTCTGCACACTGAACACAGGGAGACGATTGCTTTGCATCGCCATCATTAGAGCACCTTGTTTTTTTTTTCAATGACTTTAAAGGGATTGTAAAGTGATTATTTTTTTTTTTTTTAAATAACAAACATGTTATACTTACCTCCACTGTGCAGCTCGTATTGCACAGAGTGGCCCCGAACCTGCTCTTCTGGGGTCCCTCGGCAGCTGTCTCGGCTTCCTCCCGCAGGTGCTTCTCACGTTCATGTGAGCTTCCTCGCATGGTGAAAAGCACCTGCGGGCACGCTCCCATGATACAGCCGGCGGCTATAGCCGCTCGCTGTATCACACGGCCCCGCCCCCCGGCGCTCCGCGTCAGTGGATGTGATTGACAGCAGCGCGAGCCAATAGCTACGCTGCTTTCCATCCATCCACTCCAGCCAATCAGCGGCCAGGCTGAACGGTGGAAAGGACGTCGGGGGACGAGCACGGGATTTTCGAGGGGTGAGGTAAGTAAAACGGGGGGGCTCGAGGTGCAGGCACTGTCAGATGTTTTTTCACCTTAATGCATAGAATGCATTAAGGTGAAAAAACATTTACCTTTACAACCCCTTTAAGGCAATCCCAAGCAAGTATATGGGAATGCAAAATCTGTTTAAAGCAGTTCAAGTGCAGGCCAAGAAGAGATTAAAGGAGAAGTACGACCAATGCTTTTCTGGCTATACTTCTCCGGTGGATCACAGGAATTATTATTATAAAGGATTTGTACAGCACCTACAGTTTGGGCAGTAATTTACAACGTTAAGGCAAACACTACAGTTACAATACAATTCAATACAGGAGGAATTAGAGGGCCCTGCTCGTTAGAGCTTACAACCTAAATGCCGTTTTTTCTGCAGTCCTGTGACCCATTTTCAGCTGACAGTGGGCTAAAGCCCGCTTTCAGCTGATGTCACTCAGCCAGTCCAGGCTGGGGAAAGACCCTGACTTTACAGCTGGGATCCACCCAGTTCTCAGTGAAGAGGCAAGTATTAGCAAATCCGTTATGGCGCTATATAAGCGCTGCGTAAACTATCAGCGCTATATAAATCCTGTATAATTATAATAATAATCAGTGCTGCCTCATCAGTGCCACCTAATCCTTTCAGTGCTGCATATTACCGCCTCCTCATCAGTGCTCCCCCCATCAGTGCCCTTCAGTGCCCCATCAGTGCAGCCTATCAGTACCCCATTAGTGCAGCCTATCACTGCCCCATCAGTGCATCTGTATTAGCGCAACATCAGTGAAGGCGAAAAAGTTCTTATTTACAAAATTTTCTGACAGGAACTAAGACAGACATTTAAAAAAAGTATCAGTAATATCGGCGAGTATTGGAAAAAAGTATCAGTACTTGTACTCGGTCTTAAAAAAGTGGTATCGGTGCAACTCTACTTTTTACCACTACTATTCCTTTATATTGGCTTTTGGTATTTACAAATGCAGCAATGTAGAAATTGGATGAAACGTTTTGAGCTGGGAAATACTTTTTGAAAGATAAATAGCTCATTTTATATACAATATATAGATCAGACCAAAATAAGGGACAAATGAGGAGGAATGAGAGACAGAGGGACATTTTTTAAATCAGGGACAATTGGGAGCTATGGGCTCTAGCCCTAAACCTTTTGTAGACCTAGCAATGCCCCTGCGTCCCAATACTTTTGGTAATATAGTGTAGATACAATACTATGTATGAATGTAGTGTTCTGTTTTGTCCACATGGTGGCAGAGCACACCAATTCTGCCAACTGGGATTAGAATCACATCAGCCTTTCTCAACCAGAATTCTAGATTTTTCAAGGGGTTGCTAGAGCAATCAGCAATTTCTGATTTATGTGTAACCGGTGACATCAATTATCTTTTTAGTGATGTGTAAAAGGCTATATTTCTCACTGACCTTCCATTTAATCAGCATTCTTCCCATTGACCACTAATCTAAGGGGTCCCTTCACCACTGACCACCAGTGTAAAGTAGCATTTTCTGACCATTAATGTACAGTAAGAAGGCCACTATACTAACCATTAGTGTAAGGAAGAGGGGGTACTACATTGACTGCCAATATAGGTGAGCACTTTTTCACCATCAATATATATTGATGTTTCTCCACTGACCACCAGTGTGAGGGAACACTACCAATTTTAATGCCTTTTAGTAGTATAGAGCAGCCTTAGGTGTCAAATATGCTAAGCCACATTTTAGACAAGTTTTCCGTACTGACATACAGTAAATGTGTGCACCGTTTTTATCTTATTCTGTAATATGTTGCTTTTAATGGTTTTGGTTTTTGGAACATTATGAATTCACAAACATTTACATAGGTGGTCTATTTATTATCATTATTATTATTATTCAGGATTTATATAGCACCTACAGTTTGCCCAGTACTGTACAATGCAGAGGGGGGACAGTTCAATTATAATACAGTTCAATACAGAAGGGACAGGAGGGCCCTGCTTGTTGAGCTTACAATCTAAAGGGAGGGGGGGATGGTACAAAAGGTAATATATGCAGGGGATGATCTGATGGAGTTGGCCCAGGTGCAGTTCTTAGGTGGAGGTGGGTAGGCTTCCCTGAATAGGTGAGATTTTAGGGATCGCCTGAAGGTGGACAGGGTAGAGGCTGACTGGACATACTGGGTCAGGGAGTTCCAGAGGGTGGGAGAGGCTCTAGAGAAGTCCTGGAGGTGAGCATTGGAGGGGGTAACAAGGTAGCTAGACAGCAGTAGGTCTTGGGAGGAATGGAGAGGACGATTTGGACGAAATCTGCAGATGAGGTTGGTGATGTAGCTGGGGGCAATGTCGTGGATGACCTTGTATGTTGTGGTTAGTATTTAGAATTTTATACAGTGGGGTAGGGGAAGTTAGTGAATGGATTGGCAGAGAGGAGCAGCAGCCACGGATCAGTTAGTAAGCTGTATTAGTCTAGCAGCAGCATCCAGAACAGACTGAAGTGGGGATAGGAAGTGGGGAAGGAGTGAATAAGCGGTTTTGTGGTGTTGTGAGTCAGGAAGGGGCGAATTCTGTAAATGTTGCGAAGGTTAAGGCAGTAAGATGTGGCCAGTGATTGGATGTGGGGCCAGAAGGAGACGTCAGAGTGTAGGATTACACCCAGCACCATGGCATGTGTGGAGGGACCAATGGTTGTGCCATTGAACTTAATGGTAAAGTCATAGGGAGGGGATCGGGCAGGAAAAAGTATTACTAGCTCAATTTTAGAAAGATTAAGTTTGAGGAAGTGGTGTGACATCCATACTGATATGTCACTCAGGAAGTTTGTGATACATGAGGAGATTGAGAGGGTGATTTGAGGAGTGAAGAGATAGATCTGGGTGTCATCAGCATTGAGGTGGTATTGGAAGCCATGGGAGGTTATCAATTGGCCCAGGGAAGAGGTATAGAGAGAGAATCGAAGGGGTCCAAGGACAGAGCCTTGGGGTACTACACTGAGAGTGTGCTGAGACAGGTTGGAGGAGACCCATGAAAGAGCAGAATCACGGAAGCCAAGGGAGTGAAGTTTGTTGAGGAGGAGCAGGTGGTCAACTGTGTCAAATTCAATATAGTAGACATGGTTTATTTGTGGCTACAGCAGGCAAACTAAAACCTCCACACTCTGTCCAGTTGGTACAAGAGGAGAGAGGATCACAGCATGAAAGACTGTAGAAACCAGAGCATACACTGCTCAGTCAGGAGAAGCACCACCAGGCAGATCACTATGATCCGGGGAGCCCGATGCCTCCTGTAGTTGTGGGAAAGGAACACCAGTGGTCGGGCGTGACGTCAGCATCTAAAGGCAGGAAGGGGTCGTGGCTAACACAATTCAGAGCCTTTGACAAAACACTACAGGAGGCACCAGGCTACCCGAAACACAGTAATCTGTCTGACTGTCCTTCACCTGACTAATTAAAGAGCTGCCTCTGCCCTTCTACCTGGAGGTGGGCCATACACCTGAAAAACGCCACCCAAGGCAAACTCCTTGTTTCCCTCATGGTATATATGCTACTGCATTCCCTCCTTTAATCACTTCGCGCCCAGGCCAATTCTGACATTTCTCTCCTACATGTAAAATTCCTAATTTTTTTGCTAGAGAATTACATAGAACCCCCAAACATTATATATGTTTTTTTAGCAAAGACCCTAGAGAATACAATGGCAGTCGTTGCAACTTTTTATCTCGCACGGTATTTGCGCAGCAACTTTTCAAACATGTTTTTTTCTGGAAAAAAAACTGTTTCATGCTTAAAAAAAAAAAAACTGTAAAGTTAGCCCAATTTTTTTGCATAATGTGAAAGAGGAGGATACGCCGAGTAAATAGATACCCAACATGTCACGCTTCAAAATTGCACGCGCTCGTGGAATGGCACCAAACTTTGGTATTTAAAAATCCCCATAGGCAACGTTTAAATTTTTTTACTGGTTACATGTTTTGGGTTACAGAGGAGGTCTAGAGCTGGAATTATTGCTCTCGCTCTAACGTTCGCGGCGATACCTCACATGTGTGGTTTGAACACCGTTTTCATATGTGGGCGGGACTTACGTATGCGTTCGCTTCTGTGTACGAGCTCACGGGGACAGGGGCGCTTTACTTTTTTTTTTTTTATTGTTAATTTTATTTTTATTTTTTTAGTTTGACACTTAAAAAAATAAATAAAAAAATTGATGACTTTTATTCCTATTACAAGGAATGTAAACATCCCTTGTAATAAGAATATGGCACGATCGGACATATTTACAGTGAGATATGGGGTCAATAATAATGAATAAAATAAAAAAAATAAAAATAAAAAACAATCCTGGCTTCCCTGCCAGATCAGCGCCGTTAATTTGAATACCGAGGCCGGGCGTAACGTCATAAGATCGCGCCCGGCCTCCGAACGATCATAGAGACTCCGGGGATGATCTGGTCCGCCGGAAATCTCTATGGTAACTTGCGGGGGCTGGCGGATCCTGTGACCGACTCACCGATGGAAGTGGTGAGTCGGTACAAGCACCGGAGGGCAGCGGGAGGGGGGGCGTCCCCTCCCGCCGCCCGTAAGAACGATCAAGAGGCGGAACAGCCGCTATGATCGTTCTTATAGTGCAGGGAATCGCCGGCTGAAAACGCTGATGTCTGTGGCCTCAGGCATCATTCAGATATAACCACCGAAAGCCCATGACGTCAATAGACATAGTATGGGCGCCAAGTGGTTAAAGAAAAAAACCTCCTACTTGCTGTACTTTCCCCTAAGTACCTTTCCCCCCTCGATCCAGTGCTGTGCCCATCTGCAGCAGTGCTGGTCATTATTTCTGCTCTTACAAGACAGACTGAGAGCAGTGGGAGCCATTAGCTTCTGCTGCTGTCAGTCAAATTCTGTGGGTAAGGAGTGGGGGGGAGCCACGCTGTGTGTGTCTATAGAACATATTGGTTTTTTTTTTTAGGAAAAAGCAAGCCTTTAGTATTACTTTGAATCCCCCAGGTGACCCTGTACATAAAGCACTTGACCCTGTTAAAATCGCTGCTGTAGTTTTTAAGCAGCATCATCGAATAGCTAGCCACTCCAACTGCCCACTGCTATCTGACAATGCTGGACAAAGGAAACAGTCTTCTGACTGACTCCACAGAGGCAATGTAGCAGAGGAGACATGGCTGCAGAATGGAGAGGGGACTGACTTCAATGCCACCTGTAGCTCCCATAGGAACACCCATAATTTGGGATTCTGCATGGGATGGAGCTACAGTCAGCACTGACAGTATCAAAAATGTCATCTTATTAATTCTAAACCACAGCACCAATTTTAACAGGGGAAGGTGCTACGTGGACATGGTGTCCTGGAAACAGTTCTTCTTTAAACATCATACCCTCTGTTGTTGTCTCTGTGGTCATTTAATTAGAAAATTATCCATCACCCCCACATAGCTCAGTCACTCTCTCATCTTGTGAACTGCTGATGTAAAACTCCATTATAATTTAGCTCAGGGCATCGCAATAAACTGAGTGATCACTAGATGAAAGCAGACTGCCGATATACTGTAATTGTCATTGGTTGCTCCTTTCAGGCAGATCCAGAGAGATTATGTTTAGGCACAGTCACTGGATGGATGATAAGATGTAACTTCTTAATACGATTGTTCCTCGGTGTTGTGACCAGTGGCGGCCCATGTATAAGGGCCACAGGGGCACCCCCCCCCCCCTCAATCCATGCTTCCAGACCCTAATCTCCATGCAGGGTGCTGGACACATGGAGTTCAATATGTTTTTTTTTTGAAGCATGTGATTAGAGGCAGAGGCTCTAATTGGCTTGAAAAAGGGTAGGCTTGAGGCATCCACTTGTAAGACTTAATATTCACTAATGTCTTCTTGCTTCTCCTCCCAGCCAATCAGACCCGATTGGCCAGGAGTTTTGGAATGGGCCTCAGGATCCACCTCTTGTTAGGCCAGGAGGAGAAGCATTGGCCCCAGAAGCAGCAGTCTCTTCTAGGAGCCCCACCCCGGCGTTAGCAGTGCACCGCCACCTCGTCCTCCTCCCCACCTCCACGACAGTATAAGGTAAGAAAAGAGATAGGTGTAGCACTCAAAATATAATGATATAATGAATACAAACACACAGCTCCTGGCTAATACTGCCAACAAGGTGGCTGCCGCATCCCGGCATACACTCGAATCATGTCAAGTCACAAGCTCCTCCCTATGCGTTCCGTCATACATTGATGTCGCCAGGGGTGTGGTGTCACGTGCATAGAAATGCATTATATAGAAGGGACATCTAACTAGTGGAATTAGATGTGTTACAACCAGCGGAAGCACCCAAGGAGACAAACCAAGGGCACTACCCAGTGACCGGAACCCTGCTTATCCACAGTGATCAAACTGCAAATAGCAAGTGGAAGAACTATAACATTAGGACAATAGCCTCAATCATGTAATTATATAAAAATTCAAATATCAGCCAACCTACGCATGAATTATAAAAAAATGATCATATATTGAGTTAGGCCCCTTTCAGAAATGCGGACCGTATGTCTGTTTTCGGATGAAATAAAGACATATATGCATGAACATCCACTTACACCCGATATCATCAGTCTCTGCTATGGTCTAATTCTGCAGACGAAGGAAAATCCTATTTTTCTATCCGTCTGCAGAGCGGATTGGATGAACACGGACAGACGGTCAGTGTTCATCCCATCACCCATAGAGGGGAGCGGAGATCTGACAGGATGGGCCCTGCACAGTGTGCAGGGACCACCCTGTCATCCGCCGGCTCAGCGGGGATCAACGGAGCGATCCCCGCTGAGCAAGCGGATGTTCACGGGGTGGATCATCACGGATCTGTCCCGTGTGAAAGGGGCCTTACAAATATATTCATTTGAAACTGCAGTATGCCAGAAGACAGAACCATCTTGTGGAGTGTACAGAAATCATCAGTTACCACATTAAATTTATTAAACATAAATAAACATGTGAATAAAAAGTACCTTACTAAAATATACATAGATCTAAAACTGAATTATCCATAGCCTACAAGACAACATACAAAGGCTAAATTAGCTAAAAATCATGCTTTAACTGACAATTGCGCGGTCGTGCAACGCTGTATCCAAACAAAATTTACATTTTTTTCCCCCCACAAATAGAGCTTTCTTTTGGTGCTGCGGTTTTTATTTTTTGTGCTATAAACAAAAAAAGAGCGACAAAACACAATGGGGGTTATTTACCAAAGGCAAATGCACTTTCTTTGTAGTTTGTACTACAAAGTACAAGTGCAAAGTGCACTTGAAATTGCACTGAAAGTGCACTTGGAAGTGCAGTTGCTGTAGATGCGAGTGCGACATGCAAAGAAAATAAAAAACAGCATTTTAGTTTGCACATGATTGGATGATAAAATCAGCAAAGCTTCCCCTCATTTCAGATCTACCCCTTCAGATTTACAGCGACTGCATTTCAATGCAATTTCAAGTGCACTTTGCACTTGTAGTGCAAAGTGGATTTGCCTTTCGTAAATAACCCCCAATATTTTGTACTTTTTTGCCATAATAAATACCCCCATTTAAAAATAATAATAATAATTTTCCTCAGTTTAGGTTGATATGTATTCTTCTACATATTTTTGGTAATAAAAATTGTAATAAGTGTGTATTGATTGGTTTGCAGAAAAGTTGTAGCGTCTACAAACTATGGGAAAGACTTATGGCATTTTTATTATTATTATTTTTTTTTACTAGTAATGTCGGTGATCTGTGATTTTTATCAGGACTGCAACATTATGGCGGTCAGATCGGACACTTTTGACACGTTTTTGGGACCATTGACATTTATACATCGATCAGTGCTATAAAAATACACTGATTACTGTGTAAATGTCACTGGCAGGGAAGGGGTTAACAATAGGGGGAGATCAAGGGGTTAACTGTTTTCCCTTGTGTGTGTTCTAACTGTAGGAGGAAGGAACTGACTAGAGGAGATGACATCGTTATTCCTAGCTTGTAGGAATACACAATCTGTCTCCTCTCCTCACAGAACAGGAATTTGTGTGTTTACACACACACACGTCCCTGTTCTGGCTCTTGAGCCCACGATCATGTGTGGCCAGCGGTCATCGCCATGGCACAGGGGTCCATGCCATAAGGTGAGAGTGATTAGTTATACTGGAGGTGGAGGGATTGTCATGCTACTATGGAAAAAAAAATTACTTACGTCAGTGCTACAGTTTGAATTTAAAACATATTTGTGTGAACTGTGAAGTTAAGTTATGGATTGTGGAAACTAACTAGTGTCGGGTGATTGTATATAGTGTATACCCCATTTACCACTGACTAATGCAGAGTTGCAATGCAAGGAGATCAGCTAAAAGTAGTTGGATCTGTATGTGCGTTATAATTAATCAAAATTAGTCGATTAATCGATTTAAAAAAATCAATTAATCGCACACAAAAATTTTAATCAGTAACAGCCCTATTTTTTATAATTCATGCGTAGGTTGGCTGATATTTCCATTTTTTTTATATAATTACATGATTGAGGCTATTGGCCTAATGTTATGGTTTCTTCTGCTCGCTACTTTCAGTTTTATCACTGTGGATAAGCGAGGTTCCGGTTACTGGGTAGCACCTTGGTTTGTCTCCTTGGGTGCTTCCGCTGGTTGGAATGCATCTAATTTCTGCCACTAGTTGAACGTCCCTTCTATATAATGCAACTCTATGCATGACAAAGCCAGTGAACTAAAGTTATTGATAGATCCACCTTAATTCTGTGTTCCATATATAGTTCTGATAACCTATCTCAAAAAATTCAGTCTGAACAACACCTTACAATGCAATATACAGTATTATATTTATACCCTTTTTATATTTATAAATTTAAAAGTCACAAACGTTTTATAGGTTTCTTTGTGTATGAAGTATGAATTTAATCTATACAACCTTTTTAATAAAAATATAACAATAATCAATGTCAGTTTCCTGAAATTATCTTTCCTTTATACCTGACCATTTGGACGTGACAGGACAGTGATGCATTGTGGGTTGCTTCTGAAGTACACACATCCTTTCCATAATAGATCTGTAGGTGGGTTATGAGAAACCTTTGGTGCAGACGCCCAAACCTAAAGTGCATAAAAAGGTTATAAAGGGCAAAATAATAGGCAAAAAGCTAAACACTTAGTTTCAGTTTACTGAATCAGATCAGGCAGCGATTGTGATTGGTTACTAAAGGTTACAGTGTATCATTACCGCTCACCTACTGGCTGCTAGAGGTTAGAGCACACATTATGGCTCACTGATTATTTGCTAGAGATTATAGCACATGACTTCTGCTTGTTGATTGATTGCTAGAGATTACTGTACCTCAATACTGCTCACTGATTGGTTGCTAGAGGTTTCTTGACGTCCTTACCACTCACTAATTGGTTGCTAGAGGTTACTGCACATTATTACTGTTCACTGATTGGTTGTTAGAGGTTACTGCATATCCTTACCGCTCAATGGTTGGTTGCATGAGGTTAGTGTAAATCATTACTGCTCACTGATTGGTTGCCAAAGGTTATAGAACATTATCTTCTCACTGCCTGCACACCATGGGCTACGGAGGTAAGACAGACAATACACAGAAAATTCCTAGGGATCCTAGGACTCCTGGGATCAGTGGCAATGCCTGGGGAGGGGGATGTGATCAGTGGCAATGCTGGGGGGTTTAAGAGATCAGTGGCAGTGGTGGGGGGATGGGATTAGTTAGTAGGCAGTTACCTGTGGCAAATTCTGAATCATGTAGAGCAAAGCTGCAAATCTTTGGCAAGTACAGTATATACTGTAGTGGGGGATTCTACACTGACCACCAATGTAATGGGGAACTTTCAGTGACCACCAATGTGAGGGGGGATTTACACTGACAACCAATGTAATGGGGGATTTTATGCCACCCACCAATATAAAGAGGGATTTCTACATTGACACCAATCTAATAGGAGCATTTACACCAACCACCAGTGTAAGGAGGAATATACAATGACCTCCATGACCTCTAATGATCACCAATGTTAGTGGGGATTTACACTGACCACCAATATAAAGAGAGATTTACAATGACCACCAGTGTAAGGGCAATTCTGCACTTACCACCAATGTGAAGGAAAATGTACACTGATCACCAACGTAATGAAGCATTTACACTGACAACCAATGTAATATTGGATTTTACATTAACGCCCAATAAAGGGGGCTTCTACATGGACCACCAATGTAAGGGAGGATTTGAATTGACCACAAATGCAAGTTTGGATTGTTTTTACTGATTACCAATATAAAAAGGAACTTTTACACAAACCACTAATGTAAAGAGGGATATACACTGACCAACAATGTAAAGGGGATCTTAACACTGGCCACTAGTGTGAATGAAAGGATTGTACACCAAGCCCCAATGTAATGAGAAGATTTACACTGACCACCAATGTAACTGAGACATTTAGCCCGCGTTCACATTTGTGTGTGTTGGGAACACATGCAAAATCGCTTTCCTGCCACCCCAGAAAAGTGCTACCCTTTAGCAGATACAAAGCAGTGCCATTATGTGTTAACAGAACCCTGAATTTTGTTGCATGTGAATACGCACATCTCAGCAGATGCGTGAGATGTGCGTATTCACATGCAACAAAATTCAGGGTGCTGTGGCACCATGTTATTTTGAAAAAGTGCTCCACCTCCAATTTGCTTACCTTTGCAGAACAGGCTGTTGGGTTTACTTCCTCTTTCATTCCCTGCAAAGGCAAAGCATAATGGACTACTATGCATCACATAGTAGCCCATTATGTGTCACTTACCTGACACAGGATCCAGCTTAGTCCAGCGCATCCATCTTCTCGGTGGGGTCTCGCAGCTCCGCCGCTGTCATTCGGCGAAGCCGCGATGACGTCACTCCCACGCATGCGCCGTAGACAGCGGTGCCTGTCTTCGGGCAAATATCTCCTAAACCGTATAGGTTTAGGAGATATTTCTTGGACCTACAGGTAAGCCTTAATCTAGGCTTACCTGTAGGTCAAAGTGGTTTGTAAGGGTTTACAACCACTTTAATGACCACAGTTGTAGGCAAGACTTTCCAGCATGCCTCCCCAGTGGGCAGCATTCAGCAGAAGTGATGGTGAATATGACCATAGGGGAGCATGATATACAGTGCTTTAAAAAAGTATTCATACCCCTTTAAATATTCCACATTTTGTGATATTACAATCAAAAACGCAAATATATTTTATTGGGATTTTATGTGATAAACCAACACAAAGTGGCCCACAATTGTGAAGTGGAAGACAGATGATAAATGGTTTTCACATTTTTTACATATAAAAAATATAAATTTACATATAAATATCTAAAAAGTGTGACGTGCATTTGTATTCAGACCCCTTTACTCTGATACCCCTAACTAGTGGAATAATTTGCCATCAGAAGTCGCCTAAATAATAGAGTCCATCTATGTGTAATTTAATCTTAGTATAAATATAGTTGTTCTGTGAAGCCCTCAGAGGTTTGTTAGAGAACTTTAGTGAACAAACAGCATCAACAAGGCCAAGGAACACACCAGACAGGTCAGGGATAAAGTTGTGGAGAAGTTTAAAGTGGGGTTAGGTTATAAAAAATATCCCATGCTTTGAACATCTCACGGAGCACTGTTCAATCCATCATCAAGACATGGCCATCCAACTAAACTGACAAGCCATGCAAGGAAAACATTAATCAGAGAAGCAGCCAAAAGGTAACTCTGGAGGAGCTGCAGAGAACCACAGCTCAGGTAGGAGAATCTGTCCTCAGGACAACTATTAGTTGTGCACTCCACAAATCTGGCCTTTATAGAAGAGTGGCAAGAAGAAAGCCAATGTTGAAAGAAATCCATAAGGCCCCTTTCACACCGAGGCGGTTTTCAGGCACGACAGCACTAAAAATAGAGCCTGTGTAGCGCCTGAAAAAAATGGCCCTTTCACTCCAGTGTGAAAGCCGGAAGGCTTTCTCACTGGAGCGGTGAGCTGGCAGGATGGTGAAAAAAGTCCTGCTACCGGCATCTTTGGAGTGGTGAAGGAGCGGTGTATTCAAAATGTTATGTGTGGCGGAAAACTAACACTGCACATCACAAAGAACACACCATCACTGCCATGAAACATGGCGGTGGCATCATCATGTTGTGGGGATGCGTTTCTTCAGCAGGAACAGGGAAGCTGGCTAGAGTTGATAGGGAGATGAATGAAGTCAAATACATGACAATATTAGAAGAAAACCTGTAATGCCGCGTACACATGGTCGGAATTTTGGCCATCAAAAGACCGATGAGAGCTTTTCGTCTGAAAAAATGCGATGTGTGTATGCTCCATCGGAATTTTGCTGGCCTAATTTCCGCCAGCAAAATATTGAGAGCAGGTTCTCAATTTTTCCGACATAAAATTCCGTGTGTATGCAATTCCGACGCACAAAAACTCAGGCATGCTCAGATTCAACTACGAGACGGAAGCTACTGGCTACTGTCTATTGAACTTCCTTTTTCTAGTCCCGTCATACGTCACCGCATTCTTGACGGTCGGAATTTGGTGTGACCGTGTGTATGCAAGACAGCTTAAGCAAAATCCAGTCGGAATTCCGTTGGGAAAACCATCAGAGCTTTTTCTGACCAAAATTCCGATCGTGTGTACGGGGAATTAGAGTCTGCAAAAGACTTGAGACTGGGGCAAGGAAAGCAGGAAAACAACCCTAGACATACAACCCATGCTACAATGGAATGGTTTAGATCAAAGCATATACATGTGCTAGAATGGCCCAGTCAAAGTCCAGACCTAAATCCAATTGAAAATCTGTGGCAAGATTTGAAATTTTCTGTTCGCTCTTTATCAAATCTGACAGAGCTTGAGCTATTTTGCAAAGAAGAATGGGCAAAAAGTTCACTCTCTAGATGTGCAAAGCTAGTAGAGACATACCAAAAAGACTTGTAGCTTTAATTGCAGTGAAAGATGGTTCTACAAAGTATTGACTAAGGAGGGCTGAATACAAATGGCCGCCACACTTTTCAGATATTTATTTGTAAAAAAAATGTAAAACCATTTATCATTTTCCTTCCGCTTCACAATCATGTGCCAAGTTGTGTTGGTCTTTCACATAAAACCCCAATAAAATACATTTACATTTTTGATTGCAACATCACAAAATGTGGGAAATTTCATGGGGTATAAATACTTTTTCAAGGCACTGTACATATGAATGCTGCCTCTATTTACATATCAATGTCGTCGGTCCATGGCTATTTACATATTAATGCAGGTTATTTACATGTAAACACAGGGTCTGCAGGTGAGTCATCTGTGCATGGCAATAGGACAGAGTAGCATTAGTAACAGGACTTCACACTGAGAACACAGCACAGGACTAAAACTTCAAGGGACAAGGGAATTTGAACAGGTAAAATTGATTATTATGAGGCAGCTGCTTTGGACACCACAACAATGATGGGCCCAGGGCAGCTGCCCTTTTTGCCCTGCCTTAAAAACGGTCCTGCATCTATGGCCAGCTTCACTCTTTCAGTCCTTCTGTGTAAAGGTTTACCAGAGGCTGACATATCAAGCCAGACTGAAGTACCACAAAAAATACATTTATTATTTTGGAGTATTCAAAAGTTAGATGAGTGATGGCTCATGGCCACGGAGAGCCAGTTTCTGCTTCCAGAAGATAATGAAAGAGTAGCAGAACCTGTAGCAGAGCACTTTTCGTTTTATACCATATTTATGTTGTGTTAGATATGGATATTAGATATGGAGATTTGTGGGTTGGCACGCAGGAGCTCAGTGCAGTGAAAAATTAAAAAATTATACAGTTATAATATTTCATAGAAACCACATGCATCAAATACCTCAATATAAGATATTATACTTAAAACCTGAAAAATTGCTGCGCTGTTCCTTTAAATCAAACACTTGTGCAAATACTACTGCGCAGCTCAAACATGTGCAAACATATCATACAGAATTCATAAACTTAACATAACATAATACAGATTCACAAAATCATGATACAGCGATATATTGCAATAACTCTGTCCAAAATGTCACAAAAAGTGAATTGTGTAATTAGGAACCAATGTACTACTTATTTCATAATAAAAATCCCATCCAGTGACTTCTTCCATTTAACCACCAGGACACCTATACACTCTTACCAGAAAGAGTAGACCCCAAAGAAAAATTTTAAAGTCATCACAAGGATAGTAGAGGGCCTCAGCCTACTACACAAAGCATGTATTGCCATATAACATGTAAAGAGAAAACCGATCCACAGTGCAGGTAATCCAAGCAAATATTTCTTGAAAAACAAGCACAAAAACTGCAAGAGTAATGGAAAAAAAAAATGAAAAGACTATCAATTACCTTGTAGAAAACTATAATATAATAAATTACAGTGTACCTTGTTTTACTTCTTTGTACCCCCCCCCCCCCCCCCATAACTCTATGGGACTGAATTGGTGTCTTCTCCTTACCGTTACATGCTGGTGAGCAGGAAGGATCAAGTTCTGTGGAAAGCGATACATAGACACAGCATGTCCTCCTTCCAGCTGCCACAGGATGTAGCCACTTATATCAACAGCTTGGTGTGGAGAAGAGTTCACTATCCGAACAAAGTGGCCCAAGGAATTGACTTCAGTAATCTTCAAAGGACAAGGAGAGCTAAAAGAAAAAAAAAAAACATTTGTTTAACCACCTTCAGACCGGACCATTTTGCTGGTAAATGACCAGAGGTCTTTTTACACTTTGGCACTGCGCTGCTTTAACTGGTAATTGCGCGGTCATGCAATGTTGTACCCAAACGAAATTTGCGTCCTTTTCTTCCCACAAATAGAGCTTTCTTTTGATGGTATTTGATTGCCTCTGCGATTTTTATTTTTTGCGATATAAACGTAAAAAGACCGCAAATTTTGAAAAAAAATGATATTTTCTACTTTTTGTTATTAGAAAAATCCAATAAACTCAATTTTAGTCATACATTTAGGCCAAAATGTATTCAGCCACATGTCTTTGGTAAAAAAAAAGTCAATAACTGTATATTTATTGGTTTGCGCAAAAGTTGTCACATCTAAAAACGAAGGTACATTTTCTGGAATTTACGCAGCTTTTAGTTTATGACTGCCTATCTCATTTCTTGAGGTGCTAAAATGGCAGGGCAGTACAAAACCCCCCCAAATGACCCCATTTTGGAAAGTAGACACCCTAAGGAAATTGATAAGAGGCATGTTGAGCCCATTGAATATTTTTTTTTTTTTTTTTTTTACACAAAGTTGTCACTAAATGATATATTGCTCACACATGCCATGGTTATATGTGGAATTGTACCCCAAAATACATTCTGCTGCTTCTAGTGAGTACGGGGATACCACATGTGGTCGACTTTTTGGAAGCCTAGCCGCGTACGGGGCCCCGAAAGCCAAGCACCGCCTTCAGGATTTCTAAGGGCATACATATGTCATTTTACTCCTCACTACCTATCACAGTTTTGAAGGCCATAAAATGCCAAGATGGCACAAAACCCCCACAAATGACCCCATTTTAGAAAGTAGACACCCCAAGCTATTTGCTGAGAGGCATGTTGAGTCCATGGAATATTTTATATTTTGCCACAAGTTGCGGGAAAATTACAAACTTTTATTTTTTTTCACAAAGTTGTCACTAAATGATATATTGCTCACACATGCCATGGGCATATGTGAAATGACACCCCAAAATAAATTCTGCTGCTTCTCCTGAGTACGGGGATACCACATGTGTGGGATTTTTTGGGAGCCTAGCCGCGTACGGGGCCCCGAAAACCAAGCACCGCCTTCAGGCTTTCTAAGGGCGTAAATTTTTGATTTCACGCCTCACTACCTATTACAGTTTTGAAGGCCATAAAATGCCAAGATGGCACAAAACCCCCCCAAATGACCCCATTTTAGAAAGTAGACACCCCAAGCTATTTGCTGAGAGGCATGTTGAGTCCATGGAATATTTTATATTTTGCCACAAGTTGCGGGAAATGTACAAACTTTTATTTATTTATTTATTTTTTTCACAAAGTTGTCACTAAATGATATATTGCTCACACATGCCAGGGGCATATGTGAAATAACGCCCCAAAATAAATTCTGCTGCTTCTCCTGAGTACGGGGATACCACATGTGTGGGACTTTTTGGGAGTCTAGTCGCGTACGGGGCCCCGAAAACCAAGAACCGCCTTCAGGATTTCTAAGGGTGTAAATATTTGATTTCACACCTCACTACCTATCACAGTTTTGAAGGCCATAAAATGCCAAAATAGCACAAAACCCCCCAAAATGACCCCATTTTGGAAAGTAGACACCCCAAGCTATTTGCCAAGAGGCATGGTGAGTATTTTGCAGCTCTCATTTGTTTTTGAAAATGAAGAAAAAAAAAATAATGTATATTTTTTTTCTTTTTTTCAATTTTCAAAACTTTGTGACAAAAATGAAGGTCTGCAAAATACTAACCATACCTCTCGGCAAATAGCTTGGGGTGTCTCCTTTCCAAAATGGGGTCACTTGGGGGGATTTTGTGCTATCTGGGCATTCCATGGCCTCCGAAACTGTGATAGGCAGTGAGGAATGAAATCAAAAATTTACACCCTTAGAAATCCTGAAGGTGGTGCTTGGATTTTGGGGTACCGTACGCGGTTAGGCTCCCAAAAGGTCTCACACTTGTGGTATCCCCGTACTCAGGAGAAGCAACAGAATGTATTTTGGGGTGTAATTTTACATATAACCATGGCATGTTTGAGCAATATATCATTTAATGACAACTTTGTGCAAAAAAAAAAAAAAAAAAAAATAATAATGTATTTTTTCCACAACTTTTGTCAAAATATAAAATATTCCATGGACTCGACATGCCTCTCAGAAAATAGCTTGGGGTGTCTACTTTCTAAAATGGGGTCATTTGGGGAGGTTTTGAACTGTCCTGGCATTTTATGCACAACATTTAGAAGCTTATGTCACACATCACCCACTCTTCTAACCACTTGAAGAAAAAGCCCTTTCTGACACTTTTTGTTTACATGAAAAAATATTTTTTTTTGCAAGAAAATTACTTTGAACCCCCAAACATGAAGTGTTTTTTTTAAAGCAAAAGCCCTACCGATTAAAATAGTGGGTGTTTCATTTTTTTTTTTCACACGGTATTTGCGCAGCGATTTTTCAAACGCATTTTTTGGGGAAAAAACACACTTTTTTTTATTTTAATGCACTAAAAATCAATATATTGCCCAAATGTTTGATGAAATAAAAAATATGATCTTAGGCCGAGTACATGGATACCAAACATGACATGCTTTAAAATTGCGCAGAAACGTGCAGCGGCGACAAACTACGTACATTTTTAAAAGCCTTTAAATGCCTTTACAGGTGACCACTTTAGATTTACGGAGGAGGTCTACTGCTAAAATTAGTACCCTCGATCTGACCTTCGTGGTGATACCTCACATGCATGGTGCAATTGCTGTTTACATATGACACCAGACCAACGCTTGCGTTCCACGTTGCGCCTTAGCAGGGGGGGACAGGGGTGTTTTTTTTTATTTTTATTTTTTTTATTATTTATTTTGCTTTTTTATTTTATTTTTAAACTGTTCCTTTCATTTATATATATTTTTTTATGATTTTTATTGTTATCTCAGGGAATGTAAATATCCCCTATGATTGCAATAGGTAGTGACAGGTACTCTTTTTTAAAAAAATTAGGGTCTATCAGACCCTAGATCTCTCCTCTGTCCTCAAAGCATCTGACCACACCAAGATCGGTGTGATAAAATGCTTTCCCAATTTCCCAATGGCGCTGTTTACATCCCGCAAAATCTAAGTCATGAAATGCTCGTAGCTTCCGGTGTCTTAGGCCATAGAGATGATTGGAGCCATTCTGGTCTCTGATCAGCTCTATGGTCAGCTGGCGGAACCACCGGCTACATTCTCAGGTTCCCTGTTGGGACAGGAGAGCCTGAGAAAACCATGGAAGATGGTGCGGGGGGGGGGGGGACATTCCCTCCCACTGCTTGTAAAAGTAGTCTAGAGGCTAATTAGCCACTAGGATTGCTTTTACATAAAAGCCGACCGCTGGCTGAAAAGAATGATACCAAGATGATACCTAAACCTGCAGGCATCATTCTGGTATAAGCACTCAAAGTCCCGCAACATACCAGTATGTTGCTGGAACTGGTTGGGCATATATTGTAATTTTTTTTTCATGCAGCCTGTGGGCTGAACGAAAAAAAAAATATTGATCGGTGGGTATGCCCACCATTAGATACCTCCCTTCATCCACCCACTTCTAATGGTGGGCATACATGCACCATTTATATATGCCGAAGCATGGGGGCATCCTCCCGCAAAAGGTAGGAGCAGATCGCTCCTCCACCCCGTATGCCCCCATGCTTCGGCATATATGCTCTTTTTTAACTGTGGTGGTGAAATCACCCCCGACAGTGCTGGAGTCGCGGCTTTATGTATCATGGGAGCAAACGCTGTTGCTGTCAAGATAAATAAATCCGCGCTGCAACTGAATGGCGTACCTGCTAAGCAAATGATGGTTAACAATAAAACAAAGTAACATTACAGTATAACAGTAAGACGTACCATACCTGCAAAGCAAATACAAAAAAAATAGCAAAAAATAACACATTTAACACAATCTGTGCCTAAAATATATATATGCCGAAGCATGGGGGCATCCTCCCGCAAAAAAGTTATGCCGCGTACATACATTCAAACTTTTCCACGGGCAAACCCTCCGTCGGAATTTTGACTGTATGTACGTGGCATTAGGAGCAAAATCGCTCCTCCACCCCTTATGCCCCCATGCTTCGGCATATATGCTCTTTTTTAACTGTGGTGGTGAAATCACCTCCAACAGCGCTGGAGTCGTGGCTTTACGTATCGTGGGAGCAAACGCTGTTGCTGTCAAGATAAATAAATCCACGCTACAGCTGAATGGCGTACCTGAAAACAAAAAATGGTTAACAATAAAACATTGCAGAATAGAATACAGTACAAAGGAGCAGAACAATAGAGAGAGAATAGAGAGAGAGAGAGAACAATAAAACGACAACTATTTTTGGTTTTTTTATTTTATATTTTTTTTGGTTTTTTGGTTTTTTTACTTTTTTTTTTTTTTTTTTTAACACTTTTTTATGTAACTTTAAGGCCGCGTACACACGGGCGGACTGTTCGCCCAACTTTGTCCGTCCAACAGTTTCGGCAAACAGTCCGCTCAAAATTAGCATGGACGGACATGGCCACACACGACGAACGAACAGTTTGCTGAAACCGTGCGCGATGACGTGAACGGCACGTACGACGGGACGAAAAATACGACGTCCTATACACTGCATTATAGCTTTCGGCGTGAAAATCCTTTCTGAGCATGCGCGCAACTTTGTTTGACGAACAAGCCTACACATGAGCGGACTGTTCGCTGAAACAAGGTTTCAGCGGACAGTTTTTCGGAAATTCCGAAAAACCTTGTCCGTCCAACTGTCCGCTGAAACTGTCCGCTGAAAGCCCACACACGAGCGGACTGTCCGCCCAAACACTGTTCAGCGGACAAAGTTGGGCGAACAGTCCGCCCGTGTGTACGCGGCCTAACACTTCTGTTGTAACGGTTCCAGCGGTTTGGGTCTCTCAAAATGTGATGGCATCTTGGGAGACCCTGTGAACGTGTGCCTAGCCTGTGCAATGCTGTACCCTACGCTAATACTCAACTAGTTCATGGTAGCGTTCAAGACACTCACCCTGACAAAGACCAGGATTGCCAGGACAGCGTGGACAATAAGAACGGGTGTCACGCCTAAATCCGCGCTTTCTGCAGACACGACATTTTCTTTGGGGGGCTCGTTGGGTAGGGGTACTCGGGAGGACATAAGAATAATGCCTCTCATGCAGCCGGCTTACTGCATCTGGTAGGGGAAGGTGAGGTGGAGCACCGCCTGGATACAGAAGGGCTCTGACGATATCCTCCTGGAATTTGAGGAAGGATCCAGTCCGTCCTGAAGCTTTGTGTAGTACATAAGCATTCAGTATAGCCAATTGGAATAAATAAACAGACACTTTTTTGTACCAGCGTCTGGACTTACGGGCAACTAGATACGGCGCCAACAACTGGTCATTGAGGTCCACCCCTCCCATGTTAAGGTTATATTTGTGGACACAGAGGGGTTTCTCCACAATACCAGTCGCCGTAGGAATTTGGACCGTCGTGTCTGCATGAAGGGAGGTAAGAACGAAAACATTCTTATTATCCCTCCACTTCATAGCGAGCAAATTATTACTGCGCAAGCAGGCTCTCTCCCCCAGCCTAAGACGGGACTCTACAAGCCGCTGGGGAAAGCCCCGGCGATTAGGTCGCACGGTGCCACATGCTCCAATCTGCTGATCAAACAAGTGACTAAACAGTGGCACGCTTGTGTAATAATTGTCCACGTACAAGTGGTACCCCTTTCCGAATAAGGGTGACACCATGTCCCACACTATCTTGCCAGCGCTTCCTATGTAGTCAGGGCAGTTCTCCGGCTCTACGTGACTATCTTTACCCTCATAAACCATGAAACTACGTGTATAGCCTGTGGCCCTGTCACAGAGCTTATACATCTTGACCCCGTATCTGGAACGCTTGTTGGGGACGTATTGTTTGAATGACAAGCGACCAGAAAACTTAATCAGGGACTCATCAACGCAGACAACTTGATCGGGAGTAAACAAGTCTGCAAAACGTTGGTTGAAGTGGTTTATGAGGGGCCGAATTTTGTAGAGCCGATCGTATTCAGGGTCTCCACGAGGACGACAGAGTTCATTGTCGCTGAAGTGCATGAACCGCAAAATCATCTCGTATCGTGCCCTGGACATGGAAGCAGAGAACACGCGCATATGGTGAATTGGGTCAGTGGACCAATATGACCGCAACTCACTCTTTTTGGTTATGCCCATGTTGAGGGAGAGGCCCAGAAAGATTTTAAATTCGGAAACCGTAACTGGTTTCCATTGTCTGGCAAGGGCGGACTGGGGAATAGTGGCGATGTGTTGAGCAGCGTACAAATTGGTTTGGTCCACAATAGATCTATAGAGATCTTCGGTGAAAAACAGTGAGTAAAAGTCAAGTGTCGTAAAATCAACTGTTTCCACGTTAATGCCAGGTTGGCCAGTGAATGGGGGAAGTACGGGTTCTGCAGAAGTGGTGGGCACCCAAATAGGATTGGCGAATTCTGCAGGAAGGGCACTATGGGTACGACGGGCCTGTCTTTGTCTTCTTCTTGGTGGCAGCGGGACACTACTTGTGCTTGCCACCTCGCCAGCTTGAACTGCACTTATGGGACTCGCCACGTCACCACGTGTTACTGCAGTGCTGGATGTAGGTCCAGGGTGTACTAGGCCGCTGGTGCTTGCCAGTTCACCAGAAGGATGAGCGGCTCTAGTACGTCTCTGCTCCATACGAGTGGCCTGCGGTTTATGCACCTCAACAACAGAATACATTCGGGATTGGGCACACCTGTCCCTAACAGAGGCCTCATCTCCGTCGTCAGAGCTATCTGTCATGGAGCCGCTGTCCTCTACAGGATCGTATTCTGAGCCTGAATCTGACAGATGAGTGACGTCCTCTTCACTATCTGTCATGCTCAGAAACGTGTAGGCCTCTTCACTAGTGTACCTTCGCTTTGCAATTTTGGGCTCTAAATTTAGGGGTACACTAGTGAGACTCACAGGTAAAAAAGCACCTAGCCTGTCAGCGACTGTTTCAAAACGCTACAAAAAAAACTGTTAGCGATCACAGGGATCAAGCCTGACTCTGCGAACGCTGCAGTTATGTGTGTTGTGTTTTGTAAGTGACAGTGATTGATCGATACTGCACTTGGGTGGGCTGGGCTGGGCTTGGCGGAGGGGCTAAACGCAGGTGCTAGCAGGTATCTGGGCTGATCCCGCTAACAATGCGTTTTGGGAAACCTAAAATGCTGGCAACGCTAATATAGATCTGATCAGATACTATATTACTAAGGGAGGTGTATGCTTTGCGCGTGGGTGTTAGCGGTACTGGCACTAACCTGACGCTGGGGCGACGCAGGCCTTATCTGACCCTCAAACTTATATCACCCGCCGGGTGATCAGGGGGTTAAACCTTTATTAGGTAATAAATGGCGGGTGCCCTGAAACAAAAAAAAAATAACTAACCAACCAGCGTCACCTGTAACCGTTATATGGTGATCACTGGTGAAAGGGTTAACTGGGGGGCAATCAGGGGGCTATGCGGTAGTATATGGGGGTCCCTGACGCTATAAAAAGCTGCAGCGAACCTAAATACTTACCTGCCTAACTAGCGTCACCTGTGACACTAATACAGCGATCAGAAAAACGATCGCTTATTAGTGATACTGGCGACGGGGGGTGATCACGGGGTTAAACCTTTATTGGGGGGGTTAGGGGGGCACCCTAGAGCTGAAGGGGGCTAGCCCTAACTGCCCTAACAGTTATTACAGTCACAAATGACACCAATGCAAAAAAAAAAAAAAAAGAAAAAAAAAAAAAAAAAAGTATTGGTGTCACTGTGACTGGGGGGGGCAGGGGTGATTGGGGGGTGATTGGGGGGTGATCAGGGGGGTGAAAAGTGTGCCTGGCGTGTTCTACTGTAAGTGTAGTGTTGGTGCAACTCACCGATCCTCTCTCCTCGGTGCCGGAACGAAAAAGACCGACACGAGGAGAGATTACTTCACTTCCTCTGCCTGTGTTTACATTACAGGAGAGGAAGTGATGTCATCGAGCATTTTCATTCGTCGGGAGCGATCGCGAGGGGGTGGCCATGAATGAATGGCCGTCCCCTCGTCCGGGATCGCTCCCGAACGAATACCGACCGCCGCAGGCACCGGGCGGGGGCCCGATCGGGCCCCCGATCGGGCCCCCGACCCGCGGGCAGGCAAGGACGTACATGTAAGCCCTTATGCCTGCCCGTGCCATTCTGTCGACGTACATCGTCGTGCGGCGGTCGGCAAGTGGTTAATTAATGTAAAGGCTAATTTGACTTTAGACACACAGGGGGGATGTACTAAAACTGGAGCCCTCGTAATCTGGCTTAGCTGTGCATGGTAGCCAGTCAGCTTCTAAATTTGGCTTGCTCAATTAAACTGACAAGACAGCCTAGAAACTGGTTTCTGTGCAGCGCTGTACCAGACTTTTCATGCTCCAATTTTAGTAAATTCCCCCCCCCCCCCCAAAGAAAATCTCTGAACAAGGCTCATTTTAAAATAAGAAAAATCTCTCCAAGGGTGGCTCAGACAATGATAAAATATTTTTTTTAAATGGAAGTGGTCAAGGGTGAGGATTTCTATAAGGGTTTTAATGCTGCCTGTGGCCCCATCGGGAATATTTCTTCCCTTGCTTGATCTCCTCTATGGAGAAAATTGAAACTTTACAGAGATTATAACCCTGCCCCATGGAAACTAAAAGCAAAACT
The DNA here is from genome assembly GCF_037356315.1 of Lithobates pipiens. Taxonomy (NCBI): domain Eukaryota; kingdom Metazoa; phylum Chordata; class Amphibia; order Anura; family Ranidae; genus Lithobates; species Lithobates pipiens. The sequence continues at coordinate 163,913,494 of NW_027507686.1, read as the reverse complement.
TATGCATTGGCTGAAGTTTAAGGATTGTCATTTGCTATACTGTTCTTTGTTTTAAGCATTGAATGTTGAAAATGAGAACAGTCATGGTTTGTAATAATGAATTGAGCCCAATGTCTATTTTGTGGTAGGTGCATGGCTAGTATGCAATTACATAGGATGTTGAAGGAGCAGTTACTCCTGGCTCCAAAAACTTTGGGGTCAAAGCCTTGACTGGTGCGTCTCTATTTACAAGCAATATGTTTTATTTAGGCCAGGGATATGCAATTAGCAGACATCCAGCTGTTGCAAAACTACAATGTCCCATCATGCCTCTGCCTCTGGGTGTCATTGTTGTGGTTGTCAGAGTCTTGCTATGCCTCATGGGACTTGTAGTTCTGCAACAGCTGGAGGTCCGCTAATTGCATATCCTTGATTTAGGCTATACAAAAAAAAAATAACTGAATGTATTTTTCCTTTATATGTTGAGCTGTCCACTGCATAAACCTTCAGTAGACCTTTAGAAAAAGTAAAATAGACTGAAAAAGTTCAAATACTATTTCTTGATCATACATCACGGGACACAGGAGCTTCATTACATAGTGGGTTATATAGGCACCTCTGGTGATTGGACACTGGTTGACCCTAATTAAAGAGAATTCCTCCCCTATATAACCCCTCCCATCTGGGAGGCACCTCAGTTTTTTCGCCAGTGTCTGGTTGATGGTCACGTAAAACTTAGCTCTATGCAGGTCCCTGCGAGGGCCGAAGGGCTACAACAAACCGGATCCATACCTCGGGCCGATATTGACTCCCATGATGGTATGGTACCCGGGCCTCGTCTGCCGAAGAAACGAGGTTTTGCCTGTAAGTCCTCTCCATTGGAAGACTGGGCTCTGGGAAAACCAGACTTGGGGTACTGTTTACTCAGAGCGCCCGTAAGTTTCTGGCAGAGCTTTCTACATGGCCCAGGTGGGAGGATCTTTTCGTAAGAGCCCCAGATATACCTGAAGGTTGGCTAACAATACCCGCCGTGATGGGTGAAGGCTGGAATTGGTCTGATATCAGCAATTCCTGCGGCGGGGACAGGTAAGGGAAGTCATCCTATATATTTAAATATATGAATGGATTTCTTCATTGTGAGTAGTTGTATGTCTTACCTGGTTTCCACCACTAGAGGGAGTAAGAGTAGCCTGATGCATACTTACATGCCTTTCAATAGAAACACGCTCAGTGAAAGCCTGGTTCTCCAGCTACTCACGTCTCCTTACAGTTCCTGCCACAGTTAAAGGTAAAAAGGGGTCCCACGCAGGTCAGGGGTCCCACGTTGCTCCCTTTGGGTTCTCCTCCCCCCCCCCCCCGGATTCCGCGGTCCTCGTGCACGCGCGTCGGGCGTGCTCCCGGCCTAATGGAGGAGGGGGGGGGGGTGTGGTTGCGAGCCGTGCACGTTAGTGTGCACGGCGCTGTACTGCGCAGGCGCCAGGCGGCAGTTTTAAAAAGCCCAGAGCGTCAGGGGACTGTAACTGGAGACACAGGAGCTGTGGGCTGTAAGCATCCATGCGGATTGGATCCAGGCAAACTTTAAGACACCTACTCAGCATCAGGTTGTGCAGTTTAAGCATATATTGATTTATTGTGAGACTTTAAGCGCAACAGTGATCGCATTTGTACTAGTACCTCTGCTTTGTAGCTTAGTACTATGTCTCCTCGTAAGAGGGTCTCAGGGGGAGGTAAAAAGAGCACTGGCAAGTCACCGCCTAGGTCCAGGGGTTCCAAAAGTGCCTGTAAATTACCATCCCCCTCTGCAAGACTGGAGCCTGCCTCTCAAGACGAGTCGGTGCCCCTTTCAGGCTTTGCAGCCTCTCCTAATGTCGCAGCCCCGGTCTATGTCACTGAGGACTCCCTTAGGGCTACATTGGAGGGTTTTGAAGGGAGGATCATGAATTTTATTTCTGCTTCCCTAAAAGATAGCAGGAAAAGGGGTAGATCCCCTCCCTCTGCTGAAATCCCTCTCTCAGATACTTGTTCTGAAAATGAGGAGGGATCCCTATCTTTGGATAGGGATCATGAGCAGTCGGATGAGTCAGAGGAAGAGGAGATAGTCCCCTCCTCCCAGGCACTCAGAAAGCAGGTGCAGTATTATACTGAATTGGTGCGTACCACATTCAGAATGCCGGCTGCTGAAGTCGCTACATCCTCTGTCTCTTCCCTGGGAGTCAGGAAAGCCCCACAGACTGCTTGTTCCTTCCCAATTCATCCTTTAATGGATGAATTGATGTATGAGGATTGGGGACATCCCGATAAACTGTTTACTCCTCCCAAAAGGTTTTCTATGCATTATCCTGTGGAGGAAAGTTTCACCAAGAAATGGGGGGTCCCATCTGTCGATGCGGCTGTTTCTTGTGTGAATAAAAACCTAACTTGTCCTTTGGATAATGCGCAGGTATTTAAGGATCCAGCTGACAAAAGGCTGGAAACCTTATTAAAAGCCTCCTTTTCCATGGCTGGTGCTGTGGTGCAACCTACAGTCGCAGCCGTGGGGTTGTGTCAGTTCCTCAAGGAACAGGTTAAACAGATGTTTGGACTCCTTCCCAGTGAGGAAGTAGAGAATTATGCAGAATTGCCTCACATCTTGTGTTTCATAATTGATGCGATTTTGGATTCTGTCCAACAAGCATCACGTTTGTCCCTCATGTTGGTTCACATGCGAAGGACCCTATGGCTAAAAAATTGGGCTGCTCAGATGTCATGCAAAAAGCATTTGACTGGGTTCCCGTTTAAAGGGGAACGTTTGTTTGGGGAAGAATTAGATAAGTTCGTCCAAAATATTTCAGGAGGTAAGTCTACTCTCCTTCCAGTCAAAAAGAGCAAACGTCCTTCATTCAGGCGTACTCTCTCTCCCGAAGCATCAAGCTCAAAACAGTGGCGACGGCCTTCCCAGCCCTCCTCTGCTAGAAAGCCTCAGGGCCGAGCCCAGGGACAGAAAAAGACTTGGGGGCGAAAGCCTGCCAAGCAGACCCCCAAGACCTCCTTGTGAAGGGGCGCCCCCGCTCGGCAGAGTGGGGGGAAGGCTCCTGCAGTTTGCAGGCGCCTGGCGGGAAGAGATTCAGGACAAGTGGGTGATCTCTTCGGTATCTCTGGGCTACAGGCTAGAGTTTCAGGAGATTCCACCTTATCGTTTCCTAAGGTCAAGGATCCCCAAGGATCCAGTAAAGCAGAAGCCGCTATTCCTGGCCTTAGATCAGTTACTATCCCAGGGTGTGATAGTAGAAGTGAGCCCGAAAGAGCAGGGTTCAGGTTTTTATTCAAATCTCTTCACCGTTCCAAAGCCAAACGGAAGTGTCAGACCTATCCTGGATCTGAGAGACCTAAACCGGTTTTTACATATCCAGACCTTCCGGATGCAGTCAATCCGCACTGTGGTCTCCTCCCTGCAAGGGGGAGAATTCATGGCATCAATAGATATCAAAGACGCATATTTCCATGTGCCAATATTTCCCGCACACCAGAAGTTTCTAAGGTTCGCGGTAGAGCAGCGCCATTTTCAATTTGTGGCCTTGCCGTTCGGGCTGGCTACGGCCCCTCGAGTCTTCACGAAGATTCTGGACCCTCTCTTAGCAATCTTAAGAGTTCAGGGCATAGCCATCAGGGCTTACCTAGACGACTTGCTTCTCGTAGAGAGAACTGCAGCGTGCCTAAGTCGCAGCGTCACCAAGACGCTAGAACATCTAGAGCACCTAGGTTGGATTATAAACCTAGAAAAGTCATCCTTGCAACCGACCACCAGGTTGGATTACCTGGGTTTGATTATCGACACCGCTCAGGGCAGGGTGTTTCTTCCAAGGCCAAAGGCCTTGGCCATTGGAGATCTGGTGCGCCTGATTCTGGGCAGAAGATCTTCCTCCATTCGGTTATGTATGGGACTTTTGGGAAAGATGGTCGCCTCATTCGAGGCCGTCCCATTCGCCCAGTTCCACTCAAGGCCTCTGCAAAGATGCATCCTTGCGGTTTGGAACAGGAAGCCCCAATCCCTGGATCTTCCTATGCGTTTATCCCCCGGGACACGCAAAAGTCTTGTCTGGTGGTTACAAACCAGGAATTTGCTGAAAGGCAAAACTTTTCTTCCCCTCTCATGGAAGATTGTCACAACGGATGCCAGCCTGACAGGCTGGGGAGCCGTATTAGAGGGAACGTGCTCGCAGGGGAAATGGTCTGCGACCGAAAGTCTGCTGCCCATAAATATCTTGGAGATTCGGGCAGTTTACATGGCACTCATAGAGTGGTCTTACAGACTGCGAGGTTTCCCAGTTCGGATTCAGTCCGACAATGCCACCGCAGTGGCTTACATCAATCACCAGGGCGGTACCAGAAGTCTGGTGGCCCAAAAGGAGGTGAATCGCATACTTGTCTGGGCAGAAGAGCATGTTCCGTGTCTTTCTGCAGTCTTCATCCCAGGAGTGGAGAATTGGCAGGCGGATTTTCTCAGCCGCCAGCAGCTATGCCCAGGAGAATGGGCTCTGCACCCCGACGTGTTTCAGAACATATGTCACAAGTGGGGCACTCCAGACGTGGATCTGTTTGCGTCCAGATTCAACAAGAAACTGGACAGGTTTGTGTCAAGGACAAGAGATGCGCTTGCCCAGGGGTCAGATGCTCTGACGGTTCCCTGGGATCAGTACAATCTGATCTATGCCTTCCCCCTGAGCCCGCTGCTATCGCGGTTCCTGGGAAGGGTCAAGAGGGAGTCGAAATCGGTCCTTTTGGTGGCCTCAGCTTGGCCCAGGCGACCATGGTTTGCAGAAATCATGAAGTTGGCAGTGGGCAGGCCATGGACCCTCCCTCTCCGGCCAGATCTGCTCTCACAGGGTCCAATCTACCATCCTGCTTTACGCAGTCTGAATTTGACGGTCTGGCTGCTGAGACCCACATTCTGAGAGACCGTGGCCTTTCGGGGCCAGTCCTTTCTACTCTGGTCAATGCCAGAAAGCCGGCCTCCAGGCGTATCTATTACAAGATCTGGAGGACATATGTTTCCTGGTGTGAACTCAGGAGATGGCATCCTACAAAGTATGTCATTAACAGAATCTTGGCCTTTCTCCAGTCAGGCCTAGAAATGAATTTGGCCATAAGCACCATCAAGGTGCAGATTTCGGCCCTGTCGGTATTTTTTTCAAAAACCTCTTGCATCACACTCCCTAGTACGGGCTTTTATCCAGGGGGCTATGCGGATAAAACCGCCAGTTAAACCTCCGGTATGCCCATGGGATCTGAATTTGGTTCTCTCGGCCTTACAGGGCCAACCATTTGAACCTTTGCATCTGGCTTCTTTAGCTCTCTTGACTAAAAAGCTGGTCTTCTTAGTAGCCATATCCACGGCTAGAAGAGTATCAGAATTGGCAGCTCTTTCCAGTAAAGAGCCGTATTTAATTATCCACAAGGACCGGGTGGTTATGCGTCCCAGCGGGTCCTTTCTACCTAAGGTGGTTTCGGGTTTCCATCTGAATCAGGATATAATCCTACCATCCTTTTTTCCGAATCCTCAGTCCATAGAGGAAGAGTCTTTACACACTTTAGATGTGGTTAGAGCAATCAGTCTTTATCTTCAAGCAACTGCTCAGATAAGGAAAACTGACTGTTTATTTATTCTGCCGGAAGGCCCTAGAAGGGGTCAGGCAGCGTCAAAGTCCACTCTCTCAAGGTGGATCAGACAAGTTATTTCTCAGGCCTATAGCTTAAAGGGGAAGATTCCTCCTTTTCAGGTGAAAGCGCACTCTACTAGGGCTGTCAGTGCCTCTTGGGCAGTGCATCACCAGGCCTCCCTGGCTCAGATCTGTAAGGCTGCGACTTGGTCATCAGTCCACACATTCACCAGATTCTATCAGGTGGATGTCAGAGGGCAAGAGGATATCGCCTTCGGGCGCAGTGTACTGCAGGCTGCAGTTTAGGTCCTCAGGTCCCTGGCGGTCTATTTTTATGATCTGTGTCTCCCTCCCCTCAACCTGAGCATTGCTATGGGACATCCCACTATGTAATGAAGCTCCTGTGTCCCGTGATGTATGATCAAGAAAATGGGATTTTTATATACAGCTTACCTGTAAAATCCTTTTCTTGAGAGTACATCACGGGACACAGGGCTCCCGCCCCTCTTGGGTTTTACGTGGTTTCTTATTGCTTTGCTACAAAACTGAGGTGCCTCCCAGATGGGAGGGGTTATATAGGGGAGGAATTCTCTTTAATTAGGGTCAACCAGTGTCCAATCACCAGAGGTGCCTATATAACCCACTATGTAATGAAGCTCCTGTGTCCCGTGATGTACTCTCAAGAAAAGGATTTTACAGGTAAGCTGTATATAAAAATCCCATTATTTTAACAAAGTAACAAAACAGTTAAAAGTTAAAGTTAGAGTAGCACAAGAAACCTGTCACAAGCCAGTGCAATTCAAACTGAACACATTATTAAATATGCAATATTAGGGGTTACTCCATATTTAAAGTATGTGTTAAAATGATCCAGAGATAGAGCCCCATGAAGTAAAAGCAACATCTACAAGCTTTTCCTGCCAAGCATAGTTCAATCTCATACTGATCAGTAAAGTTGGCCTTCACAATTAATAATCAATAGGAACAATCTAGGGACAAGCTTTCATTTTGCAGAAAACCCATGAGATTTGATTACTGGTATATCTTTGGATCTTCAGATGCTTTTGACATGTGGTTTTCACTGAAGGTAGATCTCACCACTGCTCACTTTAAATTCTCCAATTTTGTCACAGATTTAAATATTCCTGATCGGTAACATTGTAATGTTTTGCGATTCGTTCCAAAATGTTTAGAAACAAGAAGACTTTTCTGTCTGCCTGGAATAATTCTGCCCCTAAAATCTATCTTGGGTAGTCTTCTACCCAAGATAAGAAGGAACCCCACACTGTTTAAATATGTAACTGAACTATTCTTGTTTTACTTTTGAAAATTTAAATAAAATCTTTAAAATGAATAAAAAAAAAAAGGATATCCTAAACTTCCCCTATCAAACACATTGGAGTAGATTTACTAAAGGCAAATAGACTGTTTGCTTTGCAAGGGAGGTTGCACTTTGCATGGGGATTTTCCCCAGAGCTTACTGAATGATGTAAAGCTGACTTCCATCTTGCATGTCATTGGGTATTCTTTGCGAGATGAAACTAAGCTCTGCCACAAATTTCCCATGCAAAATGCAACTTCCCTTGAAAACTGAACAGCCCATTTGCCTTTAGTAAATCAACCCCATTGAGTCAGTTACTGTACTTTTATTTTCATGCTAATACTGTTTTCCAGGAATTGCCTAAAAACTAAACATTAAAGAATTAGATACAAAGAACACATTTTCTTTTAAAAATAGAAGCCATTGGATTAAGTATAACAAACAGTCCACTTTGTTCCACATGCAGGTGCTGGAAATGTAATCATTGGTGAATTGGTGTCAGTGTGTTTTCAGTTGGTTTGAATTGACCTGGATTATGGTCTTGCTGGAATCTTGAGACCTCCATTTCTTTCATGATTCATTTCACTTTATTTCTATAATCAAGAATTTATGTTCTGCTTGTTTGGATTGATTATTTTTATGAGAGATGAAAATTAAAGTGGTTGTAAACCCTCACATATACACAGTGAAGTGAATAGCCTCAGATGATACACAGAGATTAAACAAATCCTCCTACATATGTTTTATTTGTATATCTGCAGTTTTCCCTTTTCTACGCTCAGGGCTGGACTGGGACAGAAATTTGGCCCTGGACTTCATCCAGACCGGCCCACTTACATTTTGAGTGTCCCATCAGTACCCCCTTAGATCAGAGTGTCCCATCAGCACCCCCTTAGATCAGAGTGTCCCTTCAGCACCCCCTTACATCAGAGTGGCCCACTGAGCCATCAGCCCACCGGGAAACTCCCAGTAGTCCCGATGGCCAGTACATGCCTGTCTACGCTCTTTGAAAAATGCTTTCTTCCTCATTCAGCTGTGGGTGGGGAGTCTGTAACAAATAGATTGTACACTTTGGTAATATTCTCTAGAGCTCAGTATATAGTTAGTCAGTTTGAAAAAAGACACCAGTCCATCTAGTTCAACTAATAAAAAATAAAATAAAAAAATTATACAATCCCATATACACAATCCTATACCCACAGTTGATCCAGAGGAAGGTAAAAAAGCCCAGCAAAGCATGATCCAATTTGCTACAGCAGGGAAAAAAAAATCCTTCCTGACCCCCCCCCCCGAGAGGCAATCAGATATTGCCTGCATCAACTTTACCTATAAAATGTTAGTACTCAGTTATATTATGTAAACCAAGGAAATAATCCAGGCCTTTTTTTAAACAATCTACTGAGCTGGACAGAGCCAGCTCTTGAGGGAGTCTATTCTGCATTTCCACAGCTCTTACTGTGAAGAAACCTGTCTGTATTTGGGGATGAAATCTCTTTTCCTCTAGATGTAAAGGGTGTCCCTTTGTTCATTGTGTTGACCTTAAAGTGAATAACTCAAGTAGTAAAGGCAGTCAGCAGAGCTTCTACACATTCTCTAAGCTTTGGGGATAATTATCTTGCAATGTGAACAGTCTATTTGACTTTAGTAAATCAACCACAATGGAAGCAAGATTCCTAGTGCACTGTACAGACCAGTTATTCACCCAGATACATCCGATCATTCCCTCCCCTGAGGAGTATACAAGCAATTATGTCTAACACAGCCACTTCAGGAGCCCAGTTTAGTTTGATATGCAGACACCTGTGCACAATGGCCCAGAAAATACAACAATGCATTACAGTTTGCTGATATTGTCTTTAAAAAGCAATTCAATCCAGAGAGAAAAGGGATACTTGTGCATTGGCATCTGATTTTTAACTCCTACTTCAAAAGTATTAAAAGGTAAAAAATAGGATCATGCTGAAGATAAACTGGAGGACACATTACAATTTCAAAGGTCAGGTTTTATTTTAACATTGAAACCAGTTGTGGCATTCCAGCAATGCTGCCAACAGAAACCAAGATAAGTGACAGTGTTAGGTAATATTTCATTATTGTTTTTGCCACATGATTTTTCCCACATGTAGCAGGATGTGTGACTATGCTGCTGTTTGTAATCCCACCAGGTTTTGTTAAAGTGTTTTTGATGAGATTAGCAATTTTTGATTCCCAGTTTGAAGACTCAACCTGATTTCAACAAATCCAGCTGAAATTAATATTCAAAAACTTTTATTTTTCAAGATTTTTTTTACCATGATTGTTCAGCAGGCTTCTCCATAGTGCTTTGCAGTTTTTCCAGCTTCCCTTTCAACCTCCTGTTAACTAACCAAGCAGGAGGAGACCTGTTTAATCCTTGTGACAACTACTCTGATGAGGCACTGATGTGCTATTTACAATCAATACCTTTACCTGCTTTGACTCGAAAGGCCCGCTTAGAATTAGATGCACCCTTCACATTGGGAAAGTTGAGGGGGGCGGCCGTTTTTTTTCCCCACTTGTAAAATTATCGGGGATGATGGTATCCCCATGGAGGTATACACCCAACATGGGGAGGTTTTCTACCCAAACTATTAGAAATGTTTAATACCTCCTTGAAGGTGGGACAGCTACCTACATCATGTCCAGGGCAAATGTTATTCTGTTGTTCAAGCCAGGGAAAGATCCAATAGACCCGAGTTCTTACAGACCCATTTCTTTATTGCAAAGTGATGTAAAAATTCTGGGAAATGTTTTGGCTGTGAGGGTGAACAAAGTAATTTTATCTATTGTCCATTCAGACCACAGCAGGCTTCATACCACATAAGTCCACTGCTACTAACCTTAGAAGACTCTTTCTAAATATACAGACACCAGCTGATAACATTGGGCATAGAGCCCTGCTATCCCTTGACGCCAATAAGGCATTTGACAGTGTCAGCTGGTGGTATCTCTGGGCGGTATTATCTAAATTTGGATTTGGCATCAGCTTTATCACTTGGACATGCTTATTATACAGCTCCCCGCAAGCCACCATATGGGTGTCTGATAGGATGTCACCTGTCTTTGCACTAAGCAGGGGGACTGGGCCTGGATGCCCCCTGCCCCCCCTGCTCTTGCACTTGTCATTGAGCCCCTGCTGCCCAGGTGCATAATTGCCCAGATTTAGATAGGGTGAATTGTATGAGAAGATCATGCTTTATGTTGATGATATGCTACTTTTCCTGGGGGACATAACTATTTCCCTAACTAAGGTTTTGTCCATTATCTCAGATTTTGGCCACTACTTATGCGCTCCTTCAAAAGGTGCGGAATAAGTCTAAACAATTGCAGCATGTAAAGGAGTTCACAATCTACAGCCCGATCTGGGGAAATAAAATGCATGATGAACTGGCTAAACTCCAACAGGAGCCTAGATGGCTCTTTCAAGGGGTAACTCACCTCTCACATATATTTCACAACTGAAATTACTTTCCTTCTCAGACTTACAAAGTGGGTTTGCATTTCCCTCCAATATGTCATTCAACTGCTGTTAGGGCACAGAGTGAGGCGATAGAGTGGATACAATCCCCTACCCCTATATATACTGCTCAGAGCGCATTATACTCCTGTAAAACTTCACAAAATGGGAAGACTACATGACCTGCTAAATGTAATCTGGTTCCTGGTGACCTTGTTCATCTCCTCTGGCAGTGCCCTAAGCTCCATAAATATTGCAGTAGGGTTTTTGCCACACTCAATGGTGTCTTTCAAACAACTGTTCCCCTGGACCTAATATGCTGCATACTAGGTGCTCTGGAGGGGGTGATCCCGGAGGAGATGGCAAGGGTTGCTTTCTCTCGAGCCCTGTTCCAAGCTAGGAAAACTATTCTTATGGGATGGAAGTCTGCCACCCCACCATCTTTTAAGTCTTGGATACAACATATGGGAAACGCTCTAAAGCCCCATACACACTATCAGATTTTCTGCAGATTTTTTCCTTCAGATTTATCAAAGCCATGTAGTGTAAGGGTCTGCTTGATTGCATACACATTCAAACTCCTAAGGTTTGACCTCATATTATATGATTTTGGTAAATCTGGAGGAAAAAATCAGCAGAAAATCTGATAGTGTGTATGGGGCTTTATCCTTGAACGGTAAATATACCAGCACAGGAGGAGGCATGACAAATAAGACAAACCGTGGGCACCCTGGATTGATACACCAGGGCTAAGTGCAGAAACCTTATTCTGATGAGGTTTCTGCAATGCCTGTAAAGATAAAGGTTCATGTGGGTACTGAATGTATGGTTGGTATTCTAGTTTTCCTAAAATACAAGAAGGGTCTTAATACCTGTATATTTGCTTTAACGGTACTATTTCACGACTGTAGGTATGCTTTGTTGTTTCAGTGACTTGGTAATTTTATTTTTATTTTCTATTATGATGCTCCTGATCTTGTAATATATTACAACACGACAAACTGAATTGTATTGTTGCATATTTGCTATATGTCTTTTCCCAATAAAAACTTTTGATTTAAAAAACAAAAAAACAAACAGGAGGAACCCTGCTCTTAGACTCAATCTGAACACATAGCAATGCTGCTTTAGTTTCCAACGATGCACTATTGCTTTTTATTCCATATCGTCCACTTACTTCAAAGTTATCAGTATTACTGCTGAAAGCCTTTACCATTGCCCGCCACAAAAAGACTTCTTATTTTGCAACATCCTTACACCTCATTATCAGTATTCCTTCATCAAGCAGGTCCCCTCAAATGTCTATTGGTAGAGTAATATTTTAATTCTGAAAAAAATCTGTTGCAAATTAAACTTTCTAGAGAGAGTGCTATTGCTACTTCTAATTCTGCAAATGCCAGTTTCCTGGCAGTCATATTTACGTTCTTGCCTCAATGCTTTGGGTTCCATACCTTACTTAAAGATATACATATTTGTTCAAAGTCGATGATTTAAAGTTTTTTTTTTTAAATAATAAAGATATTATATTTATCTGCTCAGTGCAGTGGTTTTGGGCAAAGTAGCCCCAAACCTCCTCTTCAGGGGACCTCAGCTGGTGCTCTCAGATCCTCCTGTGGAAAAAATGATACACACTCTGGTTGTTGCACTTAAAATCTCTTAATTTTATTGAATAGCCACAGTTAATAGATTAAGTCAGTTGCTGCGTTTCAGGCTAGAAGGCCTTAGTCATAACCAGCCTTATAGGCTGAAATGCGTCAACTGACTTAATCTGCATTTGTTCACTGTGGCTATTCAATAACATGAAGACATTTTAAGAGCAACAACTGAAGTGTGGATAATTTTTTCCACATTACTCTACTCAGCCAGCAACTGTGGATGGAGCACCTGGGAGCTCTGCTATCTATGTAGTGTATGGGTAGTAACATTCAAGTGCCCCCATAGCAAGCCGTTTGCTATGGGTGCACTTGTGCAGGCGAAATCTTGAGCCGGGCTGTTTCCATCCATAAACGCACATGCATCGCTGCTTGGCCCGCAAACCACTTCCTCCGCACATGAGTTGTTTGACACACGTCCTCTTCACAGGACTCAGAAGCAGCAGCAGGAACCACTGGCTGAGTCCCGGGAAGAGGAATAGTGCAGTGCAGTATTATAAACAGCACTTTGCAGAGCCTGTAAATCCTTTTAATGGTCTTGATGTAAAACTGATGTCTAGAGGAGTAGTTTTAGTAAATACACAAGGGGTCTTCAAACTATGGCTCTTCAGTTGTTTAGGTACTACAATTCCCATCATGCTTAGTCATGTCTGTAAATGTTAGAGTTTTACAATGCCTCATGGGATGTGTAGTTCCACAGCAGCTGGAGGGCTGTAGTTTGAAGATCCCTGAAATACACATTCTGGTTTGGGTCTTTAGTGACCCTCAGTGGTTCCTATTTAATAATACCAGGTGTAAGGAAAATACCTTCATGAAAAGTGGTTACACCAATGTGCAAGAAAATAACAATCACTTAGACATGAATCACAGCCGCAGGTGTGTGCAGCCTATTGCATTAGGGTGTGCACCTCAAAGCTCAAACGCATATGTGTGTGTGCATGTGTATATATACGGAAGGTGTTAGTAGAGCAGTGAATGGTGTCATAAGGGCAGATATTGGTAGTGTCAGTAGGGCAGTTACAATATTATTTTATTAATATTTAGCAGTTTTTTTAGGAGAAAAAAAAGATTTTTTATGTTATTTGGTGAAATATCAGGGGTCTAAACATTGGAAATATGCACCACACAGGGTGATTAGTGTGTGCCCAGGCACACCCGGCACACCCTGTGCGCAAGGCTATGATCACAGCCATGTTACAAGGTGCAGAAGGCAACACATTACATCTCTTTAGGAAAATATGCATAAGATCCATATCATATTTGGGGTCTATGAAATTGTAATTTCACTCTGTCTAATAATACGTTGGTTGTCAGACTGTAAAACATGGTCATATGGAAACAAAGATATAGTTAGTATAACTGACATTAAGAAAGTATCTGCAGGAGCATCATAAAAACCTCAACACCCCTTCAATGCACCCCTTGGACACTTTGGTTATGTTAATTCTGTAAATACCCGCTTCGGGGACCTGATAATATCTCTGCAATTCATAGCTTGGAGTTATTGACACCATGGGAACTATGAAGGCATGTTAAGAGTCATTTATGAGAACCATGGACTTTATAATTGGTCGACAAGGGTATAGGTAAGAATTAAACAGTTCAGATATGTTAAATATGCAAATAGTTCAGTAATAAATAGCGCATAACACAAGCAGGACTGTAGGCAGAGAAGGCTTGCTGGTGCTTGAGGTGCACCGCTGCAGATTTAAGTAGAGCAGCACTGAGACTGGTATGTATCAGGAGCAGGTCAGAGCAGGCCAAGTGAGTCTGCTAGCACAGAAGGGTCAAGCAGAAGTGTAGTCTAGACAAACCAGGTCACACATGAGTAGATCAAAGTCCAAATGATACACAATCACAGCAAGAAGAGAGCAGGGTCAGAGCAATCAACCTGGGTCAATCAAGAACACACAAAGCAGGATCCATTTGCATGAGCAGAGGAGGAGGAGGAGTATAAAACAGTTTTTTTTAAACATGGACACAAAAATCTGGCCCATCACTGTAATTTTTAGGTAAAAGCTGTCTCAAGTGAGTTTTACTCAGGCCTAAAGTGAAAACCCAAATCCTGGTACTGACATTAATATTAGATTAGACCGGTCTGCTATCAAATTGCATGAAACCAAAGACTAGGCACATTTCATTAAAGTGGTTGTTAACCTACTATATGATGATCATGCCATCCTCTCTGTTATATAACGCTATGTGCCATGTGCCTGTGCTGTATAAAAAAAGATGCAGATTATACCGTATATCAGATCAGCTCCCAGTGCTCACGTGACTTCTTGGCTCTCTCCTCTCTCTGGCTGACAGCTATAGTGGGCGGGGCTGAGCACTGCCGCTGATGTCAGCCAGGAAGGAGGGGAGGAGAGATGAGAGAAATCTGAGGAATCATGTGAGCACCGGGGGATTCCTAGTGCCTTTTGTACTCCCCAGGCTCTATACTGTGGGGGCTACTGATGATTTATTGACATATTTTATTGGTTGGCTTATTAGTGTTGATGTTATATCAGCTTTTATGCAAGCTTTTTATGTACCTGTGCTATAGAAGTCACATATGTATATGTTATGATACTATTATGTTTTTTGATTTGTACATTCATATTTCAGATTAAACCCTGATGAAGATTCCCACTAATGAAGATTTGCTGAAATTGAAACATTTTGGGGTCTATATTATAATCATCAGTGATATAAGTAACTGAGTTAAAATAAACGGAGTTACGTAACGCAGTTACTTTAGAGGGTAATGAGTAATCTAACTGATTACTCTTCCCCTCATGGTAACTCAGTTCCCATTACTTGGGCGGCATTACCTTAATTACATCTATCGCCCAGGAGGCCCCACCGTGGCCGCACTGCCTGGCCATTCGTTCCGCCGCGGGGAGGGGGGCTTTCGCCCGCTGAGCTGAGAAGAGGCTGAGACTCAGAGAGACTGTCTGGACCGCCCCATCCCATCCCATCTATCCAGAGAGAGAGAGAGAGAAAATGTAGGGAGGCGGGGTGGACACTGAAAAATGAAGTTGACTTTCTGACACCAATCGAGTGAAAGGGAGGGTCTCTCTCCCCATGAGGAAAGGCATCCTTGGTGGCATTCAAGTAAGTGACTGATGATTCGAATTGCAGTACAATTGATCCATCCCAAGTCCTCCACCACCTCTGCTTCTTACTGATCCCATCCCTACCCATCCACCATCACTTCTACAACAGAGGTGATAGGGTAGGGATGAGATCAGTGATGGTGGGGGATGGGATCATTAAGAGGCAGCGGTGGTGGTGGTGGGAGAGGATGGCACCACCACCGCTGCCACCCCCCCAAGTACCACACTGCCTGCCTCCCCCCCCAGTACACCACCGCTTCCACCCCCTAAAGTACCACCGCTGCCCCCCCAAGTATACTACCACCACTGCCACCCCCCCAAGTACATCACCACCACTGCCACCCCCCCAAGTACCACCGCTGCCACCCCCTCAAGTACCAACGCTGCCACTCCCCTCAACATTTGGGTTCAAATAAATACCAAATGTTCTAAAATACTGTATATAGTGTTTTTATTCCTCAATCAGTTAATATCTTTGATATTAAAGATGTTATAGAACGTAATTACAATATAGAATATTTTTAAAAAGTCACAGTTACTTTGCTGAGTAACTAATTACTTTTCCAATGTAGTAATTGAGTTACTAACGCAATTACTTTTTGGACGAAGTAATATGTAACTTAACTAATTACTTTTTTAAAGTAAGATGACCAACACTGATAATCAGTATATAATATATAATATTGTGGCTATTGTAAGAGCCTTTTTGCAATACATAAACAAAAGGATGGCCTTTATCTACTATGCAACACTGAGCCATTTTTGAGCATCTAGACCTATCAGTTGGATTGTTTTTATTACAGTTTCTCATTTTTTA